>NC_092339.1:13767500-14367500 GCF_046630445.1 Rutidosis leptorrhynchoides
TTTTTGTATAGAATAGAAATTTTAATAATATTGAATGAAATGTGTGTGAATAATGGTATAAGAGTTGGGGTACTTATAGAAAAAAAATTAAAAATAATAAAAAATCAAACGGCTCATTTCCAACGGTCAGAAACACGTGGCTACTCCTCATTGGTTCCAGCCTCCATCACCTTCATGTGATGCAAAGATCATGCCTGCACACAAAAAAAAAAAAAAAAAAAAAAAAAAAAAAATCGTTCGCGCCCCATAGAGGCGCTATGGGGGCGCGATGGTGGCCATTTTTGGTTGATCAAGCTGCATTATTCACCGTCTAATTGTACTAGTAGTTAATTATCGTCTGCACATTTAATAAATATTAAATTGTACATAATATCAATATTATGATACTGATTAAGATAAGATATGACATTTCAATGAAAGGTTGTTTTCCTTATAATTAATGTACGTGACATGTGAGTTTAGACTAATTTTGTGATTATAATTAATTTAGTCTAAATAAATTAAAGGTTTAATTAACTTGCACAGATAATCAAAGTAGTTGAAATTTCATCAGTTTATTTTTGGTATAGGGACAGTAGAAATGCGACATTTCTTGTTGAAACGTACTTGTAAATATTCTGTGTTTACCGTACTTGTTGAAACGCGACAGTAGATAGTTTGGGATTCGCGGGTTAAAAATTCGGCGCAGGTGAGTCGTGAGTTTGACAAATTTACAATCGGAACTCGTGGGTACATTCCTAAAGTCAGGCAAATGAGAACTTGACACGTAATGATGATGTGGGAGTGTCGGATCCAGTTGGAGGGATGTTTGGGCAGAAAAAACATCACATTCGTAAAAACATTTTGGTGCGGTTTTTACGCGACACTAATTAATGCCACCATCATATCATCTTTAATCACAGTCTTAATCCTAATTATAAACTACCTCAATATTCATTTCATGTAAGTAGCTTTTGGGATACATCGACCGACAAATCATCTAATCATTCGGTGTTGCATATTTGCATTCGGGAGTGATATGTACACAACTCACTTTTATTATGTACACAATAATGGTGCTTTACAGTGTTTTACAATATAACACTGTAAAACACCATAATTGTGTACATAACAAAAATGGGTTGTGTACGTATCATCACCCATTTGCATTAATACTTCACAATATATAAATCCAAAATATCATGTGTTTTTTAATGATACCACATATTATGTCTCCCGATTCAAAATATCAATTTAAAGAAATATTATTAGTGATATGTGAAATAAAAAGGTTTTAATCCGTGAAATAAGTAGGTTGTGTTTTCTAATTGATTCGGTGATCAGCTACATTTATGTTCGTGACACAAAACCCTTTTCGGTAAACCTTTGTTGAAAGCTTGTGTTCGTGACACAAAAAGCTTTCAATATTTCGATAAGCATTCCCTCCGAAGAGGGAAATCAAGCCTCGATTTGCTAAGCTTTGAAAAACCCTCAACAATATATGTGAGCCTTTTCTAGATCCCGATCATCAAGTGCGACCCCGTTGCTCGTATCCGTACTAGTACAGGTCTACATGTGGCCATATCACTCTCTATAATTGTAATAAACCAAAAGAATCAACCTCGGATTCCATGTTTTACATTTAGCTAGCTAGTGGTACCAAATTTGCTAACGTGTCAAACGTAATTATTAATTATTAATTATTATTATTATAAACTAAGGATATACTACGTACTAATTAATTTAAGTGTATGAAACTATAAAGTCGTTCATTCCATTTCTCCGTCCAGGTGTGGAGGTCAGAATCCCATCCTATATATATATATATATACTTAACATTTAATCCAAATATAAACTCGTAAAATTTTACACGCGGAGCATGATGTGGGTACAAAACTAAAAAATTATATCCACCAACGTCTTAAAGGTCGGTTTTGTGTATTCACTATCTATCGTGTGTAATATCAGTCACATTCCATGTAATTATGAGTTCACAAGTTTCAAATTTACAAGATTAACTAGATATTACGAATGATTTTATAGTCACAAAACGATTATTAAATAGCTCGTTTGAATATTAATTTTTTGAAGATCAAGTAATAAGGTTTTTAATGTTCGTATCAATTTAAATAATAGATAATAGATGATAGTGATTTACTTATATGTTGCAATAATAAAACTTATATTATTTTTTAAATTTATTTAATTCAATAATATAAGATCAACATGTATTGGTGGGTTGGCAGAGCAGTTTATGTGGGTTAGCCGAAATCTCATATCAATTCTCATCGTAGATCTACATTATATGTTTGTTTGGATGCATTGTACAATGCCAAGGCGCTGTGGATTTGGATAGATTGCTAGGCACATCGGGTGGTTCGGACTTTGTTTTGACATCCTCCTTAGAGGATAAAGATAGAAGTTTCTTTAGGTTCGTGTGGCTAGAAATTCGTGATGTCCTGATCACTTTTATGTCTGTGAAAAGTGCATCAACTATTGCTAACAACTTCAGTGTGGTGTTGGCTAAGTGTTCTGACTCGATTGGGATTGCCGATCGTTGTTTATATTTATCGAATCTCGATCGGTGAAACATATTCATGAGTTAATCGAGGTAGGTTTGGTGGATTCGAATGCGTGTATTAAAACTAACGTGTAGGTCAACGAATTGAATGATCCAGCGTTGATTAACAGAGTTTTGAACGATGTTTTTTCCTAGGGTTGGATTGCGTCTATGAACCGGTATATGTTGATACATACGGATGAAGGTTTAGCTAGGATGTCGTCTGTGGTTGTTGCTGATATTCTTGAAGACAAAAACGATGTTGTTGCTGTTCATGGATTAACTGTGGTGGATGATGCGGTTATAAATGGTAATAAAGCCGTTGTAATTTGCTTTGTATGTTTGCCTTTTTTTACCTTCTAGTGTCTTACTAGAGGCGTAATAAAAATGCATTTGCTGTTAAAAAAAAAAAGTGGGGAAATGTTAGGACTAGAAAGGGTGGGGTTTTTTCATGGTATAGGTGCTTATACTGCAGCTGATCATCGTCTATATCGTGTTCAGTTTGCTGATATTGACGTAGCTCTTGAGGGTGAAGGTTGTGGCAACAAAAAGAGAAAGCTAAATGTAACACCCGTTTTTCAGTTACACGTTATTTCGAGCGTCATTCGAAATACGAGGCATGTAAGCGTATATTTGGATCCCAAATAAAATTAGAGTTGATGTTCTAAAACCTTACCATTGGATAGTAAATCTCATTACGTTTCCAACGATATTTGATTCGTCGAAAACGGAGTTACGGTTTGAAAGTTACGACCAAAACAAGTTCAGTTTCAGACTCAGTTCATTGGGACTCCGTCCAGACTTTGGGACGCCGTCCAACAATGAAGGTTAGGACGCCGTCCAAGCTTTTTGGACGCCGTCCAAAGTGCCTGACAGGCCAGCAGCTGTATTTTAAAGGTTTTAAAAGAGGGTATTTGAGTCTTTTCACTTGGGGGTCGGTTTTGAGCCATTAAAACTGATCCACTCTCATTCTTATCCCCATTTCACCATCTCAAACACTCTCATCAAACCCTAGTGAGAGAGAGAGGTTCTAGCAAGAGAGAGTTGGGGATTTGGAGAAGAAGAAGTGTGATTCGGGTCGGGTCTCAAGAGTTAAAGTTGTTCACCTCGTTCACGGCTACGTGGTGGTAGTGTTGGTAAGCTCTAAATCCGAATTTCTTTGTTAAGATTATTGTTTGAGTTAAAGTTTGTGCTAGTTAGAGTTATAACCCATTTATTGTGAAGTTTGGGGGTTTTTGGGGAAGATTCATGTATGTAAACCCGAATTGGTGACTTAGGGTTTCAATTGATGGAATTGTTAGTTTGGACCTTGCATGTGTTAGTTAAACCTTAGAACACTTGTGTTGACTTGATTTTTGGGTGTAAACCCTAATCTAGGTCAAAATGGGTCGAATGGGTATTTTGGGTCAAGTAAGCTTGATTCGGTGACAAATTAAGTTATGGGTCAAGATTTGATGAACCAAGTATATAAATGTTTGATTCAAGTGTTAAATGGTATTTTGGAAAGTTAGTCACTAGCCGTTAGTGATTAAAGATGTTTTTGGGACTTATGTCAAAATGGGTTGACTTAAATGGGTCAAATTTGGTAATGATTTTATTTTGGATTAATTGGATGATAAGCAATTTTGGTTAAGACCTAGATTGGTTTAAATGGTGTCAAATATAATTTTGGTTAAATTCTACTTGTTGGATGGGTCGGAATTACCACCCGTAGTGGTAATTGGTGAAGTCCACTTTATGTGTCTAAATGGACGGTTTGTGGTGATAGGTGTAAACCCTTGGTTAAGGGTGTTGAAGTCGAATTCTCTCGTAGAGAATGTATGTTGATTGTTTGTATATCTATATGCGTATTATAGGTAAAAGGTTTGCTCGGTTGCTTTTGGAGGCGATTTACGTTTATGACTTGTGCGGGCAATTCGAGGTGAGTGGAATAATTATATGTGTAGGTATATAATGTATCTATTTGTTGTAGCGTGAAATGTGTAGTGTCGAGGTGCTAAGACGACACGTTTCACGTGAAGAGTGTAGCATCGAGGTGTTAAGATGCCACTCGGGTGTAGCATCGAGGTGTTAAGATGCCACCTAGGAGTGTAGTGTCGAGGTGTTAAGACACCACTCCGTAAAATAATGAGTGTTGCATCGAGGTGTTAAGATGCCACTCGGGGTGAAGTGCCGAGGTGTTAAGGTGCCACCCTAGGGGTTAGTGGTGCGAGGTGTTAAGTGCCCTAACGGATGTTGTGAACATCGATGGCGTTTTCGCGAGCGCCGTTCCCTTGTACTATTGGTTAACCATGGTTATTGTGTTGTAGTGTAAGCATATTACTTTGTTCATGTTATATATGCTTGTGTTATGCTAGCATGATTATTGGAGGTTATAGCTTGTATTTGTGACGATAAGCTAATTGTGTTTGCTAGCATGTTTGCGGTATTTGTGTAAGTGATTGCAAGTAGGTATATTATATATGTATGTGTATAATTATTGCATTCACTAAGCTTTATGCTTACCCCTCTCGTTGTTTACCTTTTTACAGGTATTGTGGTTTGAAGCTAGCTAGTTTGTTAAGCTAGATGCTTAGGAGCGCTTGGGCTCGATGGGGTAGCTTTTGGATGATTGGACGCGGATTGGGGATTTGGTAGTCCCCGGGATTATGCTCTTGGTATTGGGTTGGGTTATAGAGTCCTAATCCGTCTAAAGAGTTAAATGGGTCGAAATCGCCATATTATTTGTAAAACGGGTCATTGTGGGCCCGGTGTTGTAAAACTTATTTTTATTGTGGAAATCTCTTAGTTTTACTTAATATGATGTGTTGTGAAAGTCGTTTCGTTTTAAAAGTGTCGGGAAGCGGGTTTTCCGCTAGCGTGAAATTGTAAAACTGATCAGTCCACTTTAGTTCATTTGGACGCCGTCCAAATGATTGGGACGCCGTCCTGGTCTTCGATACTGGACGCCGTCCAAATACGTAGGACGCCGTCCAGATGCACTGCACTACAAATTTTTTTTTTAAGGCGTACTTTTGGTAAAACGATGTCGGGTTGTTACAAGTGGTATCAGAGCATAGTCTAAGGGAATTAGGTGACCTTGGAATATGTGCCTAGTCTTAGACTTATTGGCGGTTGTGCGTTATTTGCGGGACTTCAGAATCAACCCTAAAACATGATAATCAAAGGCAATCACGTCAGAATTGAACTTGATACTCGAACTCGATACAACATGCTATTCAATTTAATTATAGATATATATATATATCGATTGATACACTGATGCAACATGAAAATTCAAATTAAAGACAGATCTAACCTGATATCGATATTACACAAGGCATGATTAAACCTTCTGAAGGTGCTTGATTTTCTGATTCATCCACAATCGCATTTTGTGATTGTAGGATTTCGGGTCGGATTGAGATTTGTTAGTGCCTTAGAGTAGGTGACTAACTAGGACTTGTTTTTGTCCAAAGTGTGATGATGTGGAGCCTTATTTCGCGTGTAAATTAGTGCCTTAGATTGCTAGTGCCTAAGGTAAGTAGGCGAACTTGGACGTTGTTTTAGTGATAGTCACCTAGGTTGTAGGTTGACTTGTCGTTGTGGTGTACTTGTGTACATTTATTACTATTGTATATTGGTGTATATATATATACAGGTATCTAATTGGTGCGTTGTCTTAGAGATGAATCTATTGGAGAGATTCAAAGGTTTGGCGGTTTTGAGTGATCAAGTTCACGGTAAGGACTTTGGTCATTCGGGTACTAGGAGTTATCGCGTGTTATTTTGTGTGAATGTTGAGTCAGTCGGGGTAGAGTACTTTGCGTGACCATGTGGAAATGGTAAGGTACGCATTTGTAATAGTGACCGATCACCATTATTACGAAAGTGTATCTTGACCTCAAGCATGACATGACGAGTACCGAACTGAGGAAACATGGTATGGTTGGGGTAGATTCGGGATAAATGAGAAATCTTTATTGGTTCCTAAGTGATAGTTGTCTCGGGTGATGTGTTTGTAGTCGCATCGGGTTCGTTGCGAGTTGTGAAGTGTTACGATGGATTCGGTTAGTTAAGTGAGCAAGCTAACTCACGAGTTTGGTGCCTGCTTAGCCACCCTAAGTAGTGGGTGCATTATTGAGATTGTAATTGGTTTTAGTTACCCATCGTAACTAGGATGACCGATTACGATTGCGTGTGTGCGACGAGGACTTGAATTCTGTAATGGAATGCGACAAGTCTAATGATTGTAGTTTTGAGTTACACTCGGTAGAGTGTGTGGGTAGAGAATCGTGTTAGGATTCTTGTTGTGAGTCGCCTTGGAATTGGTGAATCGAGGAGTCTTCGGGTCGTTAAACTCATGGGAGTGGGACCCGTGTAATGTTGATTGCGTTAGTGTGTTGTAGATTATAGGGCAACATTCCTAATGGAATATCCCTTGTAGTAGTGGTTTTATCGAGATGTAGAAGGGTGTAAGACTTGGTATCCCCGAGCATCTCCTTGTGTTAGATGAAGGTTTTCGTTATGCTATATCATTTTGGCCTTGTGAAAATTGCGGGTAGCGTGTGATCGCTAGGAACTTTCGATAAGACAATAGGCCGTAAGGTTTGTCTGGTAGGTATGACTTCGGGTCATTATTGTGGAGTGGGTGACATCGGGTGTATGGAACCTAAAGATCGAGTTCTAAAATTTAGTAGGTTGTGGCGGGAGTCTGTATGACACTGCGTCAGGTGCCTTCTTATACCTGCTAGTGTGATGTTCAACTCCGATGATGGTGTGATCACTTTGTGCTTAGGGTTCCGGTGAGATACCCTTGGAAGCATCGGAGATTATAATAGTGATCGACGGGTGATGGTAATTCGACGGTTGCGAAAGTCGAAGTTTAAGAGCATTGTGACGAATACTTCTTATGAAGTGACGGGTGAGCGAATCTTGTTGCTCTTAAGTGATAGACGGGTAGAGATGACCGTTGAGCCGGTGACGGACTTAATGGTCGGTTAGTCCGAAGGATATGATGAAGTGTTGACATTGTGTTGGACGCAATTATGGTGTCAGAAATTGGTCACTCTTCTCCATGAGAGTGAGCAATTGTTGAAAAAGTTCGTTGCGTGGAAGGGCGGGTGATCTCGACTGAGATGCACGACTGAGTAAGCGGAGTGACATATGCCTAGGCTTAGAGGCATATGTAGGACTTTGGTGGAGTTTGCTTTTCAAACAATTAAGGTAGTTTGTGAATTGTGGTATGAATGTGCGATGTCATCGCGTGTACGACGTCTCAAGTGATTGTGCATGTCGGCTCTGAGAGCCTAAAGCGAATTTGCGGTGAATTGATGTTTATGACCAACGGTGAGAATGGTCAGGTGTGACGTGGAATTACAATTCCGCGGGATGTTATCAACTTGGCGGTGAGAATAGGGAGATAAATCCTAAGTGGGGGAGTTTTTACTGCCTCCCGAGGAAAACTCCAGTGGTGTTATGTATAGTGAAATGTTAGAGCGTACCGTGCTAAGCCTCAATGGGTATTCGGAGTTCCTAACGAGGAAGAGTGACGGGTTGCTAATGTCGACTCGAGATCGTGCTTTACGATTGCGAGTTACAACTCTGGAATGTTATGCGTGAAGATTGTGATGATGGGATCGAAGGAAGTGTAAGACTTCCTATGTAAGGTGGTCGTGTAGTACCAATGTGCGGTATGAGACCAAATGTGAAGTTTGAGATCCCGGAGTGAGAGAATGAAGTGTCGTTGCGAGTGCTCCCGTAGTGAAAATTCTGGGTTGTCATGAAACCCGGACAGTATAATTGGATGAGAACGAGTTCGATATCGTGGCGAATATCGTATTTTCCCTGTCGGAAAACGCAAACGTGAAGATTGTCAGTGGATTATTCCACTTTATGGACGAATGTGAGGCGGAGAGTGTCGATTTTGACTGTCTCACATCGAGACACGTAGATGTTGTTTGTTTGCGAGAGTGTGCTCCCTAGTGATGCGACTGTTAGTTGCATTGAAATGTTGAGACCATCCTTAACGGACGGTCTAGGTAGGAAAGTTCACCCGGCGTGGTGAATATTTTTGTGAGTCGTGTGGCGAATTGCGGAAATTTTGTGATGATGATTCACCGTTGACGGGATTTTGGTATACGAATAGCTGCGATGCTAGTACTAGGAAGCCGTATTGTATGGTTCAGAGGAGAAACCCTATGACGATGTGTTGATGTTTCGTCTAATTCGTGGTGTATTATTGTCGTCCTGGATTAATCCAGTGACGTATAGTCGTGTGTGGATCGATCGGCGGGAAAGTGGTGCTTCTTAAGTGTTATTGCGGGGTTATTAAAAATTTTTTTTCGTTGAAGGAATGATCCGGTGTAGAGCCGGAGGGAGTTTGGTTCTTGGCCTAAAGAATATTCAGGAATGATCGGTCGAGTAGTACGGTTATGAACCGAATGAGTACGAAATTTTAAGGAAGCATGAATCCTTCTCGATTTGGATTAATGTAAGACTTGGTTCGCGGCGTAGTGAATTTAGAAGATCGCATAGGGCGATATAGTTATGGATGACGCTTGTTACGTGTTGCAGCCGTGAGAACTTGAAGGAAAATGTGGTATTTTTCGTATTTCCTAAATGGAAATTCTGGACGTTGAGTGTATGAGATATCGTTTATTGCGGTAGTGCACACTAGTGATCATTAGTGTGTGGTGGGATCTTAGAATTCACGGATGATGTTATAGATGACGGGCTTTGTTGTGTTTTGTAGGAATCGTGAGGTGTGATGACGATGGTTGCCGGTGAATTGTCCTTCTTTTAGGATGATTGTGAAGTACGGTTGTTGTATTATGATGCGTTAGTGCACGAAGCGAGGATTCGGATGAGTTTACTACTTGTGTGACTCCGCGTTGGAAGCGGAAATGTTCGTGAGAAAAGTGCTTAACTTCTAGTGTTTGTGCGGATCACGAGGACGTGATCCAATTTAAGTGGGGGAGAGTTGTAACACCCGTTTTTCAGTTACACGTTATTTCGAGCGTCATTCGAAATACGAGGCATGTAAGCGTATATTTGGATCCCAAATAAAATTAGAGTTGATGTTCTAAAACCTTACCATTGGATAGTAAATCTCATTACGTTTCCAACGATATTTGATTCGTCAAAAACGGAGTTACGGTTTGAAAGTTATGACCAAAACAAGTTCAGTTTCAGACTCAGTTCATTGGGACTCCGTCCAGACTTTGGGACGCCGTCCAACAATGAAGGTTAGGACGCCGTCCAAGCTTTTTGGACGCCGTCCAAAGTGCCTGACAGGCCAGCAGCTGTATTTTAAAGGTTTTAAAAGAGGGTATTTGAGTCTTTTCACTTGGGGGTCGGTTTTGAGCCATTAAAACTGATCCACTCTCATTCTTATCCCCATTTCACCATCTCAAACACTCTCATCAAACCCTAGTGAGAGAGAGAGGTTCTAGCAAGAGAGAGTTGGGGATTTGGAGAAGAAGAAGTGTGATTCGGGTCGGGTCTCAAGAGTTAAAGTTGTTCACCTCGTTCACGGCTACGTGGTGGTAGTGTTGGTAAGCTCTAAATCCGAATTTCTTTGTTAAGATTATTGTTTGAGTTAAAGTTTGTGCTAGTTAGAGTTATAACCCATTTATTGTGAAGTTTGGGGGTTTTTGGGGAAGATTCATGTATGTAAATCCGAATTGGTGACTTAGGGTTTCAATTGATGGAATTGTTAGTTTGGACCTTGCATGTGTTAGTTAAACCTTAGAACACTTGTGTTAACTTGATTTTTGGGTGTAAACCCTAATCTAGGTCAAAATGGGTCGAATGGGTATTTTGGGTCAAGTAAGCTTGATTCGGTGTCAAACTAAGTTATGGGTCAAGATTTGATGAACCAAGTATATAAATGTTTGATTCAAGTGTTAAATGGTATTTTGGAAAGTTAGTCACTAGCCGTTAGTGATTAAAGATGTTTTTGGGACTTATGTCAAAATGGGTTGACTTAGATGGGTCAAATTTGGTAATGACTTTAATTTTGGATTAATTGGATGATAAGCAATTTTGGTTAAGACCTAGATTGGTTTAAATGGTGTCAAATATAATTTTGGTTAAATTGTACTTGTTGGATGGGTCGGAATTACCACCCGTAGTGGTAATTGGTGAAGTCCACTTTATGTGTCTAAATGGGCGGTTTGTGGTGATAGGTGTAAACCCTTGGTTAAGGGTGTTGAAGTCCAATTCTCTCGTAGAGAATGTATGTTGATTGTTTGTATATCTATATGCGTATTATAGGTAAAAGGTTTGCTCGGTTGCTTTTGGAGGCGATTTACGTTTATGACTTGTGCGGGCAATTCGAGGTGAGTGGAATAATTATATGTGTAGGTATATAATGTATCTATTTGTTGTAGCGTGAAATGTGTAGTGTCGAGGTGCTAAGACGCCACGTTTCACGTGAAGAGTGTAGCATCGAGGTGTTAAGATGCCACTCGGGTGTAGCATCGAGGTGTTAAGATGCCACCTAGGAGTGTAGTGTCGAGGTGTTAAGACACCACTCCGTAAAATAATGAGTGTTGCATCGAGGTGTTAAGATGCCACTCGGGGTGAAGTGCCGAGGTGTTAAGGTGCCACCCTAGGGGTTAGTGGTGCGAGGTGTTAAGTGCCCTAACGGATGTTGTGAACACCGATGGCGTTTTCGCGAGCGCCGTTCCCTTGTACTATTGGTTAACCATGGTTATTGTGTTGTAGTGTAAGCATATTACTTTGTTCATGTTATATATGCTTGTGTTATGCTAGCATGATTATTGGAGGTTATAGCTTGTATTTGTGACGATAAGCTAATTGTGTTTGCTAGCATGTTTGCGGTATTTGTGTAAGTGATTGCAAGTAGGTATATTATATATGTATGTGTATAATTATTGCATTCACTAAGCTTTATGCTTACCCCTCTCGTTGTTTACCTTTTTACAGGTATTGTGGTTTGAAGCTAGCTAGTTTGTTAAGCTAGATGCTTAGGAGCGCTTGGGCTCGATGGGGTAGCTTTTGGATGATTGGACGCGGATTGGGGATTTGGTAGTCCCCGGGATTATGCTCTTGGTATTGGGTTGGGTTATAGAGTCCTAATCCGTCTAAAGAGTTAAATGGGTCGAAATCGCCATATTATTTGTAAAACGGGTCATTGTGGGCTCGGTGTTGTAAAATTTATTTTTATTGTGGAAATCTCTTAGTTTTACTTAATATGATGTGTTGTGAAAGTCGTTTCGTTTTAAAAGTGTCGGGAAGCGGGTTTTCCGCTCGCGTGAAATTGTAAAACTGATCAGTCCACTTTAGTTCATTTGGACGCCGTCCAAATGATTGGGACGCCGTCCTGGTCTTCGATACTGGACGCCGTCCAAATACGTGGGACGCCGTCCAGATGCACTGCACTACAAATTTTTTTTTAAGGCGTACTTTTGGTAAAACGATGTCGGGTTGTTACACTAAATGAGCTCGGAAGGCTGTTTTTGCTCCTATTTTGGGGTCCTTTTTTATTAGAATTCGTGCGAGAATACGTCTACCATCGTGATTGGTAAGAAAGTTGGGCGTGGAGGTTGTATTTGTTTGGGTGATACTTGTCAGGGTTCTTGTCTGGATCAGGTCAATCTCAACAAGAAGGGTCGAGCTCCATTGAAGAAGTTTTCGTCATTAAATGGAGATGCAAAGCTAGCCTTTAGAGAAAAAGGCAACAAAGGTAAGAGTGCCTCAGTTCAATTACGTGACAACGAAGGTGATTTAGCTTATGGTGTTGCGGTTCAAGATTTGTTTGATGCGGAACCGGGTGCCGAATATGCTCAATTGGACGGGTTTTGTAAATGGTCGTATGTGGGCTCGTGTTCTGGACGTTCGTTAGAAAAATGATATTTCTTTGACGAGTTTAAAAAACGTGGTTTCAGTCCTCCTTTGTCGGGTAATGTCACCGGTGTCGGGTCGATATTTATACTTATTTATTTGATAAATTCACTTATAATATACGTTGATAACTTGTATTGTACAAATAGATGATGCACCATAAAATTATATTTAATTTTTATTTTTAAAGTAGAATTATCTCACCATACTAGCCAGCAGAAAATGAAATCATATTAGACTACTATCAACGGTAGCGCCAAATGAGCATCTTTGGAGCTCCGTTGCAACCACACCATTACTAGCAAAGCTCCGTTAAAGCGCCATTGGATGGCCGCTGTACCACAAGTTGTTGTAACATAAATTATCACGGAGCATATAACTTTGTTTTTTGTACATTATGCATTATAGGTGGTACATTGTAATAATTAATTAATTTATGTGAGTTCATTTTTTAGTAAAAATGTATGTCATTGATGTTAGTGTAATATGATAGGTTAGTGATAGAAAGAAAGTGCAGAAGTGATACCGATGTAGCACAATGTGATTATACAACGGATGTGATGAATAAAAGTACTCCTACTCCTTAATTTAACTTAATTTAAATCGATGAAACATACGAATGCAAATATATGAGTAATTTAAACACGTGTTAATGAGTAATGAGTGTTGTGGGGTATGGCTGCAATCCCATTGCAGACAAAAAGGTCCAAATTAATTACATTAGCTTATCATTTTATATCGGCAAAAATTACGAATTCTATGTTAATCCAGTCCCTATATGTCATCATAACTTTAACCATATTCAAGCCTACAATAATGGATTTAACATAAGCACCATTCGTGATGTGCTAATTTTTGTATACGTATAAACATGTTATTTGAAGATTGTAGAGGCCTAAGCGAAAATAAAAATGGGCCCTTATACACGTTAAATTTTTTTAATACAGATAAAAAGATTATGTTAAAATTTATCAATACGAAAGAAGTTTTCAAGACATCCGTAACAATTTTTTTTATTATCAAATATTTATTCGACAATATTTTATTTAATTTACTTAACTATTCGACAATTGTATATATAATAAAAATTTTGGGCCCTTCTAATTTTTGGGCCATAGGCAGTTGCCTATATTGCCTATGCCCAAAGACGCCTCTGATTATATATAGTGTAATTACTATTAATGTAAGAATTATATTCGCAAGATTTGGATATTGATATTGTAATATTCAAATACAACAAATGATTTCAAAGAGAAATAATCACGATTTAGATTTTAGTCGGGATACAAAATACAAATAAGTTGATCATTGTACGTTTCATGCACAAGTGATCACATATAGCAAGAGGCCATATATGGTTTTGTGAAACCCTATACGGAGGAAGAGGGGTGCTAGTAACTATATGAATGTAGCATACATTCGATCAATTGGTGATCTGAAAGGGTTTGTAAACTTCACACAATTAGTTACTCCAAATAGAGCAAAACTTAAAGAAGGAAGGAGAGCCATGAATCTTGAAAATGCCTTAAAATTTAAAGACACCAAACGTTATAAAAAGGACAAAAGAAGCAAGATTAAGTTGCACAAGAAAAGAGCAAACTAAATTAAAGTCAGCACCTAAATATTGTCTATCATATGTAACAGAATCAGGCAAAGTCACAAATCCCATGTTCCTTAAACATGTGGCTAAAACATGCATGTCAATTAAGTTGTTTCCGATACTTATACCTTGTGTTACACGCAATATATCTCTCACCAAGCCCCGTATCTTCGATCAATATAGCCTAAATCTTATTGGCGTTCTTCATTATTGATTGTATTTGTAACTAGTTAGTTTGACGATTAAATATGAACTAACACGTCAGTGACATAGCTTGAACACCCTAGTAATAGAGGCAATATCATTATCGTCTATCGTCTATATATATAAAAGTTTGGTACTTTGTGTATTGAACGGCACCATCATTTTCAACACATAATGAGCACAAAACATGTATCTTTATAAGTATAATGGAACGACCAAAAGTTAATCATTGTAAATAAATCAAAGAAATTATAAACAAATTAAATGGATTATGAGACTCAATTTATTACCACAAAGGTATCTAATTAAATTCGTCACTTGTAGATTTTGAATCGAACTTTTTATGCAAAAGTGGTCATATCATTTTATAAAAGTACTACGTATAGTATATGTTTTGGCATTATTTGTATATTTCAGGGGTTAGGATATACAATTACACGTTCTTTAAACTATTTTCAATCTGAAATCTTGGAGGGGCATTACCCCCTGGATCTCAAGAAGCTAGTAATTGCTAACACCGTTAAACTTTACAGTATAATTAAATAAGTAGCTAGCTAGTGATAATCCGTCAATATATATTTAGTTACAACAGATTATAATGAGTATTCAAAGTTATAATTAATTCATTGAAATCACATGTGAACATATTACCACACATTTTGGTTGCAACTCTAAGGGAAAATAACACCCATGAAAGCGAACAATGATGATATCAGAACCCTTATTTAATTTAACTCTAAATAACATGGAGTAATCAATTATCAATTACATTATTATATTATATAGTCAAATAGTCTTAGTCTATCATTCTATCATTCTATCATTATAATAATATAGACTTAATCCATCCCAATATAACGCTCATAATTTAGCTTAACTTTTAAAAGTATTTTTATTTCAACTTTGACTTTAAATTATTATGGTTTATGTTGTACATTATAATATTTGATGAAACTCGTATGCATTGACTGTGTTTTTTAAATGTGTTCTCATTAGTCAAATTTTCATAGTATTTTTATACGGAGTATGACAATAAATATATTTAAAGTTAGCGTTTAAAAAAAAAATTAAGTCAAAATAGAATAATTATTTTAAGACAAATGTTGTATTATTATTATTATTATTATTATTATTATTATTATTATTATTATTATTATTATTATTATTATTATTATTATTATTATTATTATTATTATTATTATTATTACTACTACTAATGTTGTTATTATTATTACAAATTATTGTATAAGTAACCAATGCAATAAATGGATTAAAATTAAAAGTTAAATGAAATTAAAGAATATAAATTAGCAAATATTTTGCAATGCGACATTCAACAAGTAGACGTTTGACAATACTAATCAAGAATTAATTAGTGGCGAAATTCTGTTTAAGGCTAATGTTGCTTTCATTAATGAGCTGTTAAAATTTTGATCTAATTTAATTAAGCTCGTTATCAGTAATCACTAATCAGCTTTCCTTATATTGAATACAAGGACTAAAATGTTTTTCATATGTCAATGTCTTAAGTTGCTATCATCCTCCAATGTTGAAATCACCATTCCTGTAAAAAGTCATTGATGTCCTTTACTATTAAAAACGTATGTGTAACTTTAAATTAGTTTTAACTTCTATAATTTATAATAATATTTACAATAATATTTACAATATTACGGAGTATAATAATAATAATAAAAACAATAATAATAATAATAATAATAATAACAAGTCGTTTGAACAAAACGACTTGTTCATCTCGATTTGTTGTATTTCGTGATGTTTTAAATGAACTTGCTTCACAACAAATGCTAATCGAAGCACTACGAATATGTTCCAACTTTCAATTTGAAGTAATTCGCGATTTTAGATTTTTTTTTCCATTGGATATTACCTCAATTTTAAAATTTATAAACACGCGATCCTTTTCTTGTGCAAAAATTAAATTGGAATCATTTTCGGGCATCTTTTTTGGGAGGTTACCTTGATTGTCAAATTTGATAACTTATGTTACATTTTTGAGCCATTTGCCCTAATAAAAAATAATAATAATAATAATAATAATAATAATAATAATAATAATAATAATAATAATAATAATAATAATAATAATAATAATAATAATAATAATAATAATAATAATAATATGTTAACATGTGATCCTATAACAGATGTAAGAAGCATTAACTAATCTTAACGTTTCTAGTATATAAAATATTACATTAAATATATACGGGGTAGTTTATTTTTATTGAATTCATTATAAGTTATTAAAGGAATGTTAACAATAATAATAACAATAATAATAATAAGTTCATATAAATTAAGGTTTATAGCAACCTATTTTAAGGGTATCGTATGACGTAAGATAACATCTTGTATAATAATATATTTTTTCAATTTTAATTAATTTAATAAATATTTGAAATAGAAATCTATAGCCAAGGAAAATGCGACTAAAAAACAGATTTTGTTATAATTCAGTAGGCTTATAACTACCTTTAGTGGTTTGATTCTTGATGTTATAATTCAGTAGGCTTATAACTACCTTTAGTGGTTTGATTCTTGATGTTATAATTCAGTAGGCTTATAACTACCTTTAGTGATTTGATTCTTGATTTAGAATACTAATAATGAAGTGTAAGAACAAAGATGATAATGGAGAGAAAGAAAGAAACACTTTGTAAGTGTGAGAAATGGTGCAAGTTTAATGCTTGCATTCATGAGTATTTATAGCCTAAAATCTCAATATAAAAATACATACTTTGTGTACCAAAATTGACTATATGTATACACCAAAATTGACTATCCATATCTATATTATTATTATTATTATAACACTCCCCCTTGGATAGCAATTTTATTTTGTTGAAGATCAACTATAAATTACTGCCTCGTTAAAAACCTTGCTAAAGAAAACCCAGTGGGAAAAAACTTTAGCTAAGGGAAAAAGAGTGCAGCATGGAGTTGACTCCCCCTCAAGTAGACATCGCTTCAGCTGTTACATCTTTTGAACATGTCTCATGCCAATGTTATGAACGTGTGTTCTGAAAATAGCAGTTGGAAGTGCTTTCGTGAAAAGATCAGTAGAGTTTTTGCTGGATTGAACATATCTCATTTCAATCTCGTTGTCCTTAATGAGATTTTGAGTGTATGAGAAGAATCTAGGAGGTATGTGTTTGGTTCGGTCACTTTTGATATACCCTTCTTTCATCTGTGCTATGCAAGCTGCATTATCTTCATAGATAATTGTTGGACTTTTATCGCGTTCTAGTCCACAAGAATCAGTAATGATTTGTGTCATTGATCTCAACCAAAAACATTCTCGAGTAGCTTCATGTAATGCAATCACTTCGGCATGATTTGACGATGTAGCAACAAGTGTTTGTTTTTGAGAACGCCATGATATTGCAGTACCTCCATTTAGGAATACATATCCAGTTTGAGATTTAGCTTTATGTGGATCAGATAAATAACCTGCATCTGCATAACCAACCAAATCTTGTTTTGATTCGTTAGAATAAAATAATCCTAAATCAGTAGTTCCTCGAAGGTATCGAAATATGTGTTTGATCCCATTCCAGTGTCTTTTGGTAGGAGCAGAGCTGAACCTTGCCAACAAATTAACTGCAAAAGAAATGTCAGGTCTTGTACAATTTGTAAGATACATAAGAGCTCCAATTGCACTAAGATATGGTACTTCTGGTCCAAGAATGTCTTCTTGATCTTCACATGGACGAAATGGATCAGCTTCAACATTGAGTGATCTAACAACCATAGGAGTACTTAATGGTTTTGCCTTGTCCATATTGAAACGTTTCAAAATCTTTTCAGTATATGTTGTTTGATGTACAAGTAAACCATTAGGCATATGCTCAATTTGTAAACCAAGGCAATACTTGGTTTTTCCGAGATCTTTCATTTCAAATTCTTTCTTTAGAAGTTGAATGGCTTCATGGATCTCTTTATTTGTACCTATGATGTTAAGATCATCAACATAAACAGCTATGATCACATATCCGGATGTTGTTTTCTTAATGAAAACACAAGGGCAAGTAAGATTATTTGTATACCCTTTGCTTATCAAGTAATCACTTAATCGGTTATACCACATACGTCCCGATTGTTTTAACCCATATAAAGATCTTTGTAATTTAATCGAATACATTTCTTTGGGTTTTGCATTTGATGCTTCTGGTACCTTAAATCCTTCAGGTATCTTCATATATATATCACTATCAAGTGATCCATATAGATAAGCAGTCACAACATCCATGAGATGCATTTCTAAATTTTTAGAAACTGCCAGGCTGATTAAGTATCTAAAAGTAATTGCATCCATAACAGGGGAATAAGTTTCTTCATAATCAATTCCTGGTCTTTGAGAAAAACCTTGAGCTACAAGTCTAGCTTTATACCTTGTAACTTCATTTTTCTCATTTCTTTTTCGGACAAAAATCCATCTGTATCCTACAGGTTTCACATCTTTAGGAGTGAGAATGATGGATCCGAAAACCTTTCTTTTATTGAGTGATTCTAATTCAGCTCGTATTGCTTCTTTCCATTGAGCCCAATCATGTCTATTTTGACATTCAACCATAGATGTTGGTTCTGGATCATCATCATTATTCATGATGTCATACGCAACATTAAATGAAAATTTCTCATCAAGATTTTTCATTTCATTTCGGTTCCATAATATTTTTGAATATGCATAATTGATTGCAATTTCTGTATTGACATCATCAATCTCCTCTGCAGTAGGAGTACTGATTTGTGGTTCTTCTTGAACACTTTCTTTTACTTCATTATCAGCTGATTTTCTTTTTCGAGGATTTTTATCCTTTGAACCAATTGGTCTTCCACGTTTCTGACGTGGCAAAGATTCATGAGTGACGTTATTGCCAGCTTTTGGAATTTCAATTCGAGCTGGAGTATTTACTGCTGGTATATATGATTTTGTCACCGTTTTTGTATCTGTAAATGCATCAGGCAATTGATTTGCAAGTTCTTGTATATGCATTATCTTTTGAACTTCTGTCTCGCATTCTTTTGTGCGAGGATCAAGATACTTTAATTGAGGTTCACACCATGAAACATCATTTTCTTTATTTTTCATTTCTCCCCCTAATCTAGGGAACAATGTTTCATTAAAATGACAATCAGCAAAACGTGCTGTAAAAACGTCACCTGTCATAGGTTCAATATACCTTAATATTGAAGATGTTTCATATCCAACATATATTCCCAACCTCCTTTGAGGACCCATTTTTGTACGTTGTGGTGTCGCAATTGGAACATACACTGCACAACCAAATGTTCTAAGATGGGAAATATTTGGCTCTTGACCAAAAGCAAGTTGTAGGGGGGAATATTTATGACTTGCACTTGGTCTGATGCGAATCAATGCAGCAGCATGTAAAATTGCATGACCCCATATAGATACAGGGAGTTTTGTTCTCATTATCAATGGTCTAGCGATTAACTGTAAACGTTTAATCAATGACTCGGCTAAACCATTTTGTGTATGCACATGAGCAACAGAATGTTCAACAACAATTCCTATAGACATGCAATAGTCATTAAATGCTTGAGATGTAAATTCACCAGCATTATCAAGTCTCACCCTTTTAATGGTGTAATCAGGAAAATGAGCTCTCAATTTAATAATTTGGGCAAGAAATTTTGCAAATGCCACATTACGGCTTGATAACAGACAAACATGAGACCATCTGCTAGATGCGTCTATTAGAACCATGAAATATCTAAATGGTCCACATGGTGGATGAATTGGTCCACATATATCACCTTGAATTCTTTCAAGAAACATTGGTGATTCTTTCTCAACCTTAAGTGGTGAGGGTCTAGTTATCAATTTTCCAAGAGAGCAAGATGTACATGGAACCATTGTATCATGATGGATTTTTCTATCCTTTAGTGGATGTCCATGAGTACATTCAATAATCCTTTTCATCATTGTTGATCCTGGATGGCCTAATCTGTTATGCCATAAACTGAATACACCAGGATCAATATATTTTTCGTTAACTACCATATGTATTTCTGGTACATTTATATGTGTATAATGTAATCCAGAACTAAGTCTTGGCAGTTTTTCAACCACATGACTCTTGTCAGTGATACTTAAATATTTCTCATTTTCTGTTGTCACTGACTGATAATCATACCCGTTAAGGTATATGTCGGAGAAACTCAATAAATTTCTGCTTGACTTGGGAGAAAATAAGGCATCATTTATTAAAAATTTTGTACCATTTGGTAGTATGAAATTTGCCTTTCCTATCCCTTTTATCAAGTTAGCAGGTCCTGATATTGTATGTATAGTTCCTTCCGTTGGTTTTAGATCAATAAAATATTTCTCGGATTTAAGTATAGTGTGTGTAGTTCCACTGTCTGCTATACAGAGATCTCCACCACTTGATTGATGTTGTATTCCAGCAAAATTCATATTGAACTTCATATATAAGAAATAAATAGTGAGTACATTAATATTACACAATATTTTAAACGCAAATAGATAGTACTGAAACATTTAGCAAACATAATGACAAAGACAGACGATATTAAATCGTTTATTTTTCAAAAGACACACAACTTAAACATTCAAGAAATCTTCATATAAATCAGATGGTTTCTCAGTGACTGTTGGATCGACGTTATCCACAAAGTTTACTTCCTTTTCTTTATCTTTCAGCGAATCCTGATACATCTTAACAAGATGTTTAGATGTTCGGCAAGTATTAGCCCAGTGGCCCATTCTACCACATCTGTAGCAAGATTCTTCAGAATTTTTAGAAGAATTTTCTTCAACATCTTGTTTAATGGGCTTGTTTTGTGGTTGATATTTATATTTTCGTGGATTACTATTTCTTTGACCACCACGGCCACGACCACGACCACGTCCACGCCCATTACCATTACCATAAGGATGGTTTCTACCATAGTTATGGCTTTTGGCATGATGATGGTGATGGTTATTATAACCACGACCTTGCCCGCGTCCTTGTCCCTGTTTATAATTATTTGCAGTATTTGCTTCAGGGATTGCAAGTGTACCAGTAGGACGGGATTGCTGATTTTTCATTAATAGCTCATCATTTTGCTCTGCAACTAAGAGATATGAATTAAGTTCAGGATATGTTTTGAACTTTAGCATTCTCAAATTTCTTTGCACTGTGATGTTTGCAGCATTCATTGTGGAGAAAGTTTTCTCCATCATGTCTGCATCACTAATTTCATGTCCACAGAATTTAAGTTGTGAACATGTATTATACAGAGCTGAGCTGTATTCATTTACTTTCTTAAAGTCTTGGAACCTTAATGTTCTCCATTGTTCCATTGCAGCTGGAAGTAAAATTTCTCTTTGATTATTGAATCTGCTTTTGAGACCTTCCCATAAAACATGGGGATCTTCTACAGTCACATAATTATTTTGTAAGCATTCATCAATATGTTGATGAATAAAGCAACATGCCGTAGCTTGTTCTTTTTCAGAACAAGTGTTGTTTTCATTTATGGTTTCAAGAATGCCCATTGATTTAAGATGCATTTTTACTTTTATAACCCATGGCATGTAGTTGTTTCCAGTTGATTCTAAAGGAGTAAATTTAAGCTTTTCCAGATTCGACATTTTCTATTATCAAAAATTAAAACAAACATCATGATAAATTAGAGTCAATTTATATTCATAAGTATATAAACATTAAACATAAATTTAATATAACATAAATGATAAGTAGGTGACAGTGTCGACCATGTGTAAGCAATCATAAATAAATGTTATATAACAAAAATATAAATATTAGTAAACATAAATGAAAATTTGGCGACAGTGTCGACCATATATTTTTTCAGGTGGTATAACCGACCTATATCATTCTGGTGGTATAACCGACCATATATCATTTTGGTGGTATAACCGACCATATATCATTTTGGTGGTATAACCGACCATATATCATTTTAGTGGCAGAGCCAACCATATTTAGTATTAAGATTATCGTGCTGATAACGTGTTATAATTCAGTAGGCTTATAACTACCTTTAGTGGTTTGATTCTTGATGTTATAATTCAGTAGGCTTATAACTACCTTTAGTGGTTTGATTCTTGATGTTATAATTCAGTAGGCTTATAACTACCTTTAGTGATTTGATTCTTGATTTAGAATACTAATAATGAAGTGTAAGAACAAAGATGATAATGGAGAGAAAGAAAGAAACACTTTGTAAGTGTGAGAAATGGTGCAAGTTTAATGCTTGCATTCATGAGTATTTATAGCCTAAAATCTCAATATAAAAATACATACTTTGTGTACCAAAATTGACTATATGTATACACCAAAATTGACTATCCATATCTATATTATTATTATTATTATAACAGATTTCGCTCATGTTGGACGATCTGAGTATGCTAGCTTATTGTAGTTGTATTATCATGTGACGGATTCTTGAATAAAATATAATTAATCGTTGTAAATTAATGTATAAATACACTATAAATTAATCGTTGTAAACGACTAATCCCAGTGCCATAACTTTAAAGCTCCCACTAGTAACAACCAAACCTTCTACAAATAAAATATATTGTCAATGATAAAATAAACAGTCATAACTGATAATGTAAGGCGGTCATCTCTCGCCATCGACAAAAGTATATTCATTTTGAAGAGTGTTCATAATCTTGTTTACTAGTTTAAATGAACATCTTCACGGTTTTAGTTAGTTTTATCCACTATTGTATATATTATATAGGATTTGTTAAAGTGTGTACTATAAGAGTAACGGAGAATTAACCAATCGGAGGGAATCAATTTCTTTCTTTTTTTCTTTTTTTTTTGAATTTTTTTTCAGGTATCAAGATCACACGAAAATATAAACATTTAAAAAAGACACTTCGTGATGAATGTTATTATTTAGGCGGAAAAACGATCGAGAAAAATAACATTCAAGATAATATTGATCGTGAAGAATGTTAACGTTTTTTTTCTTCATGTTTTGTGAAGTAAAACTTAGCCCGATTTAGGGTTTAGGGTTTAGTTTAGTCCCAAAACCCAAAACCCAAAACCCTAAACTCTAAACCGTTCGTGTTAAAAAACCCAATCTAAAATCTAAATCTAAACCCTAAATCTACACCCTAAACCCTAAATTTCTAAACCCTAATATCTAAACCCTATAAACCCTAATATCTAAATCGTAATATCTAAAACCTCAAGATACGCTCGAAAAACACGATAATTGTTATATATTAATTCTTCGAGCGTTTTCCCGCCAAAATAAAAACATTTATCACAAAATGTCTTTATTAAATCTTCATATTTTCATCTAATCTATAATGTTCGTGAACAAAGTTTTTTCAAAAAACGAAGAAAAAAAAATTTTGCTTCCCCCCTATTCCCTCCGCTTCCCCCCGATTGGTTACTTCCCCCTTGATCCTACCAATATATATATATATATATATATATATATATATATATATATATATATATAAAAGATCAAATGTTCCAGTGGTGATGCATTGAGCAGATCAAATGATCCGGTGATAACATTATTATTAGATCAAAGTTGTAATTGTAATAAGTATTACATATATCTCTTCTATAATTACCCTTTATCTATTTAGACTAATTTAATATTTAGCAATTCAAAATAATGAATAAATATGAAAAAAAAGAAAAATAAAAACTATATTTTTTGAGATTTTTTTATCGAAGTTGAATTATAATATGTAATAATTGTTTTACCATGTGTCTCTAGAGGACATATATTTCTTCTTTTTATTATTTATTTTAAAGGCAAACTCACAAACCTATTATATGAATATCTACGATAATTCACGAAAGATGTTCACAACAAGACTAGAACCTCAACTTTTTTGGTTAAATGGGCAACCACGACACCGTCAGGTCCATTGGCTTTTGATCGTTAGAGCACATGTTAGATAATCCTATTAATAAATTGGACATTAAAAATAAATAGTTGGGTCTTCGTATTTTTTTCTTTTTTTTTTTATAAAAAAAAAAGACGATAATATTAAGAGATTGGAAAATCAAACAACTACACCCAATACATTGTTCCAAAACATATGTTTCGGCTGGGATATGCAAGCCATGTGTTGACTTTGTCAACCCATCCAGCGGTCCCCCGTAGCCCACTGGAGCCTGGCGAAACACCTTCACCCATAAATCACCACAATATGCCAGCGCTCAAATTCGAGCCTGCGTGAAGTCATTGTTCCAACACTTACATATATGGGGACCGATGGGATCACAAGAGCCGGATACCGTTGAAGCAATGATAACTACAACCAATACATAATCAAACAAACAAGAGTGGGGCCTTTGTGTTAGCTTGTTTTAAATATATGACATTTATGGTTGGATATTAGTGCTCCTGTAAACTCAGGTTAGTGGGGGGGAAAGAATATTACTTTGAGAAGGATATGGCTTTTTAGTGTCCAAATTATGTTTAGTCATTTTTAAGGAGACCAACAGAATATCAAAGCATTATATTTAAGAAGGATAATTATATTAGAGGCATTAGATATTTTCTAGATATTTTTTCTATCCTTTTAAATGTCCTTTAACATAATTTTGAGATTTAAATATATTTTTATTTAAATATATTTTTCGTCATATTTAGTGGTCAAGACTTTATATGATTAGCAAAAAAAATTCAAAACTAAGTAAATTGAGGAAGATAAACCATAGAAAGGACTCTCAAATTAAAACTTTTTGGAACAATAATTATTAGTTCAAATATTTTTATACTCAAATTGATAGCTGATTTAATATATTTTATAATTATGAATTTTTTTGGGTCAATGCGTAATTACAAAGTTTAAAATGGGCATGTTTACTAAATTTTTCCCTTTAGGCTTAAACCAAAATCGGCGTAACTTGGTAAAAGGGCCCATTTCCTAACCGAATTGGGCTTTAAAACTCAGGCCCAGGCCATATTTTTCAATTAAATTCCCTTCAGTGTCCTGTTTCCAGTCATAACAAGCTTAGAACTAATCAGCATCAACATTAACATTTTTTTTTTTTGTATCAAAACAAAGAAGAAAAAAAAGATCACATCTGAATTAATGTTTCAATCCTAACCCAAACAAAATTAAGCTAAACATACAACGAAGATGACGGAATCTCATGAATGTAACATGTCCCTAACTGATCCTAAGAACAAAATGAGGAAAACAAAAATATCCAACTCGAAGAATCACACGTTATAGTCATCTTCGAGTTCGAATATATAAAGGCCTAAAACTACTTTTTAGGTACGCCGATTCTCATGAGAGCCAAATAAGCAATCACTCGATAAAGTACCATCATTATAACCAAAGCAACGAGCGAAATCAATTGTCCGTCGAGCCCAATACTCTTAATAGCCGGATACTCAGCAACCAAACAAGTCTGGTTACCACATTGATAAGTTTGATCTTTCTCATATTGTGACCCGATCAAGAGCTTGTATGTATACAAACTGATGGATACATACTTGATCCATGATATGAAAGCCGGAACATTTTGAACATAATATCCACCTGCTAATGTGAACGATAACATGATCACGGACCCTAAAACAGTGGCTGATTTTAGGTCCATAACAAGTGCACCTAGCGCGAGTCCTAACCCTTGTGAGACCAACACACTTAATAAAAGTGTGAATAACGCGTAGAAGAAACTTGTAACGTCGGGTTTAAGCCCTCCCATCCAGTATGTTATGATGCAGAACACTGTTGGTAATACTAACTCCATTGGTAGATCTCCTACTGTTCTCGACATGAAATACGATGAAAGTCTATACATTCCCGAAGATCTTTCTTTCGCTAGCATCTCACGTTCTTGTGGGAACGTAAATATCGCTTGAAATAAAGGGAAAAATCCCCAAAATCCGGTGTAGAAAAACAACAATCCTGACTGCAAATTGTTAAAAAATATCAGCTCAAAAAAATGTAATTATTTATAATACTTACTATACTATGTTTAATGACTATTATGCCCATATGAACACTAACCTTCACAGGTTTATACACAAGGATAACTTAGTAATTTCAGATTTTCTTTTTTAAGTTTATTCTTTAGCTTGCTTTTGCCCCGGTGAAACGGGGCCCACACACGCTAGTTCATACATATTTGCAAGTATTATATATGATGATGATAATGAGATTAGTATACCTGATCTTGTATGTGAGCTGTATCTGACTGCCACCATAACAATCCACAAAGCAATGAGATTATAACAACCTGTGCGATCTTCAGAACATCGAACGATTCATGTCTCCTTTCTTTAAGACCTCTTCGTAGCAAAATCGAAAATTGTTGTAACCAACTTGTGCTCCATCTATCAGACTTTTTTTGATCCGATACATCATTAAAATGTTCCTCAACTTCTAACATTTCAGCTTTTAAATTCTCAGCTAGATTCGATTTATAAGCTGTAACCAACTTCTCCTTTACTTCATTTTGATCCTCCTGACTTGAATCATCAGATGATATCCCTGCATTATTTAACATTAGCCATAAGTAACAATCTTTATAATAATGTTTAGAACTATATATGTACTACACATACCATTTGCTAGATCTAACAAAAAATCGGAAGGATTCATAGCAACGGATGGCGAATATCCAACACGACGAAAATAATCCATAACTTCTGATCCTTTTCCAAAAAATAATGTATTCCCTTCTGATAACAACAACACTTTATGAAACATGTAAAAAAGCCTACTTGAAGGTTGGTGAATAGTCATCACAACCGTTCGTCCACCTCTCGCTAAATCCCATAACATCGAAACAATCTTTTGTGCAGTCGTCGAATCAAGACCGGATGTAGGCTCATCCAAAAGCAATAAACTAGGGTTTATAAGCATTTCTTGCCCAATACTAACTCTTTTTCGTTCTCCGCCCGATACGCCTCTCAACAACGGGCCACCGATTATACTAGTTTTACAACTTGTTAACCCAAGTTGTTCGATTACATCTTCGGCTTTTGTGATTTTTTCTTGAGTGGTTAAAGTAGTAGGTAAACGAAGTAAAGCGGTGAACACTAGGGTTTCGGTGACTGTTAAATGAGGGTATAGAACATCATCTTGTGTAACGAAACCTGTGTTTCGTTTCATTATACTCGAAAAGGGTTTGCCGTTGTAGGTGATTGTGCCACCTACTTTGCCGCCTAGTCGGCCACCTAGTGCCGTTAAAAGAGTGGTTTTGCCACTGCCAGATGGGCCTAACATTGCTAACATTTCACCTGGATACACCATGCCTGTAACTCCTTTTAAAATCTGCTTCTTTATTGATTCATTTTTAAAGCAACCTTGATTCTTGATATCAACTGTGTAAACCACTTCCTGAAACTGTTCATCATATCCCCGTGATCGTATCAAAAAGGTCAAAAATTTGGGGCATAATTAATGTATAATTATATTTTCAAGAAATTAATAAATCAGTAAAAACTCTTTTAATTAATCACTATATAAATATATATTAATCAAAAAGAAAAATCCATCAGCCCTCAATGATCGAACAATACTACTGATATAAACAAAATTATTATTATTATTATTATTTTATGGAAAAGCAAAAAAATATTGATTTTTATGATCGAACAATATAATACTACTGATATATATAAAAATAATTAATACTTATACTTATGTTTAAATATTTATTTAAATATAAAGAATTAGACAAACGAAGTGATCAAGTATATATAGTCATCATAAAACCCTAGAAGCTTAACTAATATATATATACATATATTAATTTTAATAATCTTGATGATGTGCAAGATTCAAAAATAAAAATAAAAAATTAATAAGGTCATGCATTGGACATAATATGTATCTTCTAAGTTTAAACAAAACCCTATATGAATAAAATAATGATCTAACTTCTAAAATATGAATTGAATAATCTTTTTTTAGAAGAAAAATACCATTAGTTAAATAATGGTTTAACTTCGTTTTATAAAAAAAAAATATAATATAATTCATCTTCTTTATGCAATCAATCAATCAATAATAAATAAAATTGAAGTACAAACAAACCTTCAATTTGACTGAACGGTCAACTTTGTTAAAGATCGATGAAGAAAACTGCGCCTCTACGTCCGCCATTGGCGTTTCCATTAACCAATTCAAAAGATGAATTGAATAGAAGAAGATCGATGTACGCTAAATACGTTGTCGTTTTTATATATCTGTATCTGTAAAAGTACATATGAAGATCTGTATATATCTGTGTTTATTAGTATTTGAAATTAATTAATAGTATAAACACAGATATATATAATGATGACGCAATCAATTGGAGGTGATGTTAATTGATAGAGAAGAAAGAAAGGAAAGGATGTACGTGTGAGTTTTGGCTTCGAACAAGTGTGGCAGCTTTATACGGCTCCTTTCCACTTTATGTGGGAGTCTGGTACGGAGTAATATTAATCTTACGCGGAGTTTATTATTTATTTTTATAAATTAAAAAAATTAAAAAATAAACAGAAAAAAATTAATTATCTTCAAATCTTGAAAACGGTTACTATAATAATCACTTTTACGGGTTCAATTCATTAATGCCAAAGCGCGCGGCAAAGCTAGCTAGTGAATTTTAATTATGTGTTCATATCCACGTATCAATTTAATATGTTTCCGTTGCTTAATTTGATTATTATAGACGCCTAAACAAATAATAAATAAATATAGTGAAAACTATAGTTTAATGTAAATACCTAATCAAAAAGTAAAATTTCATATCGTATGTCTAACTTTTCATAATATCATAGTTATCCAAAATATATGTTAACAATTTTCGCCATTGGGGACAAAGGCGCTTAACTTAAAGAAAATATTTTTTACAAAGGGATTGCATGACGTTGATTATAAAATGATGGTTATTAACTTTGTACAATAAATACATGATAATGATAACCCTCGAAGCTATAATTAGAAATATACATATAAATATTATGAATAAAGCTTCGAGGAACCAATGTGTATTGTGAGAGATGAGTGATATATTCCCTCATCTCAAGTGTACTTTAACTTTAAGAGAACAAATTCAAATATATCGAAATTTATTTTACGTAAAATAGAGTGTTCAATCAATGTTACTAACATACATTTATTAGGTAAAATAGTGTTAAATTTGTGGTGGTTCTTGTTGGAAACTAAACTTGATTGTGGGCTATTTGTTTTGAATTTGGGCTTGCAAGTATACAACTATTTTGGATCAAGATTATAGCCCATTATGTAGAAACTTCTTGTAATATGTAGTAGTGAAAGTGTGTAGAATGTGTGTAGAATAATCTTGTAAAATATTTAAGTCTAGAATTATCATGAGAATACTTAGGAAATATCTAGATATTTGATGATGAAGTATTCTAGACTAGTCCATGGTGTAGTATAAATAGATGGATTCACCTCTAATTTGTAATCAAGCAAAAAAGCAAAGCAAATCAAGTAATAAACAAAGCCTTCAAGATCAATCAAACTTCTAAATTATCAATCCTCTCTTCCACAAATAATATACATAACCTCCTATTTCTAACAAATTGGTATCAAGAGCTTGGTTCGACAAGATGATGGCCAACAATGTCATCACATTTCCTCGCATCACAAAGGATAATTATGATCGATGGAGCATCCAAATGAAGACCTTCCTAGGTGGACAAGACCTATGGGAGATTGTGGAGGAAGGCTATGAGGAACCTGCAGAAAAAGGTCCTCTCAGCAAGGAGAAAAAATTAATGAAGACGAACGATCAAAAGGCTCTTTCCATCATCCAACAAAGTGTAGATGATGGAGCTTTTGAGAAAATTGCAAGTGCAACCACCGCCAAGAAAGCATGGGAGATCTTGGAGAATTCTTATAAGGGAGTTGATAAGGTGAAAAAGGTTCGACTACAAACACTACGAGGTGAGTTCGAATCCTTAAATAAGAAAGACTCAGAATCAATTTCTGATTATTTTACAAGAGTCTTGGCTGTTGTCAATCAATTAAAGAGGAATGGTGAAACTCTAAGTGATGTAAGAGTCATTGAGAAGATTCTTAGATCATTAGATTCAAAATTCGACTATATAGTCGTAGCCATCGAAGAATCTAAAGATCTAGAATCAATGACTATCGATGAACTCATGGGTTCACTACAAGCCCATGAAGAGAGGTTCAATAAGAAAAATAAGGAGCCTTTGGAGCAAGCTTTACAAGCAAAACTGTCTTTCAAGGAAGAGAGCAGTGAAAAGACTCATCAAACGAGTCAACGAGGTCGTGGTCAAGTACGTGGCCGAGGACGAGGGCAAGGATATATCAAACGTGGAGGTTATAGTTCTTACAAAAATGAAGAAAGAAGTCAATATTTTCACCCGACAAGAGGTCGCGGGAGAGGCTACACAAGTAGAAGGCCAAGGTATGATAATTCTCAAACCAAATGCTATAATTGTCATAAATTTGGCCACTATGCTTCGGAATGCGAGAAGTCAAACAATTACGTGCAAGAAAGAGCAAATTTTGCACAAGAAGATACTGAAGCCATGGAAAACACTTTGTTATTAGCATGCAAAGGTGAAGATAACGGAGAATCAAATTTGTGGTATCTCGACACGGGTGCAAGCAACCATATGTGCGGTGACAAAAATATGTTTGTGGAGTTAGACGAGGTAATTAGTGGAAATATCACCTTCGGAGATTCCTCTAAAGTCCCGGTTAAAGGCAAAGGTAAGATTCTCATCCGCTTGAAAAATGGAAGGCATTAATTTATCTCTAACGTGTATTATGTGCCCAATATGAAGACGAATATACTGAGTATTGGACAACTCTTAGAGAAAAGCTATGATATTCACATGATAAATCGTACCCTTTCTTTAAGAGACCAAAAAGGAGGTTTGATTGCTAAGGTGCCAATGTCAACGAATAGGATGCTCTTGCTAAATATTCAACATGACATTCCAAGATGTTTAAAAGCATGTTTCAAAGATAATTCTTCGCTTTGGCACATGAGATACGGGCACTTAAATTTTGGAGGCTTAAAATTATTATCAAGTAAAGGAATGGTGAAGGGTTTGCCTCCAATTAATCATCCGGATCAAATATGTGAGGGATGCCTTCTAGGAAAGCACTTCCGAAACAGTTTTCCAACAAAAGCTTAGAAACCTCTAGAACTTATTCACACGGATGTGTGTGGACCCATCAGCCCACCGTCTTTTGGTAAAAATAGATATTTTCTTCTATTCATTGATGATTTTAGTCGAAAGACATGGGTCTATTTTCTAAAAGAGAAGTCGGAAGCTTTTGGAATGTTCAAGAAGTTTAAAGCATTTGTGGAGAATCAAAGTGGTCTAACCATAAAGGCGATGAGATCTGATCGTGGAGGAGAGTTCACATCCAAGGAATTCAAGGAATTTTGCGACAACAATGGGTTACGATGTCCTCTAACCCTTCCGTATTCACCTCAGCAAAATGGTGTTGCGGAAAGAAAAAATAGGACCATTCTTGATATGGCTCGGAGTATGTTAAAGAGCAAAAGGATGCCTAAGGAGTTTTAGGCTGAGGCAGTGGACTGTGCGATCTATCTAGCAAATCGCTCGCCCACTAGAAGCGTCAAGAACAAAACGCCCATTGAAGCTTGGAGTGGAAGGAAGCCCGGCATCTCACACCTTCGAGTGCTCGGAAGTGTGGCATATGCTCATGTGCCAGATCAGAAGAGGACGAAGCTCGATGATAAAAGCGAGAAACTCATATTCGTGGGCTATGACTCAAGTTCGAAGGGTTACAAGTTATACAATCCTAAGACCGGTAAAGTAATCTCAAGTCGTGTGATGACCCGGAAATTTCTGACCAAATTTAAACTTAATCTTTGTATGATTAACATTTTCGACACGATAAGCAAAGTCTGTAAAACTGAATCTCAAAATTTTTGAACTACTTTCATATATTCAAATACCTTTCGGTTGTTCTTGACAATTCGCGAACAATTATATGTATATAGATACATATATATATATACTATAACTTGAAAATGTAACAATGTATTAATTGTTTGATACTGTACATTAAACTTATTGGTTTAAATATTTATTTGAATATATATGATAAGTTGGAATATTAATTGTATGAATAATTTGCGACGTATATTTAAAACGTGTTTATGAATGTTGAAAATATATATTAACTTGGTCATAAAACGATTTGTTATTATATATATATTAACAAATAGCGAGACAATGATTTATAAAAGTAAATGACCAAAACACTCGAACGTTTAAGATACACTTTGAATGATATAGTTTATTGATAATTTAAGACTATATTTTGACAAAGGTACGAGTCACAAAACGTAAATTGCGAGTTTTCTAAGCGTACGAAAATGCGTTCGAGAAACCAGAACCGGGACATAAGTCGAGTGACAACGTACGAGTCATCGGAACGAAAATTACAAGTCAACTATGCACATGAATTTAATATAATATATAATTAATTATTTAAATTAAATATATTATATATATTATATTTAAATATGTCGACAAACAAAATAACAAAAAATTGTGAGCTGGATTTTGGGGCCATGCGATCGCATGGAAAATAGGCATAAAACCCATGCGATCGCATGGGGTCAGATTTCAGGAAAAGTCTATAAATTGAATTCGTTTTTGCTCGATTACACACACATATCACATCCTTTGCTCTCTTTATATATTATTATTATTATTATTATTATTATTATTATTATTATTATTATTATTATTATTATTATTATTATTATTATTATTATTATTATTATTATTATTAATTAATATTATACATAAAATACTATGACCTGACCTAGCTTGATAGACATTTATTGACCAACATATGTTCTCTAGGTTGAGATCTACGATTATTTGATATACCGAGTTTCGGTCACATTACGATGAACAACTTTATGTGCTGCTAAGGTGAGTTTCATAAGATCCCTTTTACTCTCTACATTTTTGGGCTGAGAATACATGCAAATGCTTTATTAACCGATACACAATATTTATATGTGTGAGTTTCATAAGATCCCTTTTACTCTCTACATTTTTGGGCTGAGAATACATGCAAATGCTTTATTAACCGATATACAATATTTATATGTGTGAGTTTCATAAGATCCCTTTTACTCTCTACATTTTTGGGCTGAGAATACATGCAAATGCTTTATTAACCGATATACAATATTTATATGTGTGAGTTTCATTTTCTCCCTTTTTAATTGCTTTTGCAATATATATTTTTGGGCTGAGAATACATGCACTTTATTTTAAACGCAATGGATACAAGTACATACTAAATTCTACACTGAGTTTGAACCGAAAATCCCTTAGCTTTGGTAACTGTTAACTGCCACTTATAAGAACTGGTGGGCGCGAGTAGTAGTATATGGATCCATAGGGCTTGATATCCCCGTCCGAGCTAGAGCACTAGCCTTTTAACGGATGTATGCTATTTGAGAAGCGTACACGTTGGTTTACGTGTATTATTAAGATGATTATACAAAGGGTACAAATTATATATACGTTAAGTTTAGTTATCAGGGTGCTCAATTTCGTAGAATATTTTGATAAACGTTTCTGGATGAAACAACTGAAAACTTGTGATTCACCTTTACATACAGATTATACGAAACAATAAAACTATGAACTCACCAACCTTTGTGTTGACACTTGTTAGCATGTTTATTCTCAGGTTTACTAGAAGTCTTCCGCTGTTGCTTATATGTTAGACAAGCTATGTGCATGGAGTCTTACATGACATACTTTTCAAGGAAATGTTGCATTCACCAAATCATCACCATGTATCTTATTTTGACTGCATTGTCAATGGAAGTACTATTGTAAACTATTATTTACGGTGATTGTCTATATGTAGAAATCATCAGATGTCGAAAACCTTTGATTTAAATATTCATTTATGGTGTGCCTTTTCAAAAGAATGCAATGTTTACAAAACGTATCATATAGAGGTCAAATACCTCGCAATGAAATCAATGAATGACGTATTGTCCATATGGATTTGGAGCGATCGTCATAAGTCGAGATGTGGTGTTCGATGAAGAAGCAACATGTGATTGGAATGTTCCCGAAGAAGAGAACTACGACTTTCTCCCTTATCCATTCGAAAGTACTGCAAGGAACGAAGAATATCTAGAAGTTCAAGAACCTTCTAGTACACCATCTCCACACTCTCCACGTACTCCAACCACTACACCTAATGAAGTGACACCAACATCAGGAGGAGAATCAAGTAGGCTACAACATCACACAAGGAGCATTGAGGAGTTGTACGAGGTAACACAGCCTATGGAGGATCTATCATTGTTCTGCCTTCTTGCCGATTGTGAGCCAATAAGCTATGAAGACGCAACAAAAAGTCAAAAGTGGAAACATGCCATGGACGAGGAGATTCAAGCAATCCAGAGGAATGATACGTGGGATCTTGCTACTTTACCAAGAGGGCATAAGGCTATTGGTGTAAAGTGGGTGTACAAGGCCAAGAAGAATTCCAAAGGTGAAGTTGAAAGATACAAGGCAAGGTTGGTGGCGAAGGGATATAGTCAATGAGCTGACATAGACTATGAAGAAGTATTTGCTCCCGTCGCTCGTCTAGAAACTATAAGATTAATAATCTCACTTGCGGCTCAGCATAATTGGAAGATTTATCAAATGGATGTCAAGTCTGCGTTCCTTAATGGCTACTTAGAAGAAGAAGTCTATATAGAACAACCTTTGGGATACATCGTGAAAGGCCAAGAGAATAAGGTGCTGAAATTGAAAAGGGCCTTATATGAGTTGAAGCAAGCGCCTCGAGCATGGAATAGCAGGATAGACAAGTATTTCCAGCAAAATGACTTTACAAAATGCCCACATGAGCATGCTCTCTATACCAAAGTAAGCAAGGAAGGAGATGTTATGATTGTGTGCCTATATGTGAATGACTTGATATTCACTGGCAGTAATCCCAAAATGTTTGAGGAGTTCAAAAAAGCAATGGTTCGGGAGTTCGAGATGACCGACATTGGACTTATGGCTTACTATCTTGGGATCTAGGTAAAACAAAAGAAAGAAGGAATATTCATATCCCAAGAAGGTTATGCGAATGAGGTGCTCAAGAAGTTTAAGATGAATGACTGCAAGTCAATGAACACACCGGTGGATTGCAATCTCAAATTGTCAAAAGATGATAAAGGATACTTGGTGGACCCAACACAATACAAGAGTTTGGTTGGAAGTCTGAGGTACCTAACCTGCACGAGGCCAGATATTCTCTACGGATTTGGACTAGTAAGTTGATATATGGAAGTACCTACAATAAATCACTTGAAGGCGGCCAAGAGGATACTTCGCTACATCAAAGGTACGATTGACTATGGCCTGTTTTATTCACCTTCTGATCACTTCAAGCTAGTTGGATACAGTGATAGTGATTGGGCTGGAGACATAGATGATCGTAAGAGTACGAGTGGTTTCGTGTTCTATATGGGAGATACGGCGTTCACATGGAGCTCGAAGAAGCAACCCATTGTGACTCTGTCAACGTGTGAAGCCGAGTTTGTAGCGGCAACATCGTGCACCTGTCATGCAATATGGCTCAGGAAGTTACTAAATGAGCTTAAGTTTTTTCAAAAGGAACCTACAGAGATATATGTGGATAACAAGTCTGCGATTGCTCTAGCAAAGAATCCAGTCTTCCATGATCGAAGCAAACACATCGATACAAAATACCATTACATAAGGGAGTGTGTTACAAATAAAGAGGTGCAAATAAAGTACGCGAAGTCACTTGACCAAGTTGCTGATATTTTCACAAAGCCCCTAAAACACGAGACATTTCAGAGATTACGGAATATGCTCGGAGTGACGAAATCAAGTTTAAGGGGGGCTGTTGGAAACTAAACTTGATTGTGGGCTATTTGTTTTGGATTTGGGCTTGCAAGTATACAACTATTTTGGATCAAGATTATAGCCCATTATGTAGAAACTTCTTATAATATGTAGTAGTGAAAGTGTGTAGAATGTGTGTAGAATAATCTTGTAAAATATCTAAGTCTAGAATTATCATGAAAATACTTAGGAAATATCTAGATATTAGATGATGAAGTATTCTAGACTAGTCCATGGTGTAGTATAAATAGATGGATTCACCTCTCATTTGTAATCAAGCAAAAAAGCAAAGCAAATCAAGTAATAAACAAAGCCTTCAAGATCAATCAAACTTCTAAATTATCAATCCTCTCTTCCACAAATAATATATATAACCTCCTATTTCTAACAGTTCTCCCCTACAGCTTGTTCTTAACCTTTTTTTCTAATTGGACCACACCAAGTCGTTGGTCTTGCGGCAGTTGGTGGTGGACCACCTTGTTAGTGGTGGTCATCGGCTGGTGTGTTCTTATAGTAGCTTTGTGCAAGTATTCGGCGCTCTAGATCTGCTGACGATGAGGGGTTGATTATGGTTACTGACAACGTTTAGTAGCTCACCACCTTATTGGTGATGGTCATTGGTGGTGGCCATGTGGTTAGTCGCAGGATTCTTTCGGGGAACAATTGATTTCAACTGGGGTTTTGGTGGTTCACTACCCTGTTGATGGCTGATGGCGGCAGGAGGATATCAATTGAGTTTCCGACCTTCGTTGGTTTTTCGGGTGATCCACCAGCCAATCAGTGGTGGTTACCCGTTGTTAAAGGGGGCGGGGGGACAAGGGTGTTTTATTGTCCGGCTTCTTTCTTTTTCAGGTGCATCTTTAAGTTTGGACTAGTCGACGATCTCACTGTTGGAGATCTGGTTTCATTTTCGGGAGTAGAACTTTGAGATCTGTCTTTTTATGGCTGGTGAAAATTTGAGGTGTCTGGAGTATTTTGCTTTATTAATCTGATTTTCGATGATTCAACGAGCGTCGGCGTTCTCCTGATGGTTCGTTATTTTGTCGGTAATGGTTTAGGTGCTTCCGAATTTATGGTTTTAGTATCTAGCCATGTTTGTTGTTAGCTAGTTACTTTTATTGTTTACGCACCTATTGGTGGTTGTTAATTTGATTAACTTGTTGGTTTGTTTACCCTTTTTGCGGTATGTTTTTTAGGCTAGATTCATGATTCTTGATGATTCGGTGTTGTACTTTGTTGTATTCAGACTCGTTATTTGTATTTCGTTAAAAAAATTCAATTAGTGACATTGCATATCCTCATTCTTTTCAAAATACAACTACCTTCTTATGGAGTATTTAAATATAAAAATGTTAATTTCGAATCCCCCAAAGTTGCAACTGATTTTGCGGTATTCATGTTTAACAAAGTTGTAACTCATAATACGGTATTCATGTTTAATTACTCGTAAGCATTAAAGACTAGTGGTTTCGTAGTTTCACATATTCATGGAGTACAACATTTAATTCCTACTAAATTGTGAAAGCATGTTTTCATAATGGTGGAGGCTTATAATAAAATGGGGTGTGTGAGAGAGAAAGAGAGGAGAGAGAGAGCTAGGAGAGAGTACACCATAAATCGCACATGGGCAGGCACACACAAGCGAGATCAATCCAATGGTGGTATGCAAGATCGACTAGCTAGGATATTCGGAATTCAATTAACATCGTTCATGTTTTACAATTTCCCGGAGTATTGGAGTGTGGCGGATCTGTGGAGAGTCTTTAAACCGTATGGTGACATTAGGGATGTGTATATGGCTGCCAAAAAACTCAAAGACGGCCACAGATATGCATTTGTTAGATTTGGAAATGTTAACAATGCAGATCGACTCCTTCTATCACTCAGCAACATCAACTTTGATGACTATCCCATTAAGATCTTTAAGGCAACAGAGAGAAAAGAGATTGGAAACACAAGAGGAAGAGATACAAATAATGGTGACACTCGGGGCACCATTAACGAAAGAATCGATGCTGTTTTCAAAGAGCATAACTTTCGGGATCATAGACAATATAGAGATGTAGCTGGCATTAAAGTTAGAGGTGCAGATTTAAGGGACAAGCTGTCCAAACCAAATGTTAATGATGAAGATTTAAGAGATAAGTTGTTCAAACCAGATCTGCGCCAAAAACTGGAGAAAAAATATGAAGCCAAAAGGGGTGAAAGGGACTTTTACAATGGAGAGAGTTCTGCTGGAAAAGGTGGGATAGAAAAATGTGGGTTAGAAAAAGGTGGGATGGAAAAGGAAGTCAAACCTAGATTCATCAATATTCAAGATAAAAACTTCTCCAAAGATCTATTCAAACGTTCGCTGATATGTGTTTTGAAGGATTGGAAGATTATCTCTCAAATAAAAGATTTGTGTAGGGCGGAAGGCATGATCAACTGTGATATCAAGTATCTTGGAGGTTTTGAAGTTATGCTAATCTTCAACTCATCCTTTGAAGCTAAAAGGATAATTAACAACAATGAGCATGCTATTCATAAATGGTGTAATAGAGTTTGGTTATTAAATAGTCATCATGTTATCAAGGAAAGGTTGATTTGGGTGAAGATTTTCGGGGTACCGGTGACTTGCTGGGATGAAAAAACCTTCACTAACATTGCAAACCAATGGGGCAAAACAATAGAAACAGTAAACTGTCACTTGGTTGGAGATCAAAACCTAGTTTTTGGACATGTCCTCATACTATCCAAAACTATGGAATATATTAATGATAAAGGGTTAATTGGGTTTGGAACTAATGGTGCTTGTTTTGAAGTTCATGTTCAGGAAGATTCTAGTCAGACTGTTGAGATAAAAGTTGAAGATGTGGTGGAGGTTAATAAGGAGATTAATAATCCTGAGAATGACTTGGGCAATTTAAATTATAACGATGATGGTCTAGAAGATGATGAGTTTATAGATGATACATACGAGAATTCTGATGAAGATTACAACGAAAGTGATTTCGACTCTGAGTATGAAGGTATTGGTGTATTTGAGGAAAAATTACCAGAAAACAACTCTCCGGTCGACAATGGGTTTTCCGGTACCGGATTCAAGCCGGATAACCCAAGGGACAGCCCAATCAATGAAGACAGAGAATCGGAATGCCACGTGGCGAGTAGTCAGTTCCAAGAAGTCAATGTTGAAGAACGTGCTAGGCGTGATGAGCGTGATGATGATTGTTGGAGGGATAAAAACCCTAATGATGGCAAAGTTACAGAATCGATGGAGTCTGGTCGGCAAACGAAAAGTCCCAACTGTATTTTAAATGAAAAGTCCAACGGTATTGTTAGTCCAAAACAACATGTGGGTGATAATAATAGCCCAATATGTTTGTCAAATGGAGATAGCCCAACACGTATGGCAGATTCAAATGAAGTTAGCCCAATACGTATGGTAGATGAAGAGAGCCCAACACGTAATAATAATGGGAATTGTTCAAGCCCAAGTTCGGTTAAGGAGACTTTGGGCTCAAGTGAAAGCCCACAAGCTGATTTAAATATCGATTCAATGAAGAAAGAGAAGGTGGGGCAGGCTAATAATAGATTAAAAAAGAAAAAAATTTCAATCAATAATTTGGGACAAGAAGTCGATGGTCCAGATATGAGAATTGAGGAAACGTGTCATGTTGATAAATTTGACCAGAGGAAGAGTCAACAAGCAACTTCGAGCAGGAAGAATAAATCAAAGTCATCAATACCTAACCCTTCAAAACCGAACAGACAATCCAATTCGTTTAATTCAAAAGAAGAAGCAACACAAGCCAACAGATCAAAATCAAAAACTGGAATCATCGTGAATCAAAACACTTGTTGTTGGTCCAATCTGCGTAACTGGAAATCTTCATCCAGGCTCATGAATGTAAAAAGAAGTGCAAGAAAAGTAAGACCTAATGAGCAACCAATTAGATCGAAATGCAGCAACTGTGATATCAGTAAGTCCTCAAACTCTTCTTCAATTAATAAGGTGAATTTAGAAAATATGTCTTCAGCTTCTGATGAGTTAGGGGTCAAGGAATATGGAAAGAAATTGGGTCTTAAATGGAAAAAAAGACACACCTAGTTGTTTTATGTCCTTTCTATCGTAGTTTAGTTTTCTCATGAAGATCTTGTCGTTAAATATTAGAGGGTTTTGTCTTGCGAAAGGTGTGAATAAATTTAGTTGGTTAAAAAGAATGATCATTAAAGAGAAACCTAACTTTGTTATCCTTCAAGAAACCAAACTGAAACCAGTGAATTACAAGTGGGTTTACAAACTTTGGGGGTCTGATGATTGTGATTTTACTCAAAAAGGTAAGGTTGGTAAATCGGGTGGGCAGATGATTATTTGGGATAAAGGTTGTTTTGTGGCTGAAGATGTAATTAGTGAGGATAGTATTCTTGGTGTGAAAGGAGTCTGGAAAGAACTTGGACAAAACTTCAACATTCTTAACATATACGGTCCTCACGAAGACGATAAAAAACAAAAGTTATGGGATAAGTTGGAACTGTTAATAACGCAACAAGATGATGCTTGGATCATAGGTGGGGATTTCAATGAAGTGAGAGACGAGACGGAAAGATTCAACTGTGAGTTTGTTGAACATAGAGCAAAACGTTTTAACGAATTCATAAGTAGATCGAATCTAATTGATATACCACTAGGCGGTAGAAACTTCACAAGAGTTAGTGACGACGGCTTAAAATTCAGTAGGTTGGATCGTTTTCTTGTAAGTGATAAATTCTATTCGTTATGGAGGGACCTTACTTCGGTGGCACTAGATAGGGAACACTCGGACCATTGTCCAATTGTTTTAAAAGATGAGGATAGAAATTTTGGTCCTAAACCTTTTAAGATATTCGATGCTTGGTTTGATTGTGATGATGTCGAGCAAGTTGTTTTAGATGCGTGGAAGACTGATTGCCCCATTCAAAGTAGAAAGGACTGTTCTTTTAGGAATCGAATGAAAAATCTTAAAGGGGCTTTAAAAGTGTGGAGCGGAAAAAAATTCAAAAACCTTGATGATGAAATCGAAGTGCTTAAATCCACGGCAAACAGTCTCGAACTGAAGGCTGAAACATCTGTTCTGAGTGATGTCGAGAGAAACAATTGGAGGGATGCCAGGAAACAGTGGCTTGAAAAAGAAAAAATTAAAGTTGACATGCTCAAACAGAAAGCACGTGTGAAATGGATATTAGAAGGTGACGAAAATACCCGGTACTTCCATTCTATTATCCGAAGAAAAAACAACTATTGCAATATCAAAGGTCTTAATATAAATGGAATCTGGAACAACAATCCTAAAGATATTAAGGGGGCTGTTTTTGAACACTTTAAGGCAATTTTTGATGAACCTGATAGTGATAGACCATCAATGGAAGAGCTTATTTACCCTAGCATTTCGACAGCACATGCAACAGCTCTTGAATCACCCTTTGAAGACAAAGAAATTAAAGAAGCGGTGTTCGAATGTGGTAGTAATAAGGCTCCCGGGCCCGATGGTTTTAACATGAGTTTTTATAAAAAGTATTGGGAATTGATAAAAGATGAACTCATTATGGCTATTAAATGGTTTTGGGATAGGGGAGAATTCTCAAGAGGTTGTAACGCTTCCTTTGTTACTTTGGTTCCAAAGAAGAGCAACCCGGTCGGGCTTGGTGACTTTCGTCCTATTAGTCTTATAAGTAGCTACTACAAGATTATAGCTAAAATTTTATCCAATCGGCTAAAGACTATCATACCGGGTATTATCGGGATGGAACAAAGCGCTTTTGTTAAAGGTAGATACATACTTGACGGGGCTCTAATCGTGAACGAAAGCATTGATTTTTTGAAAGCAAAAAAGCGGAGAGGTTTTCTCTTTAAAGTTGATTTTGAAAAGGCGTTTGATTGCCTTAATTGGAATTTTTTGATTGATGTTATGAAGTGCATGGGATTCGGTACAAGATGGAGGAAATGGATCTTCTCTTGCCTAAGCTCAACTTCCATCTCCATATTAGTTAATGGGTCCCCCACATCCGAATTTAAACCTTCCCGTGGGGTTCGCCAAGGTGACCCCTTATCTCCATTTTTATTCATCATTGCTTCGGAGGGTCTAAACATTTTGGCAAAAGCCGCATTGGATAGGAGACTTTTTAAAGGCATAGAGGTTGGTAATGACAAGGTTCCTATCTCCCATCTTCAATACGCGGACGACACTATCTTTATGGGCGAATGGAGTCGAACAAATGTGCATAATCTTCACAACCTTCTTAAATGTTTTGAATTGGCGTCTGGGTTAAAAATAAATTTTCAAAAGAGTTGTATGTATGGGATTGGGGTCAATAATGAGGAAACTAGTCTGATTGCAAACATCTTCGGATGCCAAGTGGGTTGTTTTCCGTTCACCTACCTAGGCTTACCGATGGGTGCCCGAATGAAAAAGATGAAAGATTGGGAACCGGTAGTGGAAAAAATAAAATCCCGACTCTCAAATTGGAAAATGAGAACGATGTCATTTGGAGGACGATTAACTCTTATCAAGTCGGTTCTTAGTAGCCTTCCATTGTACTACTTCTCGCTTTACCGTGCCCCACCGTGTGTGATAAAACAACTCGAGTGTGTGAGAAGAATGTTCTTTTGGGGCGGGTCGGATACGGATTCAAAAATTCCGTGGGTTAAATGGGATCTAATCTTAGATACTTATGGGAATGGGGGGCTAAATATTGGGTCACTTAAAAGTAAAAATCTTGCTTTGTTGGGTAAATGGTGGTGGAGGTTTTATACCGAAACCGATTCTTTATGGGTTAAAGTTATCCGTAGTGTGTACGGGCCTAGTGGGGGATTGGATCTTGATGTTGATAACATTCGATCCTTTTACCCCTCCACTTGGCGTGATATTTTGTTAACAGGTAATGAGCTTGAGGAAAAAGGCATAAGCTTCAGGAACTCTTTCAAGAAGACTGTGGGAAACGGGCAATCAACAACATTCTGGGACGAGAGATGGATCGGGGAAGATAAACTCAAAAACCTATTCCCAAGATTATACAGACTAGAAAAGAACCCTACTGTACGAGTTGCTGATCGAACTGGGACTGCTGCTGGCGTCACAAACTGTTGCTGGGAATGGTTGCGAGTTCCATCAGGTAGAACCGAAGGCGAGCTGCAGACTTTAACTGGTTTAATCGCAGGATACAAGTTTGATCGAAACAGAAACGATGCATGGGAATGGTCTCTAGCTCACAACGGTATTTTCACTGTTAAGGCTCTAACCTCTCTTGTGAATGTTTACTCCTTATCAGTCAATAACAATGTGCAAGAAACTATCCGAAATAATCTAGTTCCAAAAAAAGTTGAAGTTTTTGTATGGCGTGCAAGACAAAAAAGATTGCCGGTAAAAATTGAACTTGACAAGAGGGGAATAGACCTTCATAGTGTGAGATGCCCGTTGTGTGATGATGACCTTGAAACCGTGGACCACTCGTTAATATTTTGTGATAAAGCGATGGACGTTTGGAATCGTGTTTGTGGTTGGTGGGGTTTCGGGCCCCTAAACAATCTAAGCATAGATGAGCTTCTTCGGGGCAACACTCCAACCTCAACATCAATCCTTGGTTCGAAAATTTGGCAAGCGGTGGAATGGGTATGTGCGTATCTAATATGGAAGAATCGGAATGAGATGGTTTTTCGAGGAAAGCAATGGTCCGGGCCGTTAGCTTTAAATGAGATCCAAGTGAAGTCTTTTGAGTGGGTTTCAAAAAGGTTGAGAAACAAAAAGATCGATTGGCTAACATGGCTAAACGATCCGAGTGTGTATCTTAATTCGTAGTTTGCTTCTCTTTTGTTTAGTCTCTTTGTATTCTTGTTCTTGGTGTTGCTCTCTTTGCAACCCTTATAATGTAATATTGTGAACTTTGTATTGTTGGGGTGTTATGGGGTGGATTGTGCATTGCAATTCTTCCTATAGCATGGCCTTGTGTTAATTTTAAATCCTTCTTGCTTTTCGAAAAAAATAATGGTGGAGGCTTAATTATAAGGTCATAATCCACAACACCAAGCAATTGATCACTATATCGGATAACCTGTTCTCCCAAATTAAAAGAACTTAAAAAGTACAGTACTTTGTTGGGGTAATTAAACAGCGATTTGGATCTTATGGCGATACAGAAATATATTTATGTTCGACCTTAGAAGCCCGTCAAGCGATACTCTTGCGAATGATCGATCTTAAAGTTATCGCTTTTGTTGGATTTATAATACATGAAAATGTTGAATTTTTTTTGAGAGCTTGGAGTTTTTCTTTTTTCTATCGAAAATATAATAATGATAAACGAATTCGAAAATCAACAAGTACAATCATTATAAAAGAAAATTCAAATCAAGTCACACAAAAGGCAATATTACAAACCTAAATACAAAGGTCTTTTTTTTTGAATAAAAATTTATCGCCGTTCTAAAAAAATTACAAACGTCTTAGTACCTTCTTACCAAGTGGTTAATACACAATTGACACGGGAAATTTTCTCGTATTTATTTTGGAAGTTTTCAAATGATGACGTCATCTTGATCTTGGCAAGTAGAGGGCTCGAATGCTTGTTTATGGTTCTAAAGCGGTGTTACTAAGAGTGTCGGGCTTGATGGACACATGACATCTGTTATTTGTTATTTCTGTTTCGGATATAATCTAGTATCTCATATCTCAAATTATAGTCGAAGCAACAACAGAGATCACTTGCCCATCGAGCCCTAATACTCTAACCAGAAATGTTCAACCAAGCGCATCTAGTTGCCACATTCACCGGTTTAGCCTTACTCATATTGTAACCTTACTTGTAAGTGTACTCTCTTTGTTGAGATACATTGATTAATGAGAAATGCTACATGTGTTATATAAGTCACCCCTTTTAGCTTATTGTTGGTTAAAACATGCATCTTTCATGACATGACTCACGCCTCCCCTGTTGCCGGATTAGAAGTAATTGTAACGCGCCCATATTCTTCTTTTATATCTGCAACGTACTGTCACGAAATTGTTCATTTCTTACCTAAAATTAGGTAAGTTTCTATCCACATTAAAATTAATGACCACTTTTGGCGTCCCTATATGGTTAATATACATACACTCAAAAACTAGTTTGTCTCAGGTTTGAGCCCAACAATCCCATAAATTAACAGAGTACACAACTGTTGAAGGTTATTACTACATGCTGGGTGAATCCCTGTCCCACATCGAAAACTGAAAGAAACAAATATTTTCATAAACTTGCTCCATCAGTGTTTTGTTTTTAGAGCAGACTTGTATGTTGGACATATTATTGGACTAAAATCAGTCGTATCATTAATATTTATAATACTGTCATTGGCAAATTTCATAACAAGAAAATTAGTCATTGAAGAACAGATCCCTAATGTTCTATACCTATACACCATTTTCAACTACTTTGAGGGGCAAGTGATCTCTGTTGTTACTTTGTTGATAATATAATTGGTTCTACTTAACATAATTTGTACGAGTGCATTAATATCTTTGTTTAAAAAGTTGATAGATAGAAGTTCGAAAATGTTTCTTTTACTTCTGGAGTCTGTAACTTACTTTTTTGGCACACCAATCCTCATTAGTGCTAAATAAGCAATAACCCGATAAACTACCATCATTACAGCCAAACAAGCAACTGAAAACATTTTTCCATCGAGTCCAACACTTTTAATAGCAGGAAAATCTTCAACCAAACAAGTTCGATCACCACATTTGTACGTTTGACCATGCTCATATTGTGACACAATCAACAACTTATAAGTATGCTGACTAATCGATAAAACTTTAATCCAAGATATAAAAGCAGGCACATGTTGAACATAGTAACCACCTGCTAATGTAAAGGATAACATGATCACGGACCCTAAAATGGTAGCTGATTTCTGGTCCAAAACAAGTGCACCTAACGCGAGTCCTAGCCCTTGTGACACCAACACACTGAATAAAAGTGTCAATAAGGTGCACAAGAAACTTCCGAATTCTGGTTTTAATCCAGTCATCCAATAAGTTATGATAGTGAACGCGGTGGGTAGAACTAGCTCCATTGGTAGATCTCCGATTGTTCTTGACATAAAATAAGACGAAAGTCTGTACATTCCCGACGATCTCTCTTTTTCAAGCATTTGTATTTCTTGAGGAAATGTGAAAATTGCTTGAAATAAAGGATAAAATCCCCAAAATCCAGAGTAAAAGAATAGCAATCCGGACTGCATTTGTTTAGAAAAGACAAAATATCACGAATGGTTGTCAGTAATCACCGATGGTCTCTGTCGTTTGTTTCAGAAATCACTTGTGGTCTTGTACTTTTTTCCTTCAAGGATGATCCATGTGATTTGCATTTAAATCATTGGTGGTCCCTGTGGTTTGCATTTTTTTTTGTCAAGTATGGTCAGGGACCATCAGTAATTCAAAATACAAACTACATGGACCATTCAAGACGGATAATTATAATTATAATTATTAGATTTAATTTATATTATGTTAGTATAAATTTGTACCTGATCTTGTAAGTGAGATGTATCAGATTTCCACCATAACAAACCACAAAGTAAAGCTATTGAAAACACCTGACCAATCTTGATAGCCGAAAAGAAATCGTGTTTTCTTTCTTTGACTCCTCTTCGAAACAAAATGTTGACTTGTTGCAACCATGTTGTGCTCCATCTGTCAGTCTTCTTGTTATCTAAAACGTCGTTCGTATGGTCATTAACTTGTAATACCTCAGCTTTTAACTCATCTGCAAGATTCGATCTATAAGCCAACGCTAACCTCTGCTTGACAACATTTTGATCCGAATAACTTGCATCATCTCTTGCTATCCCTGCGTACAAAACTCACAAAATCATACAACGGATATGCGCATACACTTTAAAGTTACTATTCACTATTTGTGTTTTAGAAGCTCGTACGTTGCGGCAGGAGTAATAATTTTTTTATAAAGATAAACTTTAGAAGGAAAAAAAACACCATAGCTAGCGTCATGACGTCAACATGACGTTAGCAAGTTACTAGTCACTTTTTGTGTTTTGGTATACATACCGTTTGCAAGATCTAGCAGAAAATCGGCTGGATTCATGGCTACAGATGGAGAAAAGCCAATACTTTCGAAATAATTCATAACTTGTGATCCTTTTCCAAAAAATAATGAATTTCCTTCTGATAACAACAACACTTTATGAAACATGTAAAAAAGTCTACTTGAAGGTTGATGAATAGTCATCACAATTGTTCTACCTCCTCTTGCTAACTCCCACAACTTCAAAACGATTCGTTGCGCGGTTGTTGAATCGAGCCCAGATGTTGGTTCATCTAAGAACAACAAACTTGGATTTATAAGCATTTCTTGTCCAATACTAACCCTTTTTCGCTCGCCACCCGATACCCCTCTTAAATTCGATCCACCTATGATTATATTCTTGCATCTAGTCAACCCTAGCTGACCGATCACCGCTTCAGCCTGTTCAACCTTTTCTTGACTTGTTGAATCTTTAGGCAACCGTAATAGGGCGGTGAACATTAATGTTTCGGTGACTGTTAAGTGAGGGTATAAAACATCATCTTGAGTGACAAAACCGGTGTAACGTTTCATAATACTTGAAAATGGCTTGTCATTGTAGGTGATGAGGCCGTCGAGTTTGCCACCTAAGCGGCCACCTAATGCGGTCAAAAGGGTGGTTTTACCGCAACCGGATGGGCCTAACATTGCTAACATTTCTCCGGGTAAAACCATGCCTGTAACTCCTTTTAGTATTTGTTTCTCTAGTGAATCTTTTTTCTTTTTCATCCATCCTTGTTTCTTTGTTTTGATGGTGTAAACCACTTCATGAAACTGTTAAATCCATTATCAATGAGTTTTATGTTACATAAATGAGTATGCATCTAGTCAAAAGAAAAATCAAATATTAGCTAAAGTGTATTAGTTTTAAGTTTTTAAACATTTTTTGAAACTTTTAATTCATTAAACACTTATTCCTCCATGCTTCAAGGGCAAAGGTATAGTTACTTGAATCAATGATGTAATTTAAAAATAAAAATTGGGCCCAGTTCCGATTGAGTTTATCAAAAGAAAAGTACTTTTAACTAGAGTGGAAAAGGTTCATAAGGCCAGGTTCTGATGAAATTAACCATTAAAAATCAAGGCTGACCCAAGCGTAAGCTTGGACTAAAATTCCTGATTTTGGTTTAAGGTTCAGAAGTCAGAGCCAGTCCATACGAGCTAGGCCCAGTTTGATTTTCTTTCAATACGGAGTATTTATTTTTCTCATTTTATAGGAACTTTTTGGCTGAAATATTGGCACAAGCCATATATGATCACAGATCAAAAAATATATCAAACAATTTGGAAAACTTCAATTCTACCACAACTTATAATTTAATTACTGGAGTATAAATTAAACCTACATTTAAGAAATACACCTTAAATAAAAAGATGGTTCAAAGTAACTTTTGAAAGAGCTAGTATTTTTACTTTGACGTAAACACTATTAAAGGACTATCCCGCGACTGTTTCTACTCTTTTTTGAGATCTCTAGCTTGTCAGAATATTAAGACGTTCACCTTGTATTGGTTGAAATTCTCTTCAAATAACTAGGTATATTGTCTAACAAAAATGTAGTATACCGGTTATCACTATAGAGCTATGATGTATGAACACATATATAAAATATAAAAAATCAAACAAATTTATGCTCTATGTAGTAGGTTTACTTATTGGCTTATCTTCTATATACAGTTAAGGATTAATAAAAAAAAAAAAAAGTGAAAACAAACCTTCAATGTTATAGGACGATCAACTTTGTTAAATATTGTAGAAGAAGTTGAAGCTGGCTGATCACATGAAGTCTGTGCCTCCATATCTATCATTCTATAAAATTGAGATTATAATGTAGTTACACATATGATATACGGAGTATATATGATATATATGATATTTATAGTAAAAGGTTAATTTCAAAAGTAAAAAAAAAAAAAAGGATAAGTCATGCAACATAAATGTGCTTTTTTATAGCTCTTTTCCTTATATTTGGGTAGATCTCGTGTCGTGATTGTGTTATTTTTCAAATATTAAATGAATATATAAGCACTATGTCTATATCAAGCAAACACGTAAAAGATTCGAACATGAACTCTAATTCCTTGCTCTTTATCAACCAAACACCCCATAATGTGAAATATGATTTCTTACAATATGTGTATATGTGTATATATATATTGAATTTAATTTCAATAATCTCCAAAACAAAAAGTACACACTGATTTGATAGTTGGTGCATCATTTATACAAGTAGTTGTTAATCACTTAATCTTGCTACCGCAAACTTAAAGGTTCACATATACTTGATGAGCGTTTTTGTCTTGCAAGTTTAATAGTATCATTTACACTCTACCTCTTTTTTTATTAGATTAACTGTCTTTATGAACATATACTATTTGTCTGTCGATCTAAACGAGTGTTGTTGGCCCGCGTGTTGTTAATGGAATTTTGAACTTGCTTATTTCGTTATATTTTTACAATTTGTTTGGGGGCGAGTTATGCAACTGCGGGGAGATGAAAGCGTATGTGGTTAAGTCCCCCTGGGTGATCTCGTATTGCTGTTAAAAAAAAAAAAACACGTTACTAATTCATTAAAAAAAATTGTGATAGTTTAATAGTTTATTATCTTTGTAGATGAACTAGGGACCTTAGATCAAACGTATTAACCTAGATTAACGGCGGAAACGATAACTAGGGCGAGTCGAATACTTAATTAACTATCGGGATCAATCTAACCAACAAATAGTTGATATAATCGATGCCTAGAGCCTTGTATTCGGTTGGGAATTGGTCTGGGACGATAAACACAGAATGATACGACGGCTAAAGGGTTTGTGGTGTGTAACCTTGCAATGAACCACAAAACCCGTATATATATATATATATATATATATATATATATATATATATATATATATATATATATATATATATATATATATCTTCAGTGACCATCGGCCGGTGGTCTGTGACCTACGGCCGATGGTGAGAGTCCCTCGACCGATGGTCCCTACCATTGGTCGATGGTCTGAGCAGCCAACCAACTGCTCTTAACCAGTTCACGACATTATACTAAGCAATTCAAATACAAAGTATTAATGACGATGTTCATACATGACTGAAATACGAAATACAAAACTAATAGAACTTATTACATAATAGAACTCGGGATTATGCACCAACAAACTCCCCCTAAGACCTAGTTCTATTTCAAAAATCTTCAGTCATCATTTACTTCATTCGTACGGATCGATTACCATGTTGTTCAAGTAGCACAGCTTAGCTACTTTCACATACTGTTCAGCCTGTACCCTGTTCTCACGACGATAGAGCATACGGTTGTAATACAATGTGAAAATATCAGCCTCGGTACAGTTTCTTAAACAAATCGGATCCAACACACGAATGCAATCAATATCATCTTCTTTCAGCTTATCCAAAACAATCACAGCTTCTTCAGAACGATCATCATAAAACCACCATCTGAATCTCTGACTCCAATTCTGCGGCAACTTCCTTAAAGGTACCTTCTTCATAGTCTTTGCTCGAATATACTTCACAATCCTTCGAGATTCACCAGTTCTAGGATTAACTTTGAAACTAATCCTAGGAAATTGTGGTCTAAAACCTTCCCAATTCTTTGAATTAAAAGCAATTCGAATCTTCTTCACCAGCATCGAAGATCGATCACCAAATCCACAATATAACATTCTTAACCTGGCAATCTGCATTAGCTCAAAATACGGCAGTGATTTGAATTCATGACCATGTTTAATATAATCAACACCAAACTCTCTGTTAATCGCAAACATGTTGAATTCTTCAATGTATGCCCAGGCAAGAATTCTTCCTTTCGCACTCTTTCTCAAATTAATCATCTTCAAATACTTTGGCTCAAGCTTCGGTTTCTCACAGTACTTCCTGATTCTCAGAATATCACGCCAATCAGCTTCTAACTTCTCGACAACTTCATCATTATACTTAACCGGCAAGAAACCTTCAGGTAAAACCTCTGTCATTTCCTTCTCTTTACACATTCTATTCAAAATCTCATCATCAGTTCTAAACAATTCCTCAAAACCCGGAAGATCCTCATTCTCATCATTTTGATATGTAGGAAAATCTTCATGTGTAACATCCTCAACTAAATCATCAACATCCCGATCATCAAGATCTTCAGAAATCTCAGGCCCAAAAGAATCATCCTCTGATGGAGGATCATCGGACTGTGCGTCAGCAGCTTTAGCTTCTTCTTGCTCTAGACGCACCATTTCGTCCAGCTCAGCTCTAGTGAAGTTGTGAGGAATCTCTCCCTCTTCTAAATCATCATAAACAACAGAATGCTTGAGCTCATCCTGTTTAGAAAAGAAATCACTAAAACTATAATCAATTTTAAGAGGAATTACTGACAGTGTTGTAGCTTTGGAGGAACCAGGTGCCTCCACCATTTGATTATCAGTCTCTCCCTCAGGCAATTCAATCAAATCAAACTTTTCTTCCCAAGCTGTAACCTTTGCTAGAGCAGATTCAGCCAACTTCCTAGCTTGAGAAGCCTCTATTTTCGCATCAGTCAATAACAACGACTGATCACCAACCTTTTTCTGAAGCAATTCAACTTGCATACTTAACCGAGTAACGTCCTCGGACTTCACACGATTCTCTTCCTTCAAATTCTCAACCTTCTCATCCATTTCCTTTCTCAACCTCAAGTTGTCAGCCATTGCTTGAACATATAAATCATTCAAATTCTGAAGAGTAGATGAGCTAACACCTCCTTCTGCCCCTGTACGCGGTGGAGCACTAGGAATTGGAGCAGAAACCGTCTCTTGAGAAACCTGTTGAACCACGGGTGGTGACTGTTGCGTTGACGGACGTTGTTGTTGTGAAGTTTGTTGTCCTTGAGTCTGAGCGGGCGGTGTTCCTAGGGTAGCACCAGCAGCAGATCTGCCAGCATCTTTATAAACCAACTTGAACCTTCTTTTCAATTTTAGCTTAGTTGAAACCTGAGAACTCTCATCTTCAACCATTCTTCTTTTTGATCCCCTTGTGGTTTCTTCACCAACATCAGGATTAATATCACCAATCTCATTAACTAAACCTTCTGTACCAGAACCACCTGCAGCTTGAGTATTCACAGGTTGATCAACTTCTTCATCACTGTTAGCTACCTCAAAATCAGGCTCTCGATCAGATAAACTGTTTTCGTTTCTCCACTTCTTTCCTGGTGGACACCGATAATCCTCTCGAGCAAGATGACACACCAGCTTGCCATCACTAGCACTTTTCATCTGATTCAATCAGTTGAACGTAAGATCTGTCATGTGTTTCAAATCAATGGCATCTTTCCTCAATCTTGGCAAATCAACAGTTTGCTGGTTGATCATAATTTGTAGGAACCTTGGATAAATCAGATATGACTTGCTCGTCACATTCTCCATCAGTAGATCAATGATAACTCCTGAGAAATTGAAATCAGCCTTCAAAACCAAAGCAGCAAACATTCCTTGATAGATCTCGCTCAGTTCATCAAACCCTCCTTGCAACGGACTTAAACAATTCAGCACAACAAGTGACAAATATCTATACGGTGGTGTGAATCCACTTCTCTTAATCGTTGCTCTTGTAATATCACCAGAATACTTGCATCTTAACACACATCCAGTAATCTTTATCTTTGACAACTTCTTCGGCATATTCTCATCGTCTTCAAACAAGAAAGTGTTTCGAATTGTATCTTCAGAAATCTGAATTTCCCGACCACAAACAGTACTTATAATTACCTTCCTGTCATCTACAGTCTCAACTCTTGCACGTTCCCAGAACTCTCTCTGATGTGAGTAATATGCTGTACACGGCATAGAGATAGCTGCAAATACTCTTGAACGTTTCAGAAACTCAATTACCCCCTTGTACTTACCAGCATTAGGACCTTTCTCATTTAGACATGCAGTGAGATTAGAGCCACTGTTAGCTTTCAATCCTGGAAGATCAATAGAAAATGGACCTCCCGATGACTCAGTATCGGATTCATGTGCAATGTTTTCTGGATCAGCTTGAACACCTGACATTATGAAAATAACTGCAAACACAATTCAAATCATCATCACAAAGACAATATCACAAAATGATCATCACAGAAGATATTACATTATAAAGACTAATTGATCAGGATCTCAGTTACACGATAACATGTCCGAAGTAGAATTAATACAGACATAGAATAGTGTATTAATGCTAACAAGCTAGCATTATCAAATTACATAACAAGCTGAAAATAAACAAACACATAAACATAAATTCAGAATCATTCATCCCATAATGGAATCCTCTGGCACTAGCTTTTCCTCATGTTGAATTACACCAAGTTTCTCAAACAAGGTATATAGTAAAGCTGCGTATGGAAATGGTTCTTCCATCTCAAGAAAATCTTTCATCACATGAATGAGAAAATGGCCCATATTCACTTGAATACCTTCTAGCAGGCAATACAAAAACATAGCTTCAGTACCTGACAACAAATTATCTCCTTCTTTCCTAAAGGTCACATTCCTTTTGATGATTCTCAAGTGTATCTCATGTTGTTGTGATACCTCGTCATCACTAATTTCAACCCTACCTGCATTAACTACTTTCCCTGGCTTGCATAACCTTGCAACTATGTCAGATAGTCCTGAATCTGTTGGGAATCTTTCGAATATCTTTTCTAGGATACAAAATTTTAACCCCAGTGTACGGAACATTCAATAGGTTTGAAAATTCCTCCATAGTCCACTTAAACTGATGGTCAAATAGGCCTGAATGCACAAACTTCTTCTTACCATCTTCTAAGGCAACATTGGCATAAAATTCCCACAGTAATTCAGGACAAAAATAATCCCCAATGTCTAAGAACGCTTGACATCCAATTTGTTCCCAAAGACTATAGGTCTGTCGAGTAGCAATGACCTTTTGTTAAACTAAGATGGGTCGTCCTCTAGCTAGAATTCTCCTACGGTCAATTTTAAACATCCATTGCCCAACAAAGGATCCACCTGACATCCTAATACATACTACAAGCACTAGCATTAGAGAGACATAACAGCAAATACTAGAGACCAAAAATTCAATTAAATTCAATATAAAAATCTACCATCGGTTCAATCAAGTGACCATCGGTTCAATCAAGTGACCATCGGTCGATGGACTGGACCATCGGTCCGATGGTCTAGACCTACGGCAGTTGGTCTAAAGCACATCTACAAACCTATCAATTTAGGACCTACGGCCGAGTGAAGTGTCATCCGGCCGAGTGTGATACACCATCGGTCGATGGTCAAAGACCATCGGCCGGAGGTAGTTCATCAGACCTGTTTGATAAAAAATTGAATTCGATCAATCTGGAGTTTCTGGTTCAAAACCTGGTCACAGTAGATGCTAAAGGGACCGATAAACACATATATATCGCCAATTATAACAGATAGCAACCAAAAATCATTCGATTGAAATTTTAGACTACGAGCACAAAATTAACGATTAAAACCAAATGAAAAAGAGTTAGGGTACCTCGATTACGGCGCTGGAATCATAAAAGAAAGATGCACAAAGTAGTCGGACAAAAACTCTTTTCACTTTCACTTGAAAATCTAGGGTAAAATCACTCAAAATTGCACAATGAGACTGACCCGTTCGACTCTGGGTCCTTTTATATCCTGTCAGTGACCATCGGCCGATGGTCTAATCCTTCGGCCCGAAGGTCTTGACACTCGGTCGAGTGTCTTTGTCCATCGTCCGGATGTAATTACAGTCGGCCGGTGGTCTGGGCTTTTGAAAAACTTTAAAACTTAATCCTTTTCATATTCAAACAATACTTCTTTTATCACATTTACTCCCCCTGGGCCTGATCTCCACAGTATAAATCAGACACGTTTTGTTCCTTTAAGCTCTAAACAACTTGTTTTCAAATTTAATGAAAAACATTGGATTCCTTACACAGTAAACCTTTCCGAGAACTGAGTTGTTTGGCTTAAACCATAAACAGAAATGCTCATGCAACTAATCTATAAATGCAAACTATCTCAGATATGCATGCTCATGCAAATACACAAAGCAAATAACTGTACAAGACCCAGTGTGTCATGATTAGCAATATTATAACAGACGTAATCAGTAACATTTAACCTTTTATATCTGTAGTGAATTAACTTCTAACATCAGTTTCATTAAACATTACCATTAACAAATGCATGATGTTATCGACATAAGAACAAGAAAAACTGCTTATCATGAATCACACTTCAAGGAGTATAGCACATCTTTTTGTGAGTTGATATATCAAATTGATTAAATCTTTTGATTCGGGGATCAGAACTGAACTACATTGACATGTTTTTCACGGTTCATTAACTTATTTGATAAAGCATATACAGAACAACTTTCAAATATATCAGTAAACATTTATCAACTCTCACCCCAGGCTTCGATTGTAGTGACCCGAACTTTTCCATGTTTATATATATTAATTGAGATTGATATTTACATGATTAAATGTTTCCAACATGTTAAGCAATCAAACTTGTTAAGACTTGATTAATTGAAATATGTTTCATATAGACAATTGACCACCTAAGTTGACCGGTGATTCACGAACGTTAAAACTTGTAAAAACTATATGATGACATATATATGGATATATATATAGTTAACATGATACTATGATAAGTAAACATACCATTAAGTATATTAACAACGAACTACATATGTAAAAACAAGACTACTAACTTAATGATTTTTAAACGAGACATATATGTAACGATTATCGTTGTAAAGACATTTAATGTATATATATATCATATTAAGAGATATTCATACATGATAATATCATGATAATATAATAATTTAAAAATCTCATTTGATATTATAAACATTGGGTTAACAACATTTAACAAGATCGTTAACCTAAAGGTTTCAAAACAACACTTACATGTAACGACTAACGATGACTTAACGACTCAGTTAAAATGTATATACATGTAGTGTTTTAATATGTATTTATACACTTTTGAAAGACTTCAATACACTTATCAAAATACTTCTACTTAACAAAAATGTTTACAATTACATCCACGTTCAGTTTCATCAACAATTCTACTCGTATGCACCCGTATTCGTACTCGTACAATACACAGCTTTTAGATGTATGTACTATTGGTATATACACTCCAATGATCAGCTCTTAGTAGCCCATGTGAGTCACCTAACACATGTGGGAACCATCATTTGGCAACTAGCATGAAATATCTCATAAAATTACAAAAATATGAGTAATCATTCATGACTTATTTACATGAAAACAAAATTACATATCCTTTATATCTAATCCATACACCAACGACCAAAAACACCTACAAACACTTTCATTCTTCAATTTTCTTCATCTAATTGATCTCTCTCAAGTTCTATCTTTAAGTTCTAAGTGTTCTTCATATATTCTACAAGTTCTAGTTACATAAAATCAAGAATACTTTCAAGTTTGCTAGCTCATTTCCAATCTTGTAAGGTGATCATCCAACCTCAAGAAATCTTTATTTCTTACAGTAGGTTATCATTCTAATACAAGGTAATAATCATATTCAAACTTTGGTTCAATTTCTATAACTATAACAATCTTATTTCAAGTGATGATCTTACTTGAACTTGTTTTCGTGTCATGATTCTGCTTCAAGAACTTCGAGCCATCCAAGGATCCGTTGAAGCTAGATCCATTTTTCTCTTTTCCAGTAGGTTTATCCAAGGAACTTAAGGTAGTAATGATGTTCATAACATCATTCGATTCATACATTTAAAGCTATCTTATTCGAAGGTTTAAACTTGTAATCACTAGAACATAGTTTAGTTAATTCTAAACTTGTTCGCAAACAAAAGTTAATCCTTCTAACTTGACTTTTAAAATCAACTAAACACATGTTCTATATCTATATGATATGCTAACTTAATGATTTAAAACCTGGAGACACGAAAAACACCGTAAAACCGGATTTACGCCGTCGTAGTAACACCGCAGGCTGTTTTGGGTTAGTTAATTAAAAACTATGATAAACTTTGATTTAAAAGTTGTTATTCTGAGAAAATGATTTTTATTATGAACATGAAACTATATCCAAAAATTATGGTTAAACTCAAAGTGGAAGTATGTTTTCTAAAATGGTCATCTAGACGTCGTTCTTTCGACTGAAATGACTACCTTTACAAAAACGACTTGTAACTTATTTTTCTGACTATAAACCTATACTTTTTCTGTTTAGATTCATAAAATAGAGTTCAATATGAAACCATAGCAATTTGATTCACTCAAAACGGATTTAAAATGAAGAAGTTATGGGTAAAACAAGATTGGATAATTTTTCTCATTTTAGCTACGTGAAAATTGGTAAATAATCTATTCCAACCATAACTTAGTCAACTTGTATTGTATATTATGTAATCTTGAGATACCATAGACACGTATACAATGTTTCGACCTATCATATCGACACATCTATATATATTTCGGAACAACCATAGACACTCTATATGTGAATGTTGGAGTTAGCTATACAGGGTTGAGGTTGATTCCAAAATATATATAGTTTGAGTTGTGATCAATACTGAGATACGTATACACTGGGTCGTGGATTGATTCAAGATAATATTTATAAATTTATTTCTGTACATCTAACTGTGGACAACTAGTTGTAGGTTACTAATGAGGACAGCTGACTTAATAAACTTAAAACATCAAAATATATTAAAAGTGTTGTAAATATATTTTGAACATACTTTGATATATATGTATATATTGTTATAGGTTCGTGAATCAACCAGTGGCCAAGTCTTACTTCCCGACGAAGTAAAAATCTGTGAAAGTGAGTTATAGTCCCACTTTTAAAATCTAATATTTTTGGGATGAGAATACATGCAGGTTTTATAAATGATTTACAAAATAGACACAAGTACGTGAAACTACATTCTATGGTTGAATTATCGAAATCGAATATGCCCCTTTTTATTAAGTCTGGTAATCTAAGAATTAGGGAACAGACACCCTAATTGACGCGAATCCTAAAGATAGATCTATCGGGCCCAACAAGCCCCATCCAAAGTACCGGATGCTTTAGTACTTCGAAATTTATATCATATCCGAAGGGTGTCCCGGAATGATGGGGATATTCTTATATATGCATCTTGTTAATGTCGATTACCAGGTGTTCACTATATGAATGATTTTTATCTCTATGTATGGGATGTGTATTGAAATATGAAATCTTGTGGTCTATTATTATGATTTGATATATATAGGTTAAACCTATAACTCACCAACATTTTTGTTGACGTTTTAAGCATGTTTATTCTCAGGTGATTATTAAGAGCTTCCGCTATCGCATACTTAAATAAGGACGAGATTTGGAGTCCATGCTTGTATGATATTGTGTAAAAACTGCATTCAAGAAACTTATTTTGTTGTAACATATTTGTATTGTAAACCATTATGTAATGGTCGTGTGTAAACAGGATATTTTAGATTATCATTATTTGATAATCTACGTAAAGTTTTTTTAAACCTTTATTGATGAAATAAAGGTTATGGTTTGTTTTAAAATGAATGCAGTCTTTGAAAAACGTCTCATATAGAGGTCAAAACCTCGCAACGAAATCAATTAATATGGAACGTTTTTAATCAATAAGAACGGGACATTTCAGTTGGTATCAGAGCGTTGGTCTTAGAGAACCAGAATTTTGCATTAGTGTGTCTTATCGAGTTTGTTAGGATGCATTAGTGAGTCTGGACTTCGACCGTGTTTACTTGAAAAATGATTGCTTAACAAATTTTGTTGGAAACTATATATTTTTTAACATGTGAATATTATGTGATATATTAATCTCTTAACGCGTTTGATATTATGTGATAGATGTCTACCTCTAGAACAAGTCCCATTGACTCACCTAATAATAATGAAGAGTCAAATGTAAATTGGAATGATTCGTGGACTGATTCACAAGTTCCCGAAGAGGAACCGGAAGAAGAGTCGGAACCGGAAGAAGAATCGGAACCGGGAGAAGAATCGGAACCGGATGAAGAAATAGAACCGGTGTGGGAAATAATAAAACGGTTAAGTAAAAGAAAATCCTCAACCAACCGACCAAGGTTAATTATGGTCAATGGTGTTTCCGCCAAGGAAGCAAAATATTGGGAGGATTACCAATTCTCCGATGAATCGGATTCCGACGAGAATTCCGATGATGTTATAGAAATTACCCCAACTGAATTTAAAAAGGCAAAAGAAAATAATAAGGGAAAGGGCATAAAAATAGAGAAATCTAATTCCAACCCCGATGAACTTTATATGTATCGTCAACCCCCGAAGTCCTTAAGTTGTAACAATGACCCGGGAACCTCTAAACCACCAGGTTTTTCTAAACCAATGTGGATCACGACGGCTCGTATTAGGGGAACATCATATATCCCTAGAAACTTGGCAAAACGAACCAAAACCGAAGAAGAAGAAACAAGCGAGTCGGAATAAGATAGTTGTATTCGTGTGGTGTAATATATGTAATATAGTGTGCTTATGCTTTATGATATATGTAAAAATTGCTTGTATTAATAAGTATTTTTTTTATGAATCTAACTCTTGTCTATTTTACAGTATAAAAACACAAAATGGATAGACAACCCAATATTTTAAGAGACCTACCCGGAGACATGATTGATGAAATCTTGTCTAGAGTCGGTCAGAATTCTTCGGCACAACTATTTAAGGCGAGATCAGTTTGTAAGACATTCGAAGAACGTTCCAAGAATGCCTTGGTTTATAAAAGGCTTTCGTTCGAAAGATGGGGGATATCACATTGGGAAATCCATAAGTTACGATGTGTTTACTTTGACGCATATATTGCGGGGAACCCAAATGCTATTTTACGCAATGGGTTAAGAAATTATTTTGACTCAATATATCCGAATATTGGACTTCGTGATTTAGAAAAAGCGGCTAACATGCAACATAAAGAAGCATGTTATGCTTACGGATTAGTAATGTTCGCTTCTCACCAAAGTGAGAACAAGAACATCGGACTACAACTATTAAACAAAACGTTCCCACAAGTGACGGAGTCGGTAATTGGGGTAAGAAATGAGGTTTTTAGATTGTTACGGGACTGTTGGACATTACGTAACCCTCGTCCCTTTGACGACGTTACAACACGCTGTCTTATCAACGGCCATAACGGTTATGTTCCACAAGACCAAGGATGGGAAGTAATCCTAGTAAAACCAGAATGCATGACTTGTTTCTGGACGTATGAATTACGTGTCTTTATTGCCTTTGCTGAACGACTTGTGTACTAGCTAGAATTATCTTCACAACCATCTTGTATCAAATTTATTGTGTGCTATATTTCATGCTATATGTAAAATAAGCGGTATTGTAAGTTTGTAAAATATTGTGTAAAAGTTTGAACGCGAAATATTATTATAATCAGTTTTTCATATAGAATTGTAGTAGTTGAATTGTATATTAGCTACTAAGTATGAACTTAACGGGTAGGTACTACCCGAATTTAAACTTATAAAACGCTAATATGAAGAAAAAGCTTTTATAAATGAGTTCATATTATGCTACGAAATACTATTAACTACTCTTAATATTCTGTATGATTAACTTGTTCCATTTGACTATTTTGAAGGAAATGGCACCGACTACTCGACACACCGTGAATATGAATGAAGAGGAATTCCGTACTTTTCTAGCTTCAAACATAGCCGCAGTACAGGCTGCGCTACATACCAACAATAACCTTGGATCTAGCAGTACAGGAAATCGGGTAGGATGCACCTACAAAGAATTCACTGCCTGCAAACCTTTGGAATTTGATGGAACCGAAGGACCGATCGGATTGAAACGGTGGACCGAGAAGGTCGAATCGGTGTTTGCCATAAGTAAGTGTACTGAAGAGGACAAAGTGAAGTACGCTACGCATACCTTCACAGGTTCTGCGTTAACATGGTGGAATACCTATCTAGAGCAAGTGGGACAAGATGATGCTTACGCACTACCGTGGTCAGCATTCAAGCACTTAATGAACGAGAAGTACCGTCCCAGAACTGAGGTCAATAAGCTCAAGACAGAACTTAGAGGGTTACGAACCCAAGGATTTGATATTACCACGTACGAAAGACGATTCACAGAATTATGCCTATTGTGTCCGGGAGCGTTCGAAGATGAGGAAGAGAAGATCGACGCGTTTGTGAAAGGATTACCGGAAAGAATCCAAGAAGATATAAGTTCACACGAGCCCGCCTCCATACAACAGGCATGTAGAATGGCTCACAAACTAGTGAACCAGATTGAAGAAAGAATTAAAGAACAGACTGCTGAAGAGGCCAATGTGAAGCAAGTCAAAAGAAAGTGGGAGGAAAACGGTGATAAGAATCACCAATACAACAACAACAGCAATTACAACAATAATCGCAACAATTATCCCAACAATCGCAACATCAATCGCAACTACAACAAACGGCCCAACAACAACAACAACAACAACAACAACAGCAACTACAACAATCATCCCAACAACAATAATAACCGCAACAACAACAACAATCAGAAGCAGCTATGCCAAAGGTGTGAAAAGAATCACTCGGGGTTCTGCACCAAATTTTGCAACAAGTGTAAAAGAAATGGTCATAGCGCGGCGAAGTGTGAGGTCTACGGACCAGGGGTTAATAGAACGAAAGGAACAAATGGTGTCGGAACGAGTAATGGCGGAGCAAGTAGTGTCGGAGCAAGTTATGCCAATGTAGTTTGTTATAAATGTGGAAAACCGGGCCACATTATTAGAAATTGCCCGAACCAGGAGAACACGAATGGACAAGGCCGTGGAAGAGTTTTCAATATTAATACGGCAGAGGCACAGGAAGACCCGGAGCTTGTTACGGGTACGTTTCTTATTGACAATAAATCTGCTTACATTTTATTTGATTCGGGTGCGGATAGAAGCTATATGAGTAGAGATTTTTGTGCTAAATTAAGTTGTCCATTGACGCCTTTGGATAGTAAATTTTTACTCGAATTAGCAAATGGTAAATTAATTTCAGCAGATAATATATGTCGGAATCGAGAAATTAAACTGGTTAGCGAAACATTTAAGATTGATTTGATACCAGTAGAGTTAGGGAGTTTTGATGTGATAATCGGTATGGACTGGTTGAAAGAAGTGAAAGCGGAGATCGTTTGTTACAAAAATGCAATTCGCATTATACGAGAAAAAGGAAAACCTTTAATGGTGTACGGAGAAAAGGGCAACACGAAGCTACATCTTATTAGTAATTTGAAGGCACAAAAACTAATAAGAAAAGGTTGCTATGCTGTTCTAGCACACGTCGAGAAAGTACAAACTGAAGAAAAGACCATCAATGATGTTCCCGTCGCAAAAGAAATTCCCGATGTATTTCCGAAAGAATTACCGGGATTACCCCCACATCGATCCGTTGAATTTCAAATAGATCTTGTACCAGGAGCTGCACCAATAGCTCGTGCTCCTTACAGACTCGCACCCAGCGAGATGAAAGAACTGCAAAGTCAATTACAAGAACTTTTAGAGCGTGGTTTCATTCGACCAAGCACATCACCGTGGGGAGCTCCTGTTTTGTTTGTCAAGAAGAAAGATGGTACATTCAGGTTGTGTATCGACTACCGAGAGTTGAACAAACTTACCATCAAGAATCGCTACTCACTACCGAGAATCGACGACTTATTTGATCAACTACAAGGCTCGTCTGTTTATTCAAAGATTGACTTACGTTCCGGGTATCATCAAATGCGGGTGAAAGAAGATGATATTCCAAAGACTGCTTTCAGAACACGTTACGGTCATTACGAGTTTATGGTCATGCTGTTTGGTTTAACTAATGCACCAGCTGTGTTCATGGACCTTATGAACCGAGTGTGTGGACCATACCTTGACAAGTTTGTCATTGTTTTCATTGATGACATACTTATTTACTCAAAGAATGACCAAGAACACGGTGAACATTTGAGAAAGGTGTTAGAAGTATTGAGGAAGGAAGAATTGTACGCTAAGTTTTCAAAGTGTGCATTTTGGTTGGAAGAAGTTCAATTCCTCGGTCACATAGTGAACAAAGAAGGTATTAAGGTGGATCCGGCAAAGATAGAAACTGTAGAAAAGTGGGAAACCCCGAAAACTCCGAAACACATACGCCAGTTTTTAGGACTAGCTGGTTACTACAGAAGGTTCATCCAAGACTTTTCTAGAATAGCAAAACCCTTGACTGCATTAACGCATAAAGGGAAGAAATTTGAATGGAATGATGAACAAGAGAAAGCGTTTCAGTTATTGAAGAAAAAGCTAACTACGGCACCTATATTGTCATTGCCTGAAGGGAATGATGATTTTGTGATTTATTGTGATGCATCAAAGCAAGGTCTCGGTTGTGTATTAATGCAACGAACGAAGGTGATTGCTTATGCGTCTAGACAATTGAAGATTCACGAACAAAATTATACGACGCATGATTTGGAATTAGGCGCGGTTGTTTTTGCATTAAAGACTTGGAGGCACTACTTATATGGGGTCAAAAGTATTATATATACCGACCACAAAAGTCTTCAACACATATTTAATCAGAAACAACTGAATATGAGGCAGCGTAGGTGGATTGAATTATTGAATGATTACGACTTTGAGATTCGTTACCACCCGGGGAAGGCAAATGTGGTAGCCGATGCCTTGAGCAGGAAGGACAGAGAACCCATTCGAGTAAAATCTATGAATATAATGATTCATAATAACATTACTACTCAAATAAAGGAGGCGCAACAAGGAGTTTTAAAAGAGGGAAATTTAAAGGATGAAATACCCAAAGGATCGGAGAAGCATCTTAATATTCGGGAAGACGGAACCCGGTATAGGGCTGAAAGGATTTGGGTACCAAAATTTGGAGATATGAGAGAAATGGTACTTAGGGAAGCTCATAAAACCAGATACTCAATACATCCTGGAACGGGGAAGATGTACAAGGATCTCAAGAAACATTTTTGGTGGCCGGGTATGAAAGCCGATGTTGCTAAATATGTAGGAGAATATTTGACATGTTCTAAGGTCAAAGCTGAGCATCAGAAACCATCAGGTCTACTTCAACAACCCGAAATCCCGGAATGGAAATGGGAAAACATTACCATGGATTTCATCACTAAATTGCCAAGGACTGCAAGTGGTTTTGATACTATTTGGGTAATAGTTGATCGTCTCACCAAATCAGCACACTTCCTGCCAATAAGAGAAGATGACAAGATGGAGAAGTTAGCACGACTGTATTTGAAGGAAGTCGTCTCCAGACATGGAATACCAATCTCTATTATCTCTGATAGGGATGGCAGATTTATTTCAAGATTCTGGCAAACATTACAGCAAGCATTAGGAACTCGTCTAGACATGAGTACTGCCTATCATCCACAAACTGATGGGCAGAGCAAAAGGACGATACAAACGCTTGAAGACATGCTACGAGCATGTGTTATTGATTTCGGAAACAGTTGGGATCGACATCTACCGTTAGCAGAATTTTCCTACAACAACAGCTACCATTCAAGCATTGAGATGGCGCCGTTTGAAGCACTTTATGGTAGAAAGTGCAGGTCTCCGATTTGTTGGAGTGAAGTGGGGGATAGACAGATTACGGGTCCGGAGATTATACAAGAAACTACCGAGAAGATCATCCAAATTCAACAACGGTTAAAAACCGTCCAAAGTCGACAAAAGAGCTACGCTGACATTAAAAGAAAAGATATAGAATTTGAAATTGGAGAGATGGTCATGCTTAAAGTTGCACCTTGGAAAGGCGTTGTTCGATTTGGTAAACGAGGGAAATTAAATCCAAGGTATATTGGACCATTCAAGATTATTGATCGTGTCGGACCAGTAGCTTACCGACTTGAGTTACCTCAACAACTCGCGGCTGTACATAACACTTTCTACGTCTCGAATTTGAAGAAATGTTTTGCTAAAGAAGATCTCGCTATTCCGTTAGATGAAATCCAAATCAACGAAAAACTTCAATTCATCGAAGAACCCGTCGAAATAATGGATCGTGAGGTTAAAAGACTTAAGCAAAACAAGATACCAATTGTTAAGGTTCGATGGAATGCTCGTAGAGGACCCGAGTTCACCTGGGAGCGTGAAGATCAGATGAAGAAGAAATATCCGCATCTATTTCTAGAAGATTCGTCAACACCTTCAACTGTTTAAAATTTCGGGACGAAATTTATTTAACGGGTAGGTACTGTAGTGACCCGAACTTTTCCATGTTTATATATATTAATTGAGATTGATATTTACATGATTAAATGTTTCCAACATGTTAAGCAATCAAACTTGTTAAGACTTGATTAATTAAAATATGTTTCATATAGACAATTGACCACCCAAGTTGACCGGTGATTCACGAACGTTAAAACTTGTAAAAACTATATGATGACATATATATGGATATATATATAGTTAACATGATACTATGATAAGTAAACATATCATTAAGTATATTAACAACGAACTACATATGTAAAAACAAGACTACTAACTTAATGATTTTTAAACGAGACATATATGTAACGATTATCGTTGTAAAGACATTTAATGTATATATATCATATTAAGAGATATTCATACATGATAATATCATGATAATATAATAATTTAAAAATCTCATTTGATATTATAAACATTGGGTTAACAACATTTAACAAGATCGTTAACCTAAAGGTTTCAAAACAACACTTACATGTAACGACTAACGATGACTTAACGACTCAGTTAAAATGTATATACATGTAGTGTTTTAATATGTATTTATACACTTTTGAAAGACTTCAATACACTTATCAAAATACTTCTACTTAACAAAAATGTTTACAATTACATCCACGTTCAGTTTCATCAACAATTCTACTCGTATGCACCCGTATTCGTACTCGTACAATACACAGCTTTTAGATGTATCTACTATTGGTATATACACTCCAATGATCAGCTCTTAGTAGCCCATGTGAGTCACCTAACACATGTGGGAACCATCATTTGGCAACTAGCATGAAATATCTCATAAAATTACAAAAATATGAGTAATCATTCATGACTTATTTACATGAAAACAAAATTACATATCCTTTATATCTAATCCATACACCAACGACCAAAAACACCTACAAACACTTTCATTCTTCAATTTTCTTCATCTAATTGATCTCTCTCAAGTTCTATCTTTAAGTTCTAAGTGTTCTTCATATATTCTACAAGTTCTAGTTACATAAAATCAAGAATACTTTCAAGTTTGCTAGCTCATTTCCAATCTTGTAAGGTGATCATCCAACCTCAAGAAATCTTTATTTCTTACAGTAGGTTATCATTCTAATACAAGGTAATAATCATATTCAAACTTTGGTTCAATTTCTATAACTATAACAATCTTATTTCAAGTGATGATCTTACTTGAACTTGTTTTCGTGTCATGATTCTGCTTCAAGAACTTCGAGCCATCCAAGGATCCGTTGAAGCTAGATCCATTTTTCTCTTTTCCAGTAGGTTTATCCAAGGAACTTAAGGTAGTAATGATGTTCATAACATCATTCGATTCATACATTTAAAGCTATCTTATTCGAAGGTTTAAACTTGTAATCACTAGAACATAGTTTAGTTAATTCTAAACTTGTTCGCAAACAAAAGTTAATCCTTCTAACTTGACTTTTAAAATCAACTAAACACATGTTCTATATCTATATGATATGCTAACTTAATGATTTAAAACCTGGAGACACGAAAAACACCGTAAAACCGGATTTACGCCGTCGTAGTAACACCGCAGGCTGTTTTGGGTTAGTTAATTAAAAACTATGATAAACTTTGATTTAAAAGTTGTTATTCTGAGAAAATGATTTTTATTATGAACATGAAACTATATCCAAAAATTATGGTTAAACTCAAAGTGGAAGTATGTTTTCTAAAATGGTCATCTAGACGTCGTTCTTTCGACTGAAATGACTACCTTTACAAAAACGACTTGTAACTTATTTTTCTGACTATAAACCTATACTTTTTCTGTTTAGATTCATAAAATAGAGTTCAATATGAAACCATAGCAATTTGATTCACTCAAAACGGATTTAAAATGAAGAAGTTATGGGTAAAACAAGATTGGATAATTTTTCTCATTTTAGCTACGTGAAAATTGGTAAATAATCTATTCCAACCATAACTTAATCAACTTGTATTGTATATTATGTAATCTTGAGATACCATAGACACGTATACAATGTTTCGACCTATCATGTCGACACATCTATATATATTTCGGAACAACCATAGACACTCTATATGTGAATGTTGGAGTTAGCTATACAGGGTTGAGGTTGATTCCAAAATATATATAGTTTGAGTTGTGATCAATACTGAGATACGTATACACTGGGTCGTGGATTGATTCAAGATAATATTTATAAATTTATTTCTGTACATCTAACTGTGGACAACTAGTTGTAGGTTACTAATGAGGACAGCTGACTTAATAAACTTAAAACATCAAAATATATTAAAAGTGTTGTAAATATATTTTGAACATACTTTGATATATATGTATATATTGTTATAGGTTCGTGAATCAACCAGTGGCCAAGTCTTACTTCCCGACGAAGTAAAAATCTGTGAAAGTGAGTTATAGTCCCACTTTTAAAATCTAATATTTTTGGGATGAGAATACATGCAGGTTTTATAAATGATTTACAAAATAGACACAAGTACGTGAAACTACATTCTATGGTTGAATTATCGAAATCGAATATGCCCCTTTTTATTAAGTCTGGTAATCTAAGAATTAGGGAACAGACACCCTAATTGACGCGAATCCTAAAGATAGATCTATCGGGCCCAACAAGCCCCATCCAAAGTACCGGATGCTTTAGTACTTCGAAATTTATATCATATCCGAAGGGTGTCCCGGAATGATGGGGATATTCTTATATATGCATCTTGTTAATGTCGATTACCAGGTGTTCACTATATGAATGATTTTTATCTCTATGTATGGGATGTGTATTGAAATATGAAATCTTGTGGTCTATTATTATGATTTGATATATATAGGTTAAACCTATAACTCACCAACATTTTTGTTGACGTTTTAAGCATGTTTATTCTCAGGTGATTATTAAGAGCTTCCGCTATCGCATACTTAAATAAGGATGAGATTTGGAGTCCATGCTTGTATGATATTGTGTAAAAACTGCATTCAAGAAACTTATTTTGTTGTAACATATTTGTATTGTAAACCATTATGTAATGGTCGTGTGTAAACAGGATATTTTAGATTATCATTATTTGATAATCTACGTAAAGTTTTTTTAAACCTTTATTGATGAAATAAAGGTTATGGTTTGTTTTAAAATGAATGCAGTCTTTGAAAAACGTCTCATATAGAGGTCAAAACCGCGCAACGAAATCAATTAATATGGAACGTTTTTAATCAATAAGAACGGGACATTTCATCGATGATCACGTTATATTAATTACCTTAACACTTTTCAATGTTAGACTTTGATCACGAAGTCAGTCCTCATTTGAGATCGCACGATGTTTCAGGTAGAACAATTGAGCACAACATGTTGACGCTGTCCTCTTATCACATCAATGTACTTTCAATTTGATTGAACAGAACCATCTCACGATGTTTCTAGCAACCCTGTCAGCCATGAGCTTCTACCTTAAACTTACACTTTTCGTTTCAGATAACCTTGTGAATCTCAAATTTATTGCATACTTTGAAAAGACGCATACCGGCCGCTATAAACCCCATACTTAAACGGAAATCGTATGATGTATGATGTTGGATGGATGGTAGTGATACATATATTTGAGTGATGGAACGCTAAGATATCCTCTAGAAGATATTCTCTCTATCCAGGTCAATAGGCACAATCCCATACCACAGACAAAAGAAGTACAGATCACCAAATGTAAGTTGAACTGAATGATTTAAGTTCTCTATATCTGATGATCTGATAAATTCTCCCCCTCGGATGTAGATAACTAAAATGTTCATAATAAGTCTCCGATTGGAATATATGTTATCGCAGGCATAGAAAACCGAGGAATATCTGAAGCTTTGTTCAATTCTTGATCCATGATGCTCTTGCAGCTAGGTGGCGCATCAAATTATTTACAACCTTAAATGAATAAACATAAATAAACCATAACTTGCAATTTTTTTTTTTGGATTTTCTGATGTTGCCTTTTCTTCATAAATAAAACAAACAAAATAAATAAGTAATACAACTATACATGATGATGATGCACTACTGTCTTTGACGTTAGTAGTAACTGCACAGAAAACTAATCTTCTGATATTGAAATCTAGAACCTGATGACATTGCAATATACACATTATTCTATGTCTGTGATACAAGACTGCACTTCTCAACCCTTCAAGATAAAACACCTCCCTTTGGGTATTCGATATGTACGTTGTTGGATTTCGGTCCAAGTAATAAAGGTAAATAGAAACAATTATGCATCCTAGACAAAGTATGCTCACCTTGGGGACTCACAAAATTATCCTTTTGCTACCAAGTATAAATCGTAGTAGGGGAGACCTCAACCGTCTATTGAGTTTCTGAACAACCATTTCTCAGTACATATTCAGTGATAAGTAGGTGACTACCCTCAACCGCTGTAAACCTTTCCATGATTTCCTTGTCATGATATTTACGCTTTGTTCGTGTGATCATCTCTATCTAGAATTAGGCCAATAAAGTCTACTAACACATTATCAAACATTCTATATTACTTTTATTTCATAAATTACATGTCAGTTCAGTATTGCAATCACTTCCCACAAACATAACAAGCAACTCATTTTCAGGTTTTTCAAAAAAAAATATTATGGATTTTCCATTTTCCAATGTTTATATGTTTTTCTGGTTTTTAATTTTTATGGCTTTTTGATTTTCTCTGTACAAAAGCATAAATTTATCTAAAAACATAAGCAAACATGCAGAAATATTAGGAAAAAACTAATCTATCATTCAAATGAAAAGTAAACATGCAAATGATTTACAAACTACCATGCAATGCTACACATACTATACAAGATGTTGCAAACCCTTCACAACTCAGTCTCTTGGTTTGACTCCTCTGTGTTAAGAACCTCCGTTTTAGGAATCACATCAGAAAGCAATTTAATACCTATTTCGTTTAACAAGTAATTAAAACGCGGTTTATCAAAAGCTTTTGTGAAGAGATCAGCCCTTTGGGCTGTAGTGTCTATTTGCACTACATCTATCAACTTTTTCTCATAACAATCTCTAATGAAATGGTATTTAATCCCTATGTGTTTCGCTTTAGAATGATTTACGGGATTCTTAGTGACAGCTATGGCCGCAGTATTATCAACATAAATAGGAGTGTTAGAAATTTGCAAACCGTAGTCACGTAGTTGTTGTTGGATCCAGATAACCTGCGATGTACAGCTGGCTGCGGCAATATATTCTGCTTCACACGTGGACTGAGCCACCGCTGTGTGCTTCTTACACTGCCATGTAACTATTTTGCTTCCCAGAAACTGACAACCTCCTGATGTTGACTTAAAATCTTTCTTACATCCTCCATAGTCTGAATCACTGTATGCTGTGAGATCAAAACCATCCTCACACGGATACCATAACCCTAAGCTGGGAGTATCTTTCAGATACCTCAGAATCTTCTTAACCACGAACATATGATGAACATTAGGATTCGCCTGATAACGAGCACACAGGCAAACTGCAAACATAATATCTGGTCGAGAAGCTGTAAGATACATTAGAGAACCTATGATCGCCCTATACAAAGTAGGATCTACTGGAGCACCCTCACAATCGGGTGAGATCCCATGATTAACCGACAACGGAGTCTTAGCTGGTCTCTCTGTATCTGACTGAAAGTGCTTTAGGATATCAGCAACATACTTAGTCTGATGCAAGAAGATGCCTTTATCCATTTGAGCTACCTGCAAACCTAAGAAAAACTTTATAGTTCCCATGGAACTCATTTTAAACTTCCGTTGCATAACCTTCTCAAATTCATTAACCATACTCTGATCAGTAGACCCGAAGATAATATCATCAACATAGACCTGCACTAACATAAGGTGTTGTCCCTTCTTTTTGATGAAAAGTGTCTGATCAATGACACCTCTCCGAAAACCATTCTCTATCATGTAATTGGACAACGTAGCATACCATGCTCTAGGAGCTTGGTGAAGACCATACAGTGCCTTTTCTAGTCGATAAACCTTTTCTGGAAAATGCGGATCTTCAAAACCAGGTGGTTGTTCAACAAACACTCTTTCATTGATCTCGCCGTACAGAAATGCACTTTTAACATCCATCTGAAAAACTTTAAACCCCATGAACGATGCAAAAGCCAAGAAAATCCTGATTGCTTCCAGTCGTGCAACTGGAGCAAAAACCTCATCATAGTCAATTTCAGGGATCTATTGATATCCCTTTACCACCAATCTAGCTTTGTTTCTGATAACGATACCCTGTTCATCCTTCTTGTTCTTCAAATCCCATCGAAGACCATAGGGTACACAACCATGTGGTGGATTGACTAGCTTCCAAACCTTTAAGTGTTTGAATTGTAACAGCTCCTCTTGCATTGCACTAACCCACTCGTCAAACTTCAATGCCTCATAAGCATCTTTAGGTTCAATTTGACACACATAATATGAGTGAGCATGCACAAATATTCTTCCTGTCTTATTCAATGTTGAATAAAAAGCTGTTGCCACATTCGCACTCTCTGTCTGAACATCTTCCGCTACTGTTGAACTTATACTAGTCACGGGAACCTCTGATGTAGTTGGAACTTCAGATGTAGAGGATGCATTAGACTTCCCTATAGGAATACTAATGTGAGGAATGCCTCTTAAATCCATATAATAATCATCAAGTCGTTTAGGTGGCAGAATCACACGATTGGATCTGCGTACACCTCCTGCTTCAGTTGGCGGTTCAGTCACTGTTACAGTTGGTGGTTGATTATATAGAGGATTAAGATGTTCCTCAGTCAGTTGTGTTCGACTAACTTCTTCGTCATCTTCAAGCTCACTATCTTCATCTGTATATACTACCCCATCCTCATTTGAATCAAAATCACCTCTAACACTCTGCGGACCTGGTTGCAAGCTAGAAACTGGATTCTGAACCTGCACTGGAGTAGGGATAACATTTTTAGAAGTGTTTTGAGAATCAAACAATATCTGAGTCAGAACTTCTTCATCTGTAGCGTCTGGCGGAAGATTGAAGGAATCAAATAACTTATCATATTCAAACTGCCATGCGAATCCTTTACTGACACGAGGTGGAGCATTGCGTTGAATATCAACCTCATAACGTTCTTCCACACACTTGGACTCAGTATTATACACCCGTTTTTTCGGATTCCCATATCCCAAGAAGATACCAGAGATCACCTTTGAATTAAATTTTCCTCCAGCGTCTCGTACTAGAATAGTACAAGGTGCACCAAAGGGTTCAAAATGTTTAATGTTTGGCTTTCTCTTGTGTAACAGTTCATAACATGTTTTACCATGTCTCTTCACCACTAGAACTCTGTTCATCACGTAGCATGCAGTACTCATGGCTTCACCCCAGAAAACAATTGGAAGACACGAATCTGCTAGCATTGTTCTTGCGGTCTCAATTAGAGTCATGTTCTTTCTTTCAGCAACACCGTTTGATTGAGGTGTATAAGCGGGACTGAACTGTTGTTGTATCCCCTTCTCATTACAAAACAGCAGCATCTGATTGTTCTTAAATTATGTACCATTATCAGTACGAATCTTTCTAACCTTCAACTTATACAAACTTTCGAGCTTCAGAATCAAAACTTTAATATGATCGAAAGTATCTGACTTGTGTTTCAACATTACGACCCACGAAAACCGGGAATACTCATCTGTAACCACCAAGCAGTAAGACTCTCCGGTGAGAGTTTTACAGTTAACTGGACCAAAGAGATCCATGTGTAACAGTTCCAAAGGAATATTAATAGAATGATGCTTTTTGGTAGTATGTGACTTTCTAGTCTGCTTCCCCTGTTTACACGGAATACATACTTCAGGAATATGAAAACTCTTAACATTCACACCATCAACTAATCCATTGTGGACTAGATTATTCATCTTCCTTAGACTCAGATGACCCATACGCTTGTGCCAAATAATCGACTCCTGTTCAGTAGCTTTAGAGACAAAGGCCTGATGGCCTGTAGCTGCCTTAACATGAGCCTTACGCATATCAAGGATATAGAGATCCTTGCACCTCGGAGCAGTCATCAGAATCATGTCCTCTGGAATTACGAACTCTTTTCTCAAAATATAACAAAACTTATCATCAAAAGCAACAGTATATTTCTTATCAGCAACTTGTGAAACAGAAAGCAGATTGTTCGAAATCTGCTCTACATAGTTAACTTTATCAAAGCTGACATTCTCATTAGCAATAACACCCTGAGCAGTAATAAATCCTCCTTCACTACCTGCAAAAGAAACTGGTCCTCCATCTACTGTTTTCACATTAGACAGCAAAGACAAGTTCCCTGTCATGTGCCTGGACGCCCCACTATCAACAATCCAAGTACTGCATCGTGGATTGTAGGCGACCTGCACATTAAAGTAAGAGGATTAGTTAGAAAGGGCCACCCATGCCCTAATGGCAGTGGGTTTCCCATCAACACCAACAACTGGCAGCTCCACCCATTGTCCTTTAGATCCAGAAGGACCTTCAGGATGTTGAACACTCTTAACTTCTGATTTAGGTTTCCAAACTGTGTTATTCGGTAATGGTTTTCTATAATAATCATTAGTTTGAAAAACCTTTTTATCATTTGTTTGCACTGAAAAAGAATTAAACATTGGCGAAGGTGATCTCCTATTAAAGAACCGATTTGGACTAAGATCAACCTTCCTACTTGGTGTCTGTCGAATGGGTCTACAATTCATAGCCCTGTGTCCCAACCTCCCACAATTGAAGCAGTTAACATTATCAAAATCATGTGAATTAAACACTTTTCGTCTAATTGGTGAAAACTGTCTCCTTGGTGGTTCAGTATGTTGTCTGGTCATAGGGGATGACGAGACTTGTTGCCTAACAGTCTGTCGACGACCAGGCGGAACATACTTGGACACACTCCCAGATTTGGAACTTGCCTCTGTTGGTGATTGTTCTACCTTAGGACCTGATTTATCTATCCTGCCCTTACTGACAAACTTAGGTGACACTCCCTGGGTGTTCTTCTTCTTATTCTGTTTGGGAGTCACAGTTTTCTTAGGCTGAGCCTTTTGACTCTCTGTCATCTTACTAGCGTTAACTGGATTTATCAGAATGGTAACTGGTTTAGTGACAAGCTCAAATGGTTTGCTGTCTTTCTCAGTGTCGATATCAGTATCTGACTCTGTTTCATAGACAACATCTAAAGGTTTTTTCGACTCAACTATCTTAACAGTACTCTCAACATGTGCTTCTTTAGGCTTACCATATTCTAGTTCTACAACAGGACCCTTACTTTTCTCAACTGGTTTGTTAATATACTCACCTAAAAGTGGCGGGGCAACCAGGTTGTAACCTAAACCCTGCTGTTTAGGAGGATTCAAAGTCTGTTTCACATAAGACATCCTCTGCCAATTGTCGATCCTAGCTTTTTCAGACTCGTATTTCAACTTAAATGAATCCCTTTCAGCCTTAAGAGTCTCTATCTGTCCCAAATACATAGTAATAACTTTTCCATCATCTATAACTGTTGATTTTAAGTGACCCACCTGATTTTCTAAAGACTTAATCACATCAACATAGTCTTTCTATTTATTAAGGTAGAAAAGCGCATCATCATAGTTCTTTTTATTAGTCTGATTCTCCAAACTTAAATTCTTAAGGTCAACTCTAAGCTTAGGACAAGTCTCACATGTAACAGATATCTCATTAAGCTTCGTGATAACACATTCAAGCCTCTCAATTTCCTGTTCATAACCAATGCATTTAGAACAATTAAAAACTGAGTAAATACATACCTTATCATTTCCGGGCGTGTTAGCCATGAATGCATAGTCATTTCTTCCAACCTGAGAATCTGCATCTGATTCTGACTCTGACTCTGAGCTCGTACTATCCGAGTAATCAGCCTCATAACCACCTCTACTCTCACCTTGATCTCTACAAACTGGACTCTGAACAGTAACAATCGTCTCATCATCACTCTTAAGATCACAGTTGAGCAAATGTTCCAGCTCCTCTCTGAACCAAGTACCAACATGACAACTCGTCCCTTCTTCTTCATCAGATGAGTCAGTAGTGAACTCAAAATCTGATAAGTTCTGAGCTTTGCAAAACTTATCATATAACCTATCCTTAATCCTCTTCCTGAAGCAAAGTTTCATCAGTTCTTCTGCTCTCTTCAACCTAGCATCACATTTGCACACATAGCATGTGCAATTCGGATTATCCTTACCCGTACAACATGCATTTCTCCTAGCAATTCTTTCTTCTTCAATTTCAGCTTCAGTTTTACCCACAAACACAACATTAGCTTTACGTGTATCTGCCGTGATGGACCAGTCACACACTTCATCAGCATACGTGGTCGTCAAGGCCTTAGATTGAATAGACCTCGAAGATTCTTTCTCAACAATAACATGTTGTGGAGTAACTGAAATGGTTGTATTGTGAAAAGGATCAGAAAAACCAGTTGTGATGACCCGAAAATTTCTGACCAAATTTAAACTTTATCTTTAAATGATTTAATGTTTCCGACACGATAAGCAAAGTCTATGAAGTTGAATCTTAAAATTTTAGAACTGTTTCATGTATTAAATTACATTTGACTGCTCTCGACGATTCATGAACAATTATATGTATGTATGTATATATATATATATATATATATATATATATATATATATATATATATATATATATATATATATATATATATATATATATATATATATGTACAAGTAAAAATGACTTTCCTACCATAAAACACTATTTGCTACAGTGAAACCGTATTTTGCTGCAGTGATACAGTGAAAACGACTTTGCTACAGTGATTTGCTATAGTAAAACACTATTTGCTACAGTAAACACTATTTGCTACAGCAAAACACTATTTGCTACATTAAAACACTATTTGATATCGACGAACTAGCAAACAAAAACAGGATAAGGCGGCCATGCGATCGCATGGCAAAAACACTGAAAACTCATGCGATCGCATGAGGTACTGTAGCAGGCCACATAATATAAAAGCTCAATTCATTCCTCTGTATTATTATTTTTTTATATTATTATTATTATTATTATTATTATTATTATTATTAAGATTAATATTATTATTATTAATCTTATTATAATATTATTATTAGTAGTATATATACCTAAAATACTACGACGAGTATATGAGCGTGTCACCTTCAAAATGGGTTTTTGAGCGGGATAGAGCTATGGAAATTATGGGTTATTGTCAAGGAGGTTATGGGTAATGTTCGAGGGTATATTTGTAAATCAAATCTAGTATTTATCATCTCTGTTGCGTCTACGTACTTTCCTACAATATTGAATCTCAATATTGATACGTAAGCACTCATATTTTATCTTTTATACATTAATTGTGTATCCATGTCTAGTGCTCGAGTATATATATTTATGCATGCTTGTATGCTAAATTTTGTCGTTAAATAGTTATGATGAATCACGAAGTAAATACATATATTACTGGTAAAAGGTATCAAATAATTTTTCATTTAGATATCGAATAATTTCATTTAGATAACTTTTCATTTAGATATCGAATAATTTTGAAGAACGGATTAAAAGATATGATCAACTGAATTATGATTAACGTTAATTGAAATTGCTTTTGAATCTACAATTAAGATTTAAACAACTTGTTTACGAGATTGATAAATTGGATTTTTGAATATTACCAACCGAGTAAATGAATCCTTATATAAGGTATGTCTCGTTTTGTTGAACTATTGTCAAAATTGACTTTTTGAAACGACTTTGGATAACTTTTGTATGTCGATCTCGAGCATTAGGATTGTTATACACTATGACCTGACCTAGCTTGATAGACATTTATTGACCAACATATGTTCTCTAGGTTGAGATCTACGGTTATTTGATATTCCGAGTTTCGGTCACGTTTTGGTGAACAACTTTATGTGCTGCTAAGGTGAGTTTCATTTGCTTTTTTTTAATTGCTTTTGCAATATATATATTTGGGCTAAGAATACATGCACTTTATTTTAAATGCAATGGATACAAGTACATACTAAATTCTACACTGAGTTTGAACCGAAAATCCCTTAGCTTTGGTAACTAGTAACTGCCAGTTATAAGAACTGGTGGGCGCGAGTAGTAGTATATGGATCCATAGGGCTTGATATCCCCGTCCGAGCTAGAGCGCTAGCCTTTTAACGGACGTATGCTATTTAAGAAGCGTACACGTTGGTTTGCGTGTACTATTAAGATGATTATACAAAGGGTACAAATTATATATACGTTAAGTTTAGTTACCAGGTGAAATGTCCCGTTCTTATTGATTAAAAACGTTCCATATTAATTGATTTCGTTGCGAGGTTTTGACCTCTATATGAGACGTTTTTCAAAGACTGCATTCATTTTTAAAACAAACCATAACCTTTATGTCATAAATAAAGGTTTAAAAAGCTTTACGTAGATTATCAAATAATGATAATCTAAAATATCCTGTTTACACACGACCATTACATAATGGTTTACAATACAAATATGTTACATCGAAATCAGTTTCTTGAATGCAGTTTTTACACAATATCATACAAACATGGACTCCAAATCTTGTCCTTATTTTAGTATGCAACAGCGGAAGCTCTTAATATTCACCTGAGAATAAACATGCTTTAAACGTCAACAAAAATGTTGGTGAGTTATAGGTTTAACCTATATATATCAAATCGTAACAATAGACCACAAGATTTCATATTTCAATACACATCCCATACATAGAGATAAAAATCATTCATATGGTGAACACCTGGTAACCGACATTAACAAGATGCATATATAAGAATATCCCCATCATTCCGGGACACCCTTCGGATATGATATAAATTTCAAAGTACTAAAGCATCCGGTACTTTGGATGGGGTTTGTTAGGCCCAATAGATCTATCTTTAGGATTCGCGTCAATTAGGGTGTCTGTTCCCTAATTCTTAGATTACCAGACTTAATAAAAAGGGGCATATTCGATTTCGATAATTCAACCATAGAATGTAGTTTCACGTACTTGTGTCTATTTTGTAAATCATTTATAAAACCTGCATGTATTCTCATCCCAAAAATATTAGATTTTAAAAGTGGGACTATAACTCACTTTCACAGATTTTTACTTCGTCGGGAAGTAAGACTTGGCCACTGGTTGATTCACGAACCTATAACAATATATACATATATATCAAAGTATGTTCAAAATATATTTACAACACTTTTAATATATTTTGATGTTTTAAGTTTATTAAGTCAGCTGTCCTCGTTAGTAACCTACAACTAGTTGTCCACAATTAGATGTACAGAAATAAATCGATAAATATTATCTTGAATCAATCCACGACCCAGTGTATACGTATCTCAGTATTGATCACAACTCAAACTATATATATTTTGGAATCAACCTCAACCCTGTATAGCTAACTCCAACATTCACATATAGAGTGTCTATGGTTGTTCCGAAATATATATAGATGTGTCGACATGATAGGTCGAAACATTGTATACGTGTCTATGGTATCTCAAGATTACATAATATACAATACAAGTTGATTAAGTTATGGTTGGAATAGATTTGTTACCAATTTTCACGTAGCTAAAATGAGAAAAATTATCCAATCTTGTTTTACCCATAACTTCTTCATTTTAAATCCGTTTTGAGTGAATCAAATTGCTATGGTTTAATATTGAACTCTATTTTATGAATCTAAACAGAAAAAGTATAGGTTTATAGTCGGAAAAATAAGTTACAAGTCGTTTTTGTAAAGGTAGTCATTTCAGTCGAAAGAACGACGTCTAGATGACCATTTTAGAAAACATACTTCCACTTTGAGTTTAACCATAATTTTTGGATATAGTTTCATGCTCATAATAAAAATCATTTTTTCAGAATAACAACTTTTAAATCAAAGTTTATCATAGTTTTTAATTAACTAACCCAAAACAGCCCGCGGTGTTACTACGATGGCGTAAATCCGGTTTTACGGTGTTTTTCGTGTTTCCAGGTTTTAAATCATTAAGTTAGCATATCATATAGATATAGAACATGTGTTTAGTTGATTTTAAAAGTCAAGTTATAAGGATTAACTTTTGTTTGCGAACAAGTTTAGAATTAACTAAACTATGTTCTAGTGATTACAAGTTTAAACCTTCGAATAAGATAGCTTTATATGTATGAATCGAATGATGTTATGAACATCATTACTACCTTAAGTTCCTTGGATAAACCTACTGGAAAAGAGAAAAATGGATCTAGCTTCAATGGATCCTTGGATGGCTCGAAGTTCTTGAAGCAGAATCATGACACGAAAACAAGTTCAAGTAAGATCATCACTTGAAATAAGATTGTTATAGTTATAGAAATTGAACCAAAGTTTGAATATGATTATTACCTTGTATTAGAATGATAACCTACTGTAAGAAACAAAGATTTCTTGAGGTTGGATGATCACCTTACAAGATTGGAAGTGAGCTAGCAAACTTGAAAGTATTCTTGATTTTATGAAACTAGAACTTTTGGAATTTATGAAGAACACTTAGAACTTGAAGATAGAACTTGAGAGAGATCAATTAGATGAAGAAAATTGAAGAATGAAAGTGTTTTTAGGTGTTTTTGGCCGTTGGTGTATGGATTAGATATAAAGGATATGTAATTTTGTTTTCATGTAAATAAGTCATGAATGATTACTCATATTTTTGTAATTTTATGAGATATTTCATGCTAGTTGCCAAATGATGGTTCCCACATGTGTTAGGTGACTCACATGGGCTGCTAAGAGCTGATCATTGAAGTGTATATACCAATAGTACATACATCTAAAAGCTGTGTATTGTACGAGTACGAATACGGGTGCATACGAGTAGAATTGTTGATGAAACTGAACGAGGATGTAATTGTAAGCATTTTTGTTAAGTAGAAGTATTTTGATAAGTGTATTGAAGTCTTTCAAAAGTGTATAAATACATATTAAAACACTACATGTATATACATTTTAACTGAGTCGTTAAGTCATCGTTAGTCGTTACATGTAAGTGTTGTTTTGAAACCTTTAGGTTAACGATCTTGTTAAATGTTGTTAACCCAATGTTTATAATATCAAATGAGATTTTAAATTATTATATTATCATGATATTATCATGTATGAATATCTCTTAATATGATATATATACATTAAATGTCTTTACAACGATAATCGTTACATATATGTCTCGTTTAAAAATCATTAAGTTAGTAGTCTTGTTTTTACATATGTAGTTCATTGTTAATATACTTAATGATATGTTTACTTATCATAGTATCATGTTAACTATATATATATCCATATATATGTCATCATATAGTTTTTACAAGTTTTAACGTTCGTGAATCACCGGTCAACTTGGGTGGTCAATTGTCTATATGAAACATATTTCAATTAATCAAGTCTTAACAAGTTTGATTGCTTAACATGTTGGAAACATTTAATCATGTAAATATCAATCTCAATTAATATATATAAACATGGAAAAGTTCGGGTCACTACAGTACCTACCCGTTAAATAAATTTCGTCCCGAAATTTTAAGCTGTTGAAGGTGTTGACGAATCTTCTGGAAATAGATGCGGGTATTTCTTCTTCATCTGATCTTCACGCTCCCAGGTGAACTCGGGTCCTCTACGAGCATTTCATCGAACCTTTACAATTGGTATCTTGTTTTGCTTAAGTCTTTTAACCTCACGATCCATTATTTCGACGGGTTCTTCGATGAATTGAAGTTTTTCGTTGATTTGGATTTCATCTAACGGAATAGTGAGATCTTCTTTAGCAAAACATTTCTTTAAATTCGAGACGTGGAAAGTGTTATGTACAGCCGCGAGTTGTTGAGGTAACTCTAGTCGGTAAGCTACTGGTCCGATACGATCAATAATCTTGAATGGTCCAATATACCTTGGATTTAATTTCCCTCGTTTACCAAATCGAACAACGCCTTTCCAAGGTGCAACTTTAAGCATGACCATCTCTTCAATTTCAAATTCTATATCTTTTCTTTTAATGTCAGCGTAGCTCTTTTGTCGACTTTGGGCGGTTTTCAACCGTTGTTGAATTTGGATGATCTTCTCGGTAGTTTCTTGTATAATCTCCGGACCCGTAATCTGTCTATCCCCCACTTCACTCCAACAAATCGGAGACCTGCACTTTCTACCATAAAGTGCTTCAAACGGCGCCATCTCAATGCTTGAATGGTAGCTGTTGTTGTAGGAAAATTCTGCTAACGGTAGATGTCGATCCCAACTGTTTCCGAAATCAATAACACATGCTCGTAGCATGTCTTCAAGCGTTTGTATCGTCCTTTCGCTCTGCCCATCAGTTTGTGGATGATAGGCAGTACTCATGTCTAGACGAGTTCCTAATGCTTGCTGTAATGTCTGCCAGAATCTTGAAATAAATCTGCCATCCCTATCAGAGATAATAGAGATTGGTATTCCATGTCTGGAGATGACTTCCTTCAAATACAGTCGTGCTAACTTCTCCATCTTGTCATCTTCTCTTATTGGCAAGAAGTGTGCTGATTTGGTGAGACGGTCAACTATTACCCAAATAGTATCAAAACCACTTGCAGTCCTTGGCAATTTAGTGATGAAATCCATGGTAATGTTTTCCCATTTCCATTCCGGGATTTCGAGTTGTTGAAGTAGACCTGATGGTTTCTGATGCTCAGCTTTGACCTTAGAACACGTCAAACATTCTCCTACGTATTTAGCAACATCGGCTTTCATACCCGGCCACCAAAAATGTTTCTTGAGATCCTTGTACATCTTCCCCGTTCCAGGATGTATTGAGTATCTGGTTTTATGAGCTTCTCTAAGTACCATTTCTCTTATATCTCCAAATTTTGGTACCCAAATCCTTTCAGCCCTATACCGGGTTCCGTCTTCCCGAATATTAAGATGCTTCTCCGATCCTTTGGGTATTTCATCCTTTAAATTTCCCTCCTTTAAAACTCCTTGTTGCGCCTCCTTTATTTGAGTAGTAATGTTATTATGAATCATTATATTCATAGATTTTACTCGAGTGGGTTCTCTGTCCTTCCTGCTCAAGGCATCGGCTACCACATTTGCCTTCCCCGGGTGGTAACGAATCTCAAAGTCGTAATCATTCAATAATTCAATCCACCTACGCTGCCTCATATTCAGTTGTTTCTGATTAAATATGTGTTGAAGACTTTTGTGGTCGGTATATATAATACTTTTGACCCCATATAAGTAGTGCCTCCAAGTCTTTAATGCAAAAACAACCGCGCCTAATTCCAAATCATGCGTCGTATAATTTTGTTCGTGAATCTTCAATTGTCTAGACGCATAAGCAATCACCTTCGTTCGTTGCATTAATACACAACCGAGACCTTGCTTTGATGCATCACAATAAATCACAAAATCATCATTCCCTTCAGGCAATGACAATATAGGTGCCGTAGTTAGCTTTTTCTTCAATAACTGAAACGCTTTCTCTTGTTCATCATTCCATTCAAATTTCTTCCCTTTATGCGTTAATGCAGTCAAGGGTTTTGCTATTCTGGAAAAGTCTTGGATGAACCTTCTGTAGTAACCAGCTAGTCCTAAAAACTGGCGTATGTGTTTTGGAGTTTTCGGAGTTTCCCACTTTTCAACAGTTTCTATCTTTGCCGGATCCACATTAATACCTTCTTTGTTCACTATGTGACCGAGGAATTGAACTTCTTCCAACCAAAATGCACACTTTGAAAACTGAGCGTACAATTCTTCCTTCCTCAATACTTCTAACACCTTTCTCAAATGTTCACCGTGTTCTTGGTCATTCTTTGAGTAAATAAGTATGTCATCAATGAAAACAATGACAAACTTGTCAAGGTATGGTCCACACACTCGGTTCATAAGGTCCATGAACACAGCTGGTGCATTAGTTAAACCAAACGGCATGACCATAAACTCGTAATGACCGTAACGTGTTCTGAAAGCAGTCTTTGGAATATCATCTTCTTTCACCCGCATTTGATGATACTCGGAACGTAAGTCAATCTTTGAATAAACAGACGAGCCTTGTAGTTGATCAAATAAGTCATCGATTCTCGGTAGTGGGTAGCGGTTCTTGATGGTAAGTTTGTTCAACTCTCGGTAGTCGATACATAACCTGAATGTACCATCTTTCTTCTTGACAAACAAAACAGGAGCTCCCCACGGTGATGTGCTTGGTCGAATGAAACCACGCTCTAAAAGTTCTTGTAATTGGCTTTGTAGTTCTTTCATCTCGCTGGGTGTGAGTCTGTAAGGAGCACGAGCTATTGGTGCAGCTCCTGGTACAAGATCTATTTGAAATTCAACGGATCAATGTGGGGGTAATCCCGGTAATTCTTTCGAAAATACATCAGGAAATTCTTTTGCGACGGGAACATCATTGATGCTCTTTTCTTCAGTTTGTACTTTCTCGACGTGTGCTAGAATAGCATAGCAACCTTTTCTTATTAGTTTTTGTGCCTTCAAATTACTAATAAGATGTAGCTTCGTGTTGCCCTTTTCTCCGTACACCATTAAGGGTTTTCCTTTTTCTCGTATAATGCGAATTGCATTTTTGTAACAAACGATCTCCGCTTTCACTTCTTTCAACCAGTCCATACCGATTATCACATCAAAACTCCCTAACTCTACTGGTATCAAATCAATCTTAAATGTTTCGCTAACCAGTTTAATTTCTCGATTCCGACATATATTATCTGCTGAAATTAATTTACCATTTGCTAATTCGAGTAAAAATTTACTATCCAAAGGCGTCAATGGACAACTTAATTTAGCACAAAAATCTCTACTCATATAGCTTCTATCCGCACCCGAATCAAATAAAACGTAAGCAGATTTATTGTCAATAAGAAACGTACCCGTAACAAGCTCCGGGTCTTCCTGTGCCTCTGCCGCATTAATATTGAAAACTCTTCCACGGCCTTGTCCATTCGTGTTCTCCTGGTTCGGGCAATTTCTAATAATGTGGCCCGGTTTTCCACATTTATAACAAACTACATTGGCATAACTTGCTCCGACACCACTTGCTCCGCCATTACTCGTTCCGACACCATTTGTTCCTTTCGTTCTATTAACCCCTGGTCCGTAGACCTCACACTTCGCTGCGCTATGACCATTTCTTTTACACTTGTTGCAAAATTTGGTGCAGAACCCCGAGTGATTCTTTTCATACCTTTGGCATAGCTGCTTCTGATTGTTGTTGTTGTTGCGGTTATTATTGTTGTTGGGATGATTGTTGTAGTTGCTGTTGTTGTTGTTGTTGTTGTTGTTGGGCCGTTTGTTGTAGTTGCGATTGATGTTGCGATTATTGTTGTAATTGCTGTTGTTGTTGTATTGGTGATTCTTATCACCGTTTTCCTCCCACTTTCTTTTGACTTGCTTCACATTGGCCTCTTCAGCAGTCTGTTCTTTAATTCTTTCTTCAATTTGGTTCACGAGTTTGTGAGCCATTCTACATGCCTGTTGTATGGAGGCGGGCTCGTGTGAACTTATATCTTCTTGGATTCTTTCCGGTAATCCTTTCACAAACGCGTCGATCTTCTCTTCCTCATCTTCGAATGCTCCCGGACACAATAGGCACAATTCTGTGAATCGTCTTTCGTACGTGGTAATATCAAATCCTTGGGTTCGTAACCCTCTAAGTTCTGTCTTGAGCTTATTGACCTCGGTTCTGGGACGGTACTTCTCGTTCATCAAGTGCTTGAATGCTGACCACGGTAGTGCGTACGCATCGTCTTGTCCCACTTGCTCTAGATACGTATTCCACCATGTTAACGCAGAACCTGTGAAGGTATGCGTAGAGTACTTTACTTTGTCCTCTTCAGTACACTTACTTATGGCAAACACCGATTCGACCTTCTCGGTCCACCGTTTCAATCCGATCGGTCCTTCGGTTCCATCAAATTCCAAAGGTTTGCAGGCAGTGAATTCTTTGTAGGTGCATCCTACACGATTTCCTGTACTGCTAGATCCAAGGTTATTGTTGGTATGTAGCGCAGCCTGTACTGCGGCTATGTTTGAAGCTAGAAAAGTACGGAATTCCTCTTCATTCATATTCACGGTGTGTCGAGTAGTCGGTGCCATTTCCTTCAAAATAGTTAAATGGAACAAGTTAATCATACAGAATATTAAGAGTAGTTAATAGTATTTCGTAGCATAATATGAACTCATTTATAAAAGCTTTTTCTTCATATTAGCATTTTATAAGTTTAAATTCGGGTAGTACCTACCCGTTAAGTTCATACTTAGTAGCTAATATACAATTCAACTACTACAATTCTATATGAAAAACTGATTATAATAATATTTCGCGTTCAAACTTTTATACAATATTTTACAAACTTACAATACCGCTTATTTTACATAAAGCATGAAATATAGCACACAATAACTTTGATACAAGATAGTTGTGAAGATAATTCTAGCTAGTACACAAGTCGTTCAGCAAAGGCAATAAAGACACGTAATTCATACGTCCAGAAACAAGTCATGCATTCTGGTTTTACTAGGACTACTTCCCATCCTTGGTCTTGTGCAACATAACCGTTATGGCCGTTGATAAGACAGCGTGTTGTAACGTCGTCAAAGGGACGAGGGTTACGTAATGTCCAACAGTCCCGTAATAATCTAAAAACCTCATTTCTTACCCCAATTACCGACTCCGTCACTTGTGGAAACGTTTTGTTTAATAGTTGTAGCCCGATGTTCTTGTTCTCACTTTGGTGAGAAGCGAACATTACTAATCCGTAAGCATAACATGCTTCTTTATGTTGCATGTTAGCCGCTTTTTCTAAATCACGAAGTCCAATATTCGGATATATTAAGTCAAAATAATTTCTTAACCCGTTGCGTAAAATAGCATTTGGGTTCCCCGCAATATATGCGTCAAAGTAAACACATCGTAACTTATGGGTTTCCCAATGTGATATCCCCCATCTTTCAAACGAAAGTCTCTTATAAACCAAGACATTCTTGGAACGTTCTTCGAATGTCTTACAAACTGATCTCGCCTTAAATAGTTGTGCCGAGGAATTCTGGCCGACTCTAGACAAGATTTCATCAATCATGTCTCCGGGTAGGTCTCTTAAAATATTGGGTTGTCTATCCATTTTGTGTTTTTAAACTGTAAAATAGACAAGAGTTAGATTCATAAAAAAAATACTTATTAATACAAGCAATTTTTACATATATCATAAAGCATAAGAACACTATATTACACCACACGAATACAACTATCTTATTCCGACTCGCTCGTTTCTTCTTCTTCGGTTTTGGTTCGTTTTGCCAAGTTTCTAGGGATATATGATGTTCCCCTAATACGAGCCGTCGTTGTCCACATTGGTTTAGAAAAACCTGGTGGTTTAGAGGTTCCCGGGTCATTGTTACAACTTAAGGACTTCGGGCGTTGACGATACATATAAAGTTCATCGGGGTTGGAATTAGATTTCTCTATTTTTATGCCCTTTCCCTTATTATTTTCTTTTGCCTTTTTAAATTCAGTTGGGGTAATTTCTATAACATCATCGGAATTCTCGTCGGAATCCGATTCATCGGAGAATTGGTAATCCTCCCAATATTTTGCTTCCTTGGCGGAAACACCATTGACCATAATTAACCTTGGTCGGTTGGTTGAGGATTTTCTTTTACTTAACCGTTTTATTATTTCCCCCACCGGTTCTATTTCTTCATCCGGTTCCGATTCTTCTTCCGGTTCCGATTCTTCTTCCGGTTCCGACTCTTCTTCCGGTTCCTCTTCGGGAACTTGTGAATCAGTCCACGAATCATTCCAATTTACATTTGACTCTTCATTATTATTAGGTGAGTCAATGGGACTTGTTCTAGAGGTAGACATCTATCACATAATATCAAACGCGTTAAGAGATTAATATATCACATAATATTCACATGTTAAAAATATATAGTTTCCAACAAAATTTGTTAAGCAATCATTTTTCAAGTAAACACGGTCGAAGTCCAGACTCACTAATGCATCCTAACAAACTCGATAAGACACACTAATGAAAAATTCTGGTTCTCTAAGACCAACGCTCGGATACCAACTGAAATGTCCCGTTCTTATTGATTAAAAACGTTCCATATTAATTAATTTCGTTGCGAGGTTTTGACCTCTATATGAGACGTTTTTCAAAGACTGCATTCATTTTTAAAACAAACCATAACCTTTATGTCATAAATAAAGGTTTAAAAAGCTTTACGTAGATTATCAAATAATGATAATCTAAAATATCATGTTTACACACGACCATTACATAATGGTTTACAATACAAATATGTTACATCGAAATCAGTTTCTTGAATGCAGTTTTTACACAATATCATACAAACATGGACTCCAAATCTTGTCCTTATTTTAGTATGCAACAGCGGAAGCTCTTAATATTCACCTGAGAATAAACATGCTTTAAACGTCAACAAAAATGTTGGTGAGTTATAGGTTTAACCTATATATATCAAATCGTAACAATAGACCACAAGATTTCATATTTCAATACACATCCCATACATAGAGATAAAAATCATTCATATGGTGAACACCTGGTAACCGACATTAACAAGATGCATATATAAGAATATCCCCATCATTCCGGGACACCCTTCGGATATGATATAAATTTCGAAGTACTAAAGCATCCGGTACTTTGGATGGGGTTTGTTAGGCCCAATAGATCTATCTTTAGGATTCGCGTCAATTAGGGTGTCTGTTCCCTAATTCTTAGATTACCAGACTTAATAAAAAGGGGCATATTCGATTTCGATAATTCAACCATAAAATGTAGTTTCACGTACTTGTGTCTATTTTGTAAATCATTTATAAAACCTGCATGTATTCTCATCCCAAAAATATTAGATTTTAAAAGTGGGACTATAACTCACTTTCACAGATTTTTACTTCGTCGGGAAGTAAGACTTGGCCACTGGTTGATTCACGAACCTATAACAATATATACATATATATCAAAGTATGTTCAAAATATATTTACAACACTTTTAATATATTTTGATGTTTTAAGTTTATTAAGTCAGCTGTCCTCGTTAGTAACCTACAACTAGTTGTCCACAATTAGATGTACAGAAATAAATCGATAAATATTATCTTGAATCAATCCACGACCCAGTGTATACGTATCTCAGTATTGATCACAACTCAAACTATATATATTTTGGAATCAACCTCAACCCTGTATAGCTAACTCCAACATTCACATATAGAGTGTCTATGGTTGTTCCGAAATATATATAGATGTGTCGACATGATAGGTCGAAACATTGTATACGTGTCTATAGTATCTCAAGATTACATAATATACAATACAAGTTGATTAAGTTATGGTTGGAATAGATTTGTTACCAATTTTCACGTAGCTAAAATGAGAAAAATTATCCAATCTTGTTTTACCCATAACTTCTTCATTTTAAATCCGTTTTGAGTGAATCAAATTGCTATGGTTTCATATTGAACTCTATTTTATGAATCTAAACAGAAAAAGTATAGGTTTATTGTCGGAAAAATAAGTTACAAGTCGTTTTTGTAAAGGTAGTCATTTCAGTCGAAAGAACGACGTCTAGATGACCATTTTAGAAAACATACTTCCACTTTGAGTTTAACCATAATTTTTGGATATAGTTTCATGCTCATAATAAAAATAATTTTCTCAGAATAACAACTTTTAAATCAAAGTTTATCATAGTTTTTAATTAACTAACCCAAAACAGCCCGCGGTGTTACTACGACGGCGTAAATCCGGTTTTACGGTGTTTTTCGTGTTTCCAGGTTTTAAATCATTAAGTTAGCATATCATATAGATATAGAACATGTGTTTAGTTGATTTTAAAAGTCAAGTTAGAAGGATTAACTTTTGTTTGCGAACAAGTTTAGAATTAACTAAACTATGTTCTAGTGATTACAAGTTTAAACCTTCGAATAAGATAGCTTTATATGTATGAATCGAATGATGTTATGAACATCATTACTACCTTAAGTTCCTTGGATAAACCTACTGGAAAAGAGAAAAATGGATCTAGCTTCAATGGATCCTTGGATGGCTCGAAGTTCTTGAAGCAGAATCATGACACGAAAACAAGTTCAAGTAAGATCATCACTTGAAATAAGATTGTTATAGTTATAGAAATTGAACCAAAGTTTGAATATGATTATTACCTTGTATTAGAATGATAACCTACTGTAAGAAACAAAGATTTCTTGAGGTTGGATGATCACCTTACAAGATTGGAAGTGAGCTAGCAAACTTGAAAGTATTCTTGATTTTATGAAACTAGAACTTTTGGAATTTATGAAGAACACTTAGAACTTGAAGATAGAACTTGAGAGAGATCAATTAGATGAAGAAAATTGAAGAATGAAAGTGTTTTTAGGTGTTTTTGGTCGTTGGTGTATGGATTAGATATAAAGGATATGTAATTTTGTTTTCATGTAAATAAGTCATGAATGATTACTCATATTTTTGTAATTTTATGAGATATTTCATGCTAGTTGCCAAATGATGGTTCCCACATGTGTTAGGTGACTCACATGGGCTGCTAAGAGCTGATCATTGGAGTGTATATACCAATAGTACATACATCTAAAAGCTGTGTATTGTACGAGTACGAATACGGGTGCATACGAGTAGAATTGTTGATGAAACTGAACGAGGATGTAATTGTAAGCATTTTTGTTAAGTAGAAGTATTTTGATAAGTGTATTGAAGTCTTTCAAAAGTGTATAAATACATATTAAAACACTACATGTATATACATTTTAACTGAGTCGTTAAGTCATCGTTAGTCGTTACATGTAAGTGTTGTTTTGAAACCTTTAGGTTAACGATCTTGTTAAATGTTGTTAACCCAATGTTTATAATATCAAATGAGATTTTAAATTATTATATTATCATGATATTATCATGTATGAATATCTCTTAATATGATATATATACATTAAATGTCTTTACAACGATAATCGTTACATATATGTCTCGTTTAAAAATCATTAAGTTAGTAGTCTTGTTTTTACATATGTAGTTCATTGTTAATATACTTAATGATATGTTTACTTATCATAGTATCATGTTAACTATATATATATCCATATATATGTCATCATATAGTTTTTACAAGTTTTAACGTTCGTGAATCACCGGTCAACTTGGGTGGTCAATTGTCTATATGAAACATATTTCAATTAATCAAGTCTTAACAAGTTTGATTGCTTAACATGTTGGAAACATTTAATCATGTAAATATCAATCTCAATTAATATATATAAACATGGAAAAGTTCGGGTCACTACACCAGGGTGCTCAATCTTGTAGAATATTTTGATAAACGTTTCTGGATGAAACAACTGAAATCTTGTGATCCACCTTTATACACAGATTATGCGAAACATTAAAACTATGAACTCACCAACCTTTGTGTTGACACTTGTTAGCATGTTTATTCTCATGTTTCCTAGAAGTCTTCCGCTGTTGCTTATATGTTAGACAAGCTATGTGCATGGAGTCTTACATGACATACTTTTCAAGGAAACGTTGCATTCACCAAATTATCACCATGTATCTTATTTTGACTGCATTGTCAACGGAAGTACTATTGTAAACTATTATTTACGGTGATTGTCTATATGTAGAAATCATCAGATGTCAAAAACCTTTGATTTAAATATTCATTTATGGTGTGCCTTTTCAAAAGAATGCAATGTTTACAAAACGTATCATATAGAGGTTAAATACCTCTCAATGAAATCAATGAATGACGTATTGTCCATATGGATTTGGAGCGATCGTCACACCAGTCTTGGGTGGCCTCGTGCAAGTCTTCTTAAAATGACTAAGCTCGTCACAATTGAAGCACCTAACCTTTGACATATCAAAACCAAACTTAGAATCTCGATTCAAACTCAAAGATCTTTGTCCTGTTTTCTTCAAGTACTTTCTAGCACGTCTCACAATGCTACCCATACAGTAAAGTATATCCATTATCTCAAGCTCGTCCTCATCAATCTGATCATAGTCTTCATTTTCAAGATGACTATTAAGCACCTGTCCACCAATCATATCGTTGTATGAGTTAACAACAATAGCTGCTAATGCCATATCTTCCTGAATAGATTTCCGAGATCTCTTCTTGATATTCTCAGTGTGAAACACAGGAGTTTGAGTCTGAGTCTGAGTCTGTGGAATCGGAGAATCCTCAATCATCTTAATTGTAGAATTTTGAGCTTGTAATTTAGCATTAAAGTAGCCCGACTGAGACGATGGTGCAGACATTTTTGATGCATTGGCTGATATGTATGCTGTCTGTATTGGAGCATGAGTACCAGAAGACGAAGCTAAAGATGATGCAGCAGCTGCTACAGAACCAAGTCTCTTTCTCTTTGCTTCATCTTAAATGTCCTACTCCATCAATTTCGACGTAAAAGCTATTAGTGTCAACGGACGACCTGATGAGCTGTACCTGTTCTGAATCTTTTCAATCTCATGATCCCACTTTTCTGGAAGACCATCTTTCAACACCCTTACTGCCTTTTCATCAGGCACCTCAATTCCATAATCTGCCATCTCTGCAACCAATAATCGATATCTTTCCAAAGTCTGTCCTAGAGATTCTGAGGGAAGAGCCGCAAACACCCTCCATTCATCCTTCAAAACCTTACCCTTAGTCGCACGATAAGTAGTTGTACCCTCTGTTGCTGATTGAAGAGCCAACCAGATAGTATATGATGTTTTGTTCCGGTTCTTAAATTGATGAAAAATCTCCTTAGACAACGCTTGGGTTAGCTGAGCGTAACATCTACACTCAAGATTGTACTCTTCACGCTCTGTGGGACTAAACTGTGAAGTTTCTTTGGGTTCACCATCTGCTCCGCATGGCCATACATACGGATTCTCAATACATTCCCAAAGTCTAGAGTCAACTCCGTTTAAGTAAATAACAAACCTAACTTCCAAGAAATTCTTAAGGTTGTCAAGTCTAGGTACTTTATTCGCTGATCCAGATTCACTTTCATTAAGTAACAGTTTTTGTAGTCCAGGAGCAATTACTAACGCGCTGTATTCATTTGTCATTTGTTCATTAGTGTCAGACATTTTGGCTGATTAAGATTGATTAAGAATACTTAAGTGCAATTAAAAGATTCTGTCTCAAAAGTGGATCGGCCGAAGGACGAGACGATCGGTCGGAGGACTGTGACAATCGGTCGGAGGTCTAAGACTGACGGCCGATGGTGAAAACTCAGTAGCTCAATCTTAGCGTAAGGACCTTCGGTCGATGGACGAGTCAGTCGGCCGATGATAACAGACGATCGGCCGATGGACAAAAGACGAACGGCCGATGGTTAAGACAAACGGTTCTAAGTTATGAAAGACTGTCCTCCGGTTCACTGCTAGACGATCGATCGATTGTGTCTGACGTACGGTCGAGGGTCTTGACGAACGGTCGATGGTCGAGGACGATCGGCCGAGGGTAGTTCTTACGAATTCTGGGCAGATAAAACTAGGGTTTTTCGACAAAAACTTCAATCTTGATCAAATTTGACGTTCTAGACTTAAACAAAACCGATAGAAACCTCAGAAAAACACCCTTGAGCAAAAAGAAACTCGAAAACACAAGATCTAAACGTAAAAATTTCAACTTTTGATTGAAAACCCGTTTTGACCAAAACCCTAAAACAAGAAAAACTATCAAATCGACTCAAAAACGTTTGGATCAGCAACTCAAAGCTCTGATACCACTTTGTAGATGAACTAGGGACCTTAGATCAAACGTATTAACCTAGATTAACGGCGGAAACGATAACTAGGGCGAGTCGAATACTTAATTAACTATCGGGATCAATCTAACCAACAAATAGTTGATATAATCGATGCCTAGAGCCTTGTATTCGGTTGGGAATTGGTCTGGGACGATAAACACAGAATGATACGACGGCTAAAGGGTTTGTGGTGTGTAACCTTGCAATGAACCACAAAACCCGTATATATATATATATATATATATATATATATATATATATATATATATATATATATATATATATATATATATATATCTTCAGTGACCATCGGCCGGTGGTCTGTGACCTACGGCCGATGGTGAGAGTCCCTCGACCGATGGTCCCTACCATCGGTCGATGGTCTGAGCAGCCAACCAACTGCTCTTAACCAGTTCACGACATTATACTAAGCAATTCAAATACAAAGTATTAATGACGATGTTCATACATGACTGAAATACGAAATACAAAATTAATAGAACTTATTACATAATAAAACTCGGGATTATGCACCAACAATCTTCGACATATGTGTATTTATATTGTATGCATTTATTTTCGGGGAGTTCTTGACGTACTCTCAATAGAAAAACCGACAATGCATTACTAAAATGTTTATCTTATCCGTAATTTGAAGGTCGAATTGTTGAAAACGTAACATTGTTACTATGCATACAGAGATAATGCCTAAACGTGAATTAAATGATTTCTTTTTGTTATGGTTTTGTACTTCGTTCGTTTCAAATTATAATAAAGGTGAACTACATATTTTGAACAATTTGGATATAAATATTGACTATTGAATTGGACTCGATGAAGTAATTTTTAGATATTAAATATTGACTATTAAATTAAAATGGATGCAGTAATACGGAGTATGTACAACTTTTATACGGAGCATGAACAACTTTTCTTCGACTGCATTTAATAAACATGATTTAGTGTTGAATTGTTCATAATTTGAATGATTCGGTATCTCTGAATAAACTTTAATTTTGTATAAAAATAAGCTATTTGTTAATTATTTTAAATAAATTGTTGGTGATTTTAGTGTCATATAACAACCATTTTATGTAATTGAGATTTACTTGAAAGTAAAAGTTATCTAGTTATACTTATTAACTGGCTTAGAGAGTGTATAGTGCACGCCCATAAAAGTTGACTAGAGACTGTCGCGAAAATGGCGGGGGTCAAGGAGGTTGCGCCCCCTTACGGGGTTCAAGGGGCAGCGCGGGGTCTTGCTCCCAGGTGAGCGGGCAGGGCCCCAAAACCTCAACCGAATTGGCACTCTTCTCTATATTGAAAAGTTGCCTTCCAACAGAAAATTCCCGTCAAAAGTTGTGTCTGTTGGTTTAACAGATTTTTCCGCCTAAACGAAGGGTTGTAACCTTTGATAGCACTCTTTCGTGTTTAACTATTTTTAAGTTTTCCCTCCAGAAAACTGCAATTCACTTTTCATTTTTTAGAACATACAGAAAATAACCAAAACACTCTAGTATTAATTCGATTTCATCATGCCTAGAAACGAATTATAATCTTGTCTTATCTCAATTAGATTTTCTTGTAACCCGAGGCTTGATAGAGTGGAAATACTTAATTGCGAAAGTATTTCACACGATTCAAGATCAATCCAGAATATTATTCCATACCCTATTTATAACATAAATATATGAATATGGTAAAATTACATTATTAAATGTTAAATTAATAAAAAAATAATATATTTATTTGTTAAGCGTTATGGATATAAATTGAGTGGAATATTACAGAAAATTTATGTGTTTAATAATTAAAATAGAGTTTTAACTTTGAGTGATTCAAGACTCAACCATTCAGCATTCTATGTTATACAAAAGTCATAAACAAACGCATTAAATATTAAATAATTTAGCATTCAACATTGAATTATTTAATTAAGAGAAAAACATACTCTTTCATTCATCGGCATCCACTACTATATAAGGTGATATATAGTCGTGATTTTATGCTCAAACCTATCAAATTGACCCAATTTTTAGTTTATTCTTTTTCCTTTCACAGCTACTTATATATCTTTCAATTACTATACTACGTATCGAGCAATACATGTATTTTTTTGAAAATTTAGTTTAATTGAGGGATATAATCTACACTTGTAAATGGGTTAGGAGGTACGGAATGTATACCCATTAAGTGATAGACTACCCAGACAAAAAGTGATTTTTCATTATTTACTATCATAACATGGTCTACTCGAAATTTGACTAAGTGTATCATGATATGTCTTCTTAGTCAGCTAAAATTTTACTAAGTGTTTTCTATGCCATTTCTTATTAGTCAGCTAAAATTTAGCCAAGTGTTTAGTGCTACCTCTTAAGAGACAACACAAGAAAGTGCTGAAAAGGCAACACAAAAAAAACCCTTTAGATGCAGCACAAATTTGGTGGTGAAGAGGCAGCAAAAGTTTGGTGCTCCAGCTGAAGAGGCAACACAAGTTTTGGTGCTCCCCCAAAGATGCAGCACAAGAGACATCACGGAAAATCCTTTAGAAGTAACAGCAAAAAGACTTGTTAAAATTCATTGTGTTTTGCTACTCCCTGGGCAGCAAAGTTTTGCTACTCCCTGAGCAGCAAGTATTTGCTACTCCCTGGTCAGTAAGGATTTGGTACTCCTTCTTAAAGGTAGCAAGGATAACACTTAGTATTAATTTTGAGATTTTAACGTGTTGTCTAAGTTTTGGTAAAATAAATAAGAATTATTCCTGGAACCCCTTATGTTAAAATTTGTGAAAAGGATAGTTCTTGTTTATTGAAAAGATTATTATCTTAACCACTATGAATATTATGAGATATATTTATGGAGATTATGAGTCCATCTATTTTTGAACAACAACAACTGTCGCAACGGTCCTGTAACTGTGGAAAAGGGTCCTGTGTTTCAATCAGTCAAATTGACAATGCATATATATACATAGATGATTATTCATGAGTGGGATACAAAACGAAACACAAAAATACTCTTCTGCAAACAGGTTTTATTTTCTGCCAAAAACAAGAACATAATTTCTATCTTATCACAAAGCGATATTCGTGTAACCCAGACAATAAAGATCGAATAATTACTTTCGAAGTCATACCACGACTCAATAATTTATCCGATTATCGATTATTTACCCTACACAAAACTTTAAAACTTCCAACATGTCTTATCAGAGCAATATATGTATGTTTGGATGCGAGTTGTTTAGAATTTTAAGAGTTTTAGCTTTACTGAAAAAAATTATATTTAATAAAAGTTTCATTTTAAAAGAACTTAAAGCTTTTAATTTGAGGAAAAAAACTTAAAGTTACTAAAACTAGTGTGTGAGACAAAAAAAATCATATTTTTTGCTATTTACTCTTTATTCTAACATTTAGAGCTACTCTGTCAAACAACTAAATACACATAACCAGCTAACAGCTACAAACAATAAGCTACCATATAGGGATGGTAATGGATCGGATATGGATCAAGCGATGCCTTATCCATATCCATATCAATCTAGATTTTGTTCATCCATATCCATATTCATATCCATTTAATTTCAGGTCATCCATCCACATCTATATCCACTGGATTAAGCGGGTTAATGGATATCCATTGGATATTAAAAAAATGTTATACAGAGCAACCTTTCCTGATTTGCGATGAAAAGAAAAACATGGTATAACAAAAATATAACATGACATTATCAAAATCTATCAACAAGAATGGGTAATCTTTGTCGAAGATATAATACAATTTGTTGAATTTACTATTAAACATAGATTATGAAAAAATAAATATGTAATTTGTATGTTTATTTTGTTAGATATACGTGTTTTATTGTAATATATTATATATCCATATTTATTTCATTATAAGGTTGAAAGCAACTTGTAAATTTAACGATAAATGCATTTGTAATAGTAAATATGTAAGCATATATCTATATTTATGTATTTGTATATGTATTTTGGGTGTTAATGTATATATCCATGGATGAAACTATTCATCCATGTCCATATCCATATTCATATCCATTTAGATTCATCTATATCGGTATCTTTATCCATTTAGGTTTATTTATATCCATTATGAAGCGGGTGGATCAGGTAAATATTCTCTTCAGTAGTTTTGTCAAACATACCATATATGCTAAGTTGATTTTTTTAAGCATTCTTACCAAGACCATCTTAGAAAACTTAGAGGGCTATATATTTGTGGGGTGTCTCCGTCTTGCAGAGTGTGCAAGTGGGGTAATCACATAAGACTCTAAATTGTGAAAAGGCCTAAAATTTGGAAAGGCTTGTACGTATTTTCTTCAATGTTCCACAAAATATACATAAATTCTAAAACAGTTTTACACAATTGAAAGAAAAAAAAAGATTTGTGACCAACTCAAAGAATATGCAGGGGGAAAAAAGATTTGTACAAATCTCGTTAATTGATGATGCATTGAGTTTTAATCATGTACGCATCTTTAATGATCATTTAATAATTTAATTAAGAGTCCCAAAATATTGATATTGATAACTATCGAAGAGTATTGTCTATAAAAAGTTTCAATAGCTTTGATTCAAAAAATGCTAAGAGTGATGTTTAAGGTAATACAACATTTGTTTCGGTTTCTTTGAGAATTTTTTGTTAGTTGATTATGTTTGATAATATTAATTTTTTTATGTGTAATGAAAAGTTTGATTTTTATAAGGGTTCATATTATATTTTGAACATGACTTTCTAAAACTGATGAGACAGTTCTCGTTTCTCGGGTGTTTAATTCGATCAGTCTCGTATTGAAGAGAATTATGATCTTCCACTAAAAAAGGTCTCGTCACGACAACTTAATTTTCCCCGTAAGTATTTCACACTTGGACTTTTATGAATTGTAACTCATTCACTTATCTCGGACTTCCTATTGGCGTCCCCACCACAAAAGCATCCTCATGGCAACCCATCCTCGATAAATTCGATAAACGTCTCTCTGATTGGAAAGCTAAAACCATATCCTATGGTGGAAGGCTTATTCTAATCAAATCTGTTTTATCCAGCCTCCCACTTTACTACTTCTCCCTTTTCCACGCACCGGCTAAAATTATCAACGCACTTGAAACTAAAAGAAGGAAATTTTTTTGGGGGGGATCGGAAAACGAAAACAAAATTAATTGGATAAAATGGGAACAAATATTATCACCTTACGATAAAGGCGGGTTGAACATCGGATCCTTACTTTGTAAAAACATATCACTACTATGTAAATGGTGGTGGAGATTTCATAATGAAAAAAACGCATTATGGGTTAAAATCATATAGAGCATCTATGGGGCGGGGGGCGGGGGGCGGGGTTTGCGCTAACGTTTTTTCTAGAAATGTTTCAGGTAGCACGATTTGGAACGAAATTATTAAAGCAGGAAAGACAGCGGACAACATCGGAATCAACTTCTCCTCTTCATTCGTTATTAGCATCGGAAACGGGAACAACACCAAATTCTGGTTAGACAACTGGTGAAGAACTGAAAATTTTGTAACCTATTTCGAAGATTGTTTATGCTCGAAACAAACAAGCATGCATCGGTCTCGGATAGGCTCGCAACACACAACTCTTCTACCACTGGCTCGTTGAGCTGGTCACGAACGCCCACAGGTCGTGTCCTCACTGAATTATCTGAGCTAAACTCCCTTTTAGCTTCCATTTGCCTCACCGATAATCCTGACATCTGGAAATGGAATCTTGACCCATCCGGCATCTTCACAACAAAATCATTAGCCCGCACCCTCGACAACCTAAAATTCGCTAACTCTCATACCACACTAACAACACCAAATAATAAACTCATACCACTCAAAATCAACATTTTCATATGGCGTGTAATAAATGGAAGAATCCCAACAAGAATTGAACTCGACAAACGTAGCTCGACCTCGACACATTACTTTGCCCACTTTGCAATTCACAGGTCGAGACTATAGAACATGTTCTTTTTCATTGTCCAAAAACAACATCGATTTGGAACGCTATTCTTCGATGGTGGAACTTCCCTAATAATTCTCTAACCAACATCCATGACATCACATCAAGCAATCAAAACTTCGCTTCTACACATACCGGTATCTCAATTTGGCAAGCCACTAAATGGGCCTCAATATATATAATTTGGAAATACCGCAACGCTAAAGTCTTCAGTAAAAAGGAATGGAATGTTGCAATCATCCTCGCCAAAATTCAATCCCAAACCTTTGCATGGATCTCAAAAAGGGCAAAAAAGCAACAATTGTTTGGCATCAATGGCTCATTAATCCATCTTTCTACATTTCCTCGAACACGCAAAGAATGGGTATAGGCTAAAATCGGATCTTACGATACCCTCCGGAAACCACACGTGATAGTTTCGCTATTATATTTTGGGCCGTGGTTGTCGTTTCGCACTTGGCTAAATGGGTGGTTGTGATCGACTTTGTCATCGCATCTGCGATACTGTTGGATTGATCCCTCCCAGCTTATATTTTAAGTGCCGCGGTGCGTTGCGAGGCCTCGTCCTAAAATATTATAGCTCCTTAATGTAAATTTCCATTATATGCTACGATGTATAGTCTTATAGGGATTTGTAATTGACTCCGTTATATTAATACAATTTTACTTGCTTTTCAAAAAAAAAATAGTAAGGATAGGTTATTATTTAAACAAAATTGGAGATTAGAAGAGATATCTTAATCGTAGTGTTTCATATTGAGACACACTAACACTACTTAGTAAAATTTGATGTTAGTAGGGTTGTTTCTTGGTTCAATTGTTCTTCTGAGTCATTATTTCTTGATTTTATCAAAAAGAAATTAATTAATTTTTCCTTTTTATTTCTTGAAACTTTAATATATATAATGACATAGGTTATTCAAATAGAGTTTATACATTGACTTGAATCACAAGTCACATAAACCTTAATTCTCACATATAAATACGAGATGGTAAATTACATGAAGACTCACTTCCTACACCGCATACAGCCTCTATTCTTGTGTCTAATCTCTACTTCCTTACAATTATCTCTATGATCGGATATCTAAACTCGATGTGACTAATTGAGCTAAAGTTTTTACCTACGGATCCGCGTAAAAAAATTTCCTTTGACGTCGATCATTTTTGTTGATCAACCGGTGGGCAAAATCCTTAACCACCCTCCCGAGATCATTATCTCAGCTAGGGTTATTTATGGTTTACAGATCGAAGGTTAATCTCGTTGACGCCTAAAAAACCCCTCTTCTATCGCGATAAAGGATGTGTTTTCTACCGGGAAATATATGTTTGATCAACTGGTGCTTTCATTGAGAGACGCAACATAAAGTCCCGTACTCTTACAATCACACGTTCGGGGATTGAAGGTTTGTTTTTCTTATTGAACTATGAAGTTGTTATATGTGGTTCAAATACAGAGTTTCTTTTTTCGCGGTTGTACGCGGGATTTTTTATGCGCGGCTGTCCGCGGTTAAACGCACAGTTTGCATGCGGTTTTACGCACAGATGTCTGCCTTTTACGCATAACTATTTGCACTGAAATGCCTCGTTCATATCGATTATAAACGTTACATAATAATTGATTTCATTGCGAGGTCTTTGACCTCTATATGATACATTTTACAAACATTGCATTCGTTTTTAAAAGTCAAACTTTCTTTACATCAAAAGTTGACGACATGCATACCATTTCATAATACATCCAACTATAATTGACTTAGTGATAATCTTGATGAACTCAATGACTCGAATGCAACGTCTTTCTAAATATGTGATAATGCTAAAAACGAACATATATTTCATAGCATTATTCCTCAAGAAAGACAAGCTTTTAGTTGCAATTGTTCTATTTACAAGTGATATTCGTTTAAATAATAAAAGGTGAAGACAAAAGACAGATTAGACGAATTGAAGACGCAAACGACCAAAAAGCTCAAAAGTACAAAAGACAATCAAAGAGGTTCCAATTATTGATAAGAAACGTCTCGAAATTACAAGAGTACAAGATTCAAAACGCAAAGTACAAAATATAAAATTGTACGCAAGGACGTTCGAAAATCCGGAACCGGGACCAGAGTCAACTCTTAACGCTCGACGCAACGGACTAAAAATTACAAGTTAACTATGCATATAAATATAATATAATATATAATTAATTATATTAATTATATATATATTATATATATATTATAAACCGTCGGTAAACAAAGAGCCAAACTCCTCTGAGCTGTAAAAGTAACCTCCGCGACTCGCGGAGTTTGAAGAGGTTTTCACCGCGAGTCGCGGAGCCCCAAAATTCGACTTTTCCTATAAAAGCAACCGAATTCTGATCGCATTTCATAATCTTTTTCTTCCTCATTCATACGTAAAATTTATATTTATATTTATATTTTATATTTTAATTTTAATTATAATTCTAATAATAGGGGTATGTTAGCGAATGTTGTAAGGGTGTAAGTCGAAATTCTGTCCGTGTAACGCTACGCTATTTTTAATCATTGTAAGTTATGTTCAACCTTTTTACATTAATGTCTCGTAGCTAAGTTATTATTATGCTTATTTAAAACGAAGTAATCATGATGTTGGGCTAATTACTAAAATTGGGTAATTGGGCTTTGTACCATAATTGGGGTTTGGACAAAAGAACGACACTTGTGGAAATTAGACTATGGGCTATTAATGGGCTTTATATTTGTTTAACTAAATGATAGTTTGTTAATGTTAATATAAAGATTTACAATTGGGCGTCCCTATAAATTACCATATACACTCAATCGGACACGATGGGCGGGGTATTTATATGTACGAATAATCGTTCATTTAACCGGACACGGGAATGGATTAATAGCCACTAGAATAATTAAAACAGGGGTGAAATTACATTCAAGGGTAATTGGTGTAATTGTTAACAAAGTAGTAAAACCTTGGTTTACACGCAGTCGATAACCTGGTGTATTCATTAAACAAAGTATTAAAACCTTGTTACAATTCGAATCCCCAATTAGTTGGAATATTTAACTTCGGGTATAAGAATAATTTGATGAGGACACTCGCACTTTATATTTATGACTGATGGACTGTTATGGACAAAAACCAGACGGACATATTAAATAATTCAGGACAAAGGACAATTAACCCATGGGCATAAAACTAAAATCAACACGTCGAACATCATGATTACGGAAGTTTAAATAAGCATAATTCTTTTATTTCATATTTAATTTCCTTTATTTTATATTTAATTGCACTTCTAATTATCGCACTTTTATTTATTGTTATTTAATCGCACTTTTATTATTCGCAATTTCATTATCGTTATTTACTTTAAGTTTTAATTTAAGTCTTTTATTTATTTAATATTTTACATTAGGTTTTAACTGCGACTAAAGTTTTAAAATCGACAAACCGGTCATTAAACGGTAAAAACCCCCCTTTATAATAATAATATTACTTATATATATGTTTGTATTTTTATAAAAGTAAACTAATATAGCGTTGAGCTTTGTTTAAAAAAGATTCCCTGTGGAACGAACCGGACTTACTAAAAACTACAGTACTTTACGATTAGGTACACTGCCTATAAGTGTTGTAGCAAGGTTTAAGTATATCCATTCTATAAATAAATAAATATCTTGTGTAAAATTGTATTGTATTTAATAGTTTTTCCTAGTAAAACATAAACTATTTCGTATACCTCTACTAAAACATCAAGTATTTTTGGCGCCGCTGCCGGGGACATCTCTTAAAAGCCGGAAGCGGAACGCTAATATATAAAAAAAAAAAGATTTTTATTTTACTTTTATTAAAAGTCGCTTTTGTAAAAATACGTTTTAAAAATTCGAAAATATAAAAAGAAAAACAAAAATTTATATATTTTTAAGAGTTTGTTAAAAGTTTTATAAGTTTCTTTATTTTTATTTTAGTTTATAAAAAATATAAGTTTTATTTAAATATCTTTTATTTATATAAAAAAACAGAAAAAAAAATTAAATAAATAAATAAATAAAGAAAAACGCGTTGAAATTATAAGCTGTCATCTGAATTTCTGAACCCCGCGACTCGCGGGGTTTTCTTTATAAATTACCGCAACTCGCGGAGGGTACCTGACACACGAACAGAAGCCCTAATTCAGCATTAATTACGGGTATTAATTAATTATTATTATTATTTAACCCTAATAATTATTATTATTATTATTAGTTTTATTTTAACTTTTACTTTTTATTTAATTTGTTTTATTTAGTATTAATTAGTTTTAATTAAATTATAAAATTAGTAGTTTTATTAAATAAATAATATAAAAATAATATTTTTATAAAAATTGTAATTTTTACAACTTTTTGTATATTTTTATTTTGTTCCTTTTTAATCGTTTTAGCGTAACTTTTGTATTTTTAGCTCATATTTAATTTTAAACTTAGTTTTTGCTATAGTCATTTTTACTCCTAGATTTTTAGGCTTTGCCGTAGAATTCCTTAAGTGCTTTTTTCTTTAGACTAAGATTTAGGTGCTTTAGAATTTTGCGACGCCTTTTTAAGTTTTAGTTTCTTTTTAAGTTATTTCCATTTAGGATTTAGTTTTTCCTGTAAGCTTTAATATTTTTAGACACCTTTTACTATGTATCAATTATCATTCCAATTAGTAATTTCAATTTGCGATTATAATTTTAAGTTAGTTGTAGTAATAAGGTTAGGTTAGTCAAGTATTTTTAAGTTTTTATAAGTTTCTTTTATTTTTCCGTCACCTTTTATTTTTCAACCATTTTTTCTTTTTCTACCTTTTTCGACGAACTCTTTTTCTCTCTTATTTCTCGCCATTCTAGTTTTTAGGACTTAGAATTTTTTCTACTTCTTATCTAAATTTCTTAAAATTACGAAAATTTATTTTAAGTGGTTAAATTAATAGACATAAAAATTTTCTGGTTCGTAGTAATAGTTGGATTTGTACGTGGACCGGGTTATTGGAGCCAAACAGTCCTCAATTATATTGAGACCAAACGAATCCTGCCCCTCTGCTGCATCTTTTGGCTATTCGAAACGTGGGCAAAATCAGAAAAGTCTATTGATTGGATAACTTATTATAATTTTTCTTTCCTTTTTAAAACTAATAGGATATTCAGTGAATGCACCGAGCAAGGCGTTCATCACCTTTTGTACGTTCACCACCTGTAACTAGATCAAGACATTTAGCAAATATAACCGCCGTTGATTTTTCTTTAGAATCGTCATCCAGTCGACCAAGTACTTCAGTTCAAATTTCCGATAATTCATTTTTTGAACCCGACCTCACAATTGAGAATCCGGAGAATATTCAGGAACGGTTCGTAGATCCTGAACCATTAAACTTTCCTCCGGAGCCACCAATCAATCAAACAAGTATTATTGAGGAACGAACTATTAAATCAGAATCATCTAGTGATACCGATTCAACAAATTCAATTATGGAGAATCTGGAACCTTTAAGTATGGAAGACCGAATGAGAGCTAAACGCACTGGCCAAGGTCACGCAATTACTCATCCAGACATTAATGCGCCAGATTATGAAATCAAAGGACAAATTCTACACATGGTGACTAACCAATGCCAATTTAGTGGTGCGCCAAAGGAAGATCCAAATGAACATCTACGTACCTTTAATAGGATCTGCACACTATTTAAAATCCGAGAAGTGGAGGATGAACAGATATATCTCATGTTATTTCCCTGGACTTTAAAGGGAGAAGCCAAAGATTGGTTGGAATCGTTACCTGAAGGGGCGATCGATACATGGGACGTTTTAGTTGACAAATTTCTTAAACAATTCTTTCCTGCATCTAAAGCCGTAAGACTTCAAGCAGAAATTGTTACGTTTACACAGAAACCAAATGAAACTCTATATGAGGCATGGACAAGATATGGAAAGTTGTTAAGAGGATGTCCGCAACATGGTTTAGACACCTGTCAAATAGTACAAATATTCTACCAAGGATGCGACATCACTACAAGAAAAGACATAGATATAGCAGCTGGTGGTTCTATTATGAAGAAAACCGAAACTGATGCTTACAAAATTATTGATAACACTGCTTCCCACTCACATGAGTGGCACCAAGAAAAAGATATCGTTAGATCATCTAAAGCAGCTAGAGCCGATTCTAGCCATGACTTAGATTCCATTTCCGCAAAGATAGATGCTGTGGAGAGACGAATGGAAAAGATGACTAAGGATATTCACTCAATACGAATTAGTTGTGAGCAGTGTGGAGGACCACATTTGACAAAAGATTGTCTCAGTATTGAATTAACAATGGAACAAAGAGAGAATATTTCATACATAAACCAAAGGCCTGGAAATAATTATCAGAATAATTATCAACCGCCAAGACCGATTTACAATCAAAACCAGAATTATAACCGAAATATTCCATACAACAACCAACAAGGTCCTAGCAATCAAAAAGTATCCAATAATACTTACAATCAGCAAAGACCTAATTTTCAAAACAAACCACCACAACAAACCGATGATAAAAAGCCGAATTTAGAAGATATGATGACGAAGCTAGTTGAAACTCAAACGCAGTTTTTCACATCTCAAAAACAAACTAATGAACAAAATGCTCAAGCATTTAGAAATCAACAAGCTTCTATTCAAAATCTGGAACAAGAAGTAAGTAACCTAGCAAGATTAATAGGTGAAAGAAAACCGGGAAGTTTACCAAGCGATACAAATGCTAACCTCCGGAATGAAACAGCTAAAGCTATTACCACAAGAAGTGGTACAACACTTAAACCACCTGAAATACCTGTAACTTCTGATGAAACTATTCCTACTCCACAAGAACCACAACCTGATCAAGATAAGGAAAAAGAACCGGTAGTTGAAAAGGTTAATGAAGATAACACAGTTAAGGATAAACCTTATGTTAAACCATACCAACCACCACTTCCTTACCCGAGTCAAATGAAGAAAGAAAAACTTGAAGCCGAGCAATCCAAATTCTTGGATATGTTTAAACAGATAAATGTAAATCTTCCTTTCATTGATGTGATTTCAGGAATGCCAAGATATGCTAAATTCTTGAAAGATCTAATCTCAAATAGAAAGAAAATGGAAGAACTCTCGGCTGTTACTATGAATGCTAATTGTTCAGCAGTGCTGTTGAATAAGATACCAGAAAAACTATCTGATCCAGGAAGTTTCACAATTCCATGTTTTCTGGGTAGTCTTAGTTCAATAGAAGCATTGGCAGACTTAGGTGCTAGTATAAATCTAATGCCGTATTCACTATACGCTAAACTAGACCTTGGAGAATTGAAACCAACAAGAATAAGCATACAACTAGCCGATAGATCAATAAAATATCCTAGAGGGATAATGGAGAACATGCTAGTTAAAGTTGGTACTTTAGTATTTCCAGTAGATTTTGTTGTTTTGGACATGGAAGAAGATTCTCAAGTTCCTCTCATATTAGGAAGACCGTTCTTAAACACGGCTAAAGCAATGATAGACGTGTTCGGTAAGAAACTGACCCTAAGTATAGAGGATGAGAGTGTTACCTTTTCAGTTGATAGAGCAATGCAACAACCACAATCTGCAGATGATACATGTTATTATATTCAAACTATAGATGCACATGCAGAATTATTAGAAGAATTTCCAGAATTACAAGGAACAGGAGAATGTTCTTTAGGAGAAGGTAATGAACCAATTGATGAAGCTGAAATGTTAGCTACACTTATAGCTAATGGATATGAACCAACAACAGAAGAAATTCAAATGCTAAAAGAAGAAGACAGATATCGATATAAATCATCGATAGAAGAACCTCCGAAATTAGAGTTAAAGCCACTTCCAAACCATTTGGAATACGATTATTTACATGGTGAATCTGAATTACCTGTAATAATATCGTCTTCTCTTACTGAAAATGAGAAATCACAACTCATTTCTGTATTAAAAGCTCATAAACCAGCCATTGCATGGAAGATTCATGATATTAAAGGAATAAGTCCTTCGTATTGAACACATAAAATCCTTATGGAAGAAGGTCATAAAACGTATGTGCAACGCCAACGAAGACTAAATCCTAATATGCAAGATGTAGTTAAGAAAGAGATTATTAAACTGCTAGATGCAGGTTTGATATATCCAATTTCTGATAGTCCATGGGTAAGCCCAGTTCAATGCGTACCTAAGAAGGGTGGCATGACTGTCATTACAAATGAGAAAAATGAGCTTATTCCTACTAGGACTGTAACAGGATGGCGTGTATGTATTGATTATAGAAAATTAAATGACGCCACCAGAAAAGATCACTTTCCCTTACCTTTCATAGATCAAATGTTGGAAAGATTAGCCGGAAATAGTTACTATTGTTTTCTAGATGGATTTTCCGGATATTTTCAAATTCCAATAGCACCTGAGGACCAAGAAAAAACCACATTCACGTGCCCTTATGGTACTTTTGCTTACAAACGCATGCCATTTGGACTTTGTAACGCCCCTGCAACCTTTCAAAGGTGTATGATGGCGATTTTTCACGACATGATAGAAGAATGCATGGAAGTATTCATGGATGACTTTTCAGTCTTCGGTGATACATTTAAATCATGTCTAGTTAATCTGGAACGAATGCTAATTAGATGCGAAAAATCAAATCTAGTACTTAATTGGGAGAAATGCCATTTCATGGTTAAAGAAGGCATCGTTCTTGGACATAAAATTTCAAAAGAAGGAATTGAAGTGGATAGAGCTAAAGTAGATGTAATTGCTAAACTTCCACATCCCACCAATGTTAGAGGAGTTAGGAGTTTTCTAGGGCATGCCGGTTTTTACCGACGTTTCATAAAAGATTTTTCAAAAATTGCCACTCCTATGAATAAACTCCTAGAAAAGGATGCTCCATTCATCTTTTCAGATGAGTGTATCAAATCTTTTAATATTCTTAAAGAGAAACTCACTAATGCACCGATCATGATAACACCAAATTGGAATCTACCATTTGAACTAATGTGCGATGCAAGTGATTTTGCAATGGGAGCCGTTTTAGGACAAAGGATTAAAAACGATTTCAACCTATATATTATGCTAGTAAGACATTACAAGGAGCACAAACAAACTATACAACTACTGAAAAAGAACTCCTTGCTATTGTCTTTTCTTTTGACAAATTTCGATCATATCTCGTTCTAGCAAAAACGGTGGTCTATACCGACCATTCTGCTCTTAGATACCTATTTTCAAAACAAGATGCTAAACCAAGATTAATCCGTTGGATCTTACTCTTACAAGAGTTTGACATTGAAATCCGAGATAAAAGAGGAGCAGAAAATCTCGCCGCTGATCATCTTTCTCGTCTTGAAAATCCCGAATTAGAAGTTCTAAATGAATCAGCCATACAAGACAACTTTCCTGATGAATATCTATTGAAGATAGATTATAAAGAAATCCCATGGTTTGCAGACTATGCAAACTACTTAGTTTGTGGATTCCTTGAAAACGGATTATCGTACCAAAGACGAAAGAAATTCTTCAGTGATATAAAACACTATTTTTGGGAAGATCCACATCTGTTTAAAAGTTGTCCCGATGGAATAATACGCCGATGTGTATTTGGAGATGAAGCTAGTAAAATTTTAAACCATTGTCACACAGGACCAACAGGAGGGCATTATGGGCCTCAACTAACAGCAAGAAAAGTTTATGAAGCTGGATTCTATTGGCCTACAATTTACAAAGACGCACACCTTCTTTGCAAATCCTGTGATGCATGTCAAAGGGCCGGAAAAATAAGTCAACGTGATGAAATGCCACAAAATGTCATCCAAGTATGTGAAGTATTTGACATTTGGGGTATTGACTTTATGGGTCCATTTCCAAAATCTCATAATAATCTATATATACTCGTAGCCATTGATTATGTATCTAAATGGGCGGAAGCACAAGCTCTCCCAACTAACGATGCACGAGTTGTAGTCAACTTTTTAAAACGTCTTTTTGCAAGGTTTGGAACACCGAAAGCTTTAATAAGTGATCGGGGTACTCATTTCTGTAATAATCAACTTGAGAAAGTTCTTAAAAGATATGGAGTAACTCATAAAATCTCCACCGCATATCATCCACAAACAAGTGGACAAGTTGAAAATACCAACCGAGCTTTAAAACGTATTCTAGAGAAAACCGTAGGATCAAATCCGAAGGAATGGTCCATTAAATTGGAGGATGCACTCTGGGCTTTTAGAACAGCCTACAAAACTCCAATTGGAACCACACCTTTTAGACTTGTTTATGGAAAAGCATGTCATCTTCCAGTAGAAATTGAACACAAAGCATTTTGGGCTTTGAAGACATGTAATCTTGATTTACATGAAGCTGGACGTCTACGATTAAGTCAACTAAACGAATTAGAAGAATTAAGACATGAAGCATACGAAAATTCGTTAATCTATAAAGAAAGAACGAAGAAATGGCATGATAAAAGAATCAGAAGTTCAAAAGAATTTAAAGAAGGAGACAGAGTTCTTCTTTTCAATTCACGATTCAAGCTATTTCCTGGAAAATTGAAATCAAGATGGTCTGGACCATTCATAGTCAAAAGATTTTTCCCATACGGAACGATAGAATTAATAAATTCAAATGGGATTGAATTTAAAGTTAATGGTCACAGAGTTAAACATTACATACATGGTCCGATGGAAGTCGACAACGAAGTTAATCACAATTTCGACACCACAGCTAACTAAGTGTGGGGAGAATCAAGTCTTTAAAGGATAATATGTATTTCTGTTAGAGTTAGATTGTCTGTTTTCGTGTAGTTCTCGAAAATGGAACCCGAATGGTCTTTCCCTAGCAGACCCTAAAGAACTAGTCTTCTCCCCCCATTCTGAATTTTTATTTTTTTTAGGTTTTTACAAAATGAAGACTGCCTGTGAACTAAACCATGGTCTAATGCTACATGCTTTGATCACTAAAAGAAATAATGACATACTACCGAGTGAAATAGTATCAGTAATCAGAGAAAGAATGGACGGAGTTAGAAAAGAATCCAGATGCGAAGATAATAAGTTACAATTTGGTAAAGGAAAATCAAAATCCGCAGCGAAAAGAAGAGCACGACACCTAGAAAGATGTCACAAATGCGGAAAATGGTCACATGGAGGTAAATGTTCAAATAATCAAACCTATTCAAATACCGAATTTGTTACTTTATGCAGAGACGGACCGTTCATATGTTTAGAAGAAAAGATACTGAATGCTCGAGGTTACGCCTATGTAGCCATGGAAAACCAATTAAACCGACTATCTTATGAATGGGATAGATCATATAACTAAGAAATCTATTTCACAGGTATGTCTGTACAGTTTTTATTTTTATTTTTATTTTTAACCTTTTGATAATAAACGCTAATTTGTTCGCTAAAAAGTATTAAATTGGTATTGAATAAAATTAGGTTTGGCGACCGAAATTATTGATATCATTCAAAAATTTATTACATCACTGCGAAATTTAACGTTTATTCTTAAGGTATAAATATCTTTAATCAATCAAACCAAAATATTTCAAAAATTTGTCATGAGTTAAATTAGGTCTTGGAACCGAAATAACTTTACCGAAAAGAGGGGCGCATATTTTTGATAATATTTGATTGATTAAAGTGGGATAAAAAGACAAAAAGATTTTTAAATTTATTTTTACCATGTTTTTAAAATTAATATTTAAATCTTAAATTAATATTGTAAATTTTGTAAAAACAATATATTTAAAATTGTAAATATTTGAAAAATTAATATAAGTTTGATATGAATTTATGAATTTTTAAATTAAGTTTGGTGTGAATTTTTTAAAATATAAATTTTTAATTTTATGCATTTCAAATTTTAAGTTTGGTGTGAATTTTGAATAATAATTTTGAATTTTATATTTAAGTTGTGTGAATTTAAAAACAAAAATTTACTTTATCTCATTAAGTTAAGAATATGATTTTTAAAATTCGTCGTAAGTTGAAGACTAGGTCTTTGAACCGAAATTGCTTTACCCGAGGGAGGGACGAGAACTTTTATTATCATTATTTTTAATCTTATTGAATTAGAGTATGCCAAAAACATTGAAAAAACCCAAAAATCTTAGCTTTTAAAACAATCGCTACAAAAAGACAAATTTTAAAATTTTGTCGAAGGACGGACTAGGACATCGATCCGAAACGACTTCGTCCTAAATAACAAGGGAAACAAAATTTTAAAATTAATTACTTAATTGTTTTAATAAGTTAATGATTATAAAAAAAAAAAAAATACCAAACTCCGCGACTCGCGGAGTTTGAAGAGTATTTCACCGCGAGTCGCGGAGGGACCAATTTACAGAAAAAAATATACCCGCAGAACAGATCAGTCCCCAACCCAAAACAAAAACATACTGCGAATTCTGCACGAAAAACACTCCGCAAAAACACGAAAAAAAACCCCAAAAATCACAATTTTTAACCGTTAATCACCAAATCTTTTGCTAAAATCATGTTGAGAAGGATGCTATCTAAGAATTACTCAAGAAAAACGGTAAATTTCTACACCTAAACACCATTTAATCCGAAATTTGGTGTTCTTGAGTCATTTTTTTTTCCCAATTTGATTTTGATGCTTTTTAGTGTAATTATGCTTAAATTGTTTATGTATTATGCTTGTATAACCTAGATTGATGCTGTTTAACATGATTAGAAGCCTTAAACTTCAAATTTTGAATAATCTAGGGTTTGTGTTCTTGAGCAATTTGGGGCTTTTTGATATAAACAGGTTATGGCCGATTTTTGTCATGAATTGTTGCTAAATTGAGTAGTGTAACATGTCTAGGTAGTTAAATGATCCAAACTTTGAGCCTAAACATGATTTTGAGAATTAAAGTGGACTTTTTCAAGTCTAAAATTCATGAACTTGATTTTTGAAAGATAATGCCATTTGAGACTTGTTTAATTGCTAGTAATGATTATTTTGACATGTTATTTGAGTTGAATGCTTATGAACTTGGCGAACATTTTCGTATATGCTTATTTGAAAAAGTGTAGATTTGATAAAAATGTGAAAATGAGCTTAAGTTTGATATAAATTGATAATGTCATTGTAATTATTTTGATTGATGATTTTGCTGACACTAATGCATATTTGGATGCACAAAAATTGTGTTTGATGTGTTTTGCAGAATGAAAGGGGTGAATCTTCATCCCAAGCCCGCAATGCTCCTGCTGAGAATTTGGAACAACAGGAGGTGGATAACTACTACAAGCAGGATATACCTCATCCAGTCATGACCTTTTCCGATATGCACTTGGAAGAGTTGCACCCGAACCTGAGATTTGACAGACTTTGGATAGATTATTCAAAATATCAACGGGGTTTGCATACTCTTCATTCTAAGGTTGTTGAGGTACCAAGGGTCATAGAATGGGGACCCTTAGAAGCTGTAGAATTGGCCGGGCCAATTAGAGAATTACTTGTACAGAGGTATGGTAATTCTTCTTTTAATGACTGGGTACATTTATTCACCATACGTAGACCTATATATAAAGTATGGTGTGAAGAATTGTTATGTAGTATAGAGTTGAATGATCGGGTAGCTAGTTTAACCGATCGTTCTTTTATTAGATTTTTGTTAGGCGGTTCGATGCGCCACATGTCTTTACTGGACATGGCTCAGGCTTTACGTATATATACGCCTGAGGAGTTAGCGTCTGCCGATTGTAGAGGATTGATACTAAACGGTAGAAAGATAGATGAAAATTTTGATACACACGGTGTGTGGAGTCAAATGACAAGCCATCACCGTTTCAAAGGGGGAAATTACTCTTATTTGGATATAGATAGAGCCGAATTAAGAGTGATACATAGGTTTTTAGCTAATTCGATTACACAAAGGGGTAAGAACAAGGAAAAAGTAAATGAACAGGATTTGTTTTACCATATGTGTATTCGAGACCCACAAAGCGCTGTAAGTATACCATATTGTGTGGGTTATTATTTATCAGCTATGGTTCGGGGGATGCGACCACATAGCATAATAGGAGGTGGTATTTTTATTACTTTGATTGGTGAATATCTCGGTGTGGATATAAGTCGGGGGGGATTATTAGTAGAAGAACCGGAACCCCGCGATACTATAGGTTTAAATGTATACCATGGTGCGAAAGTTTTGAAGAGGCGAAATAACGCCGCAGTACGATACCATGGTAGACATCCACAGGTGGAGAGAAACCAGCAGCAAGGTAATGTAGGAGGGGGGAATGAGATGCAAGAAATGCATAGGTTTATAGCTTCTCAGGAATACGAAAATGCTAGACAGAGAGCATTTGAAGATTGGCAAGTTCATCAGAACCAAATCATAGCTCATTGCCAACATATAGGTAGAAACTATATTCCTACACCGAAACCCATCTTCCCTCCTTGGTCTATAGAGATGCAGCCACCATATCCTACGTATGACCCTGCCGAAGCATTCTATAGCACCTATGGTTATGCCTGGAACCCCTATTGGTACCAATATCATCCTTAGTTTACTTATTTTTTTTTTTTTATTTTGTAATTTGTAATTATTGATACGTTTAATACTTTTGTTAATATTGTAATCATTTTTATAATTATCTAACTTTTATTCTTAGATTTTAATAATTTTTGAATGTGGGGTAATATACCAAACTTCAAAAATATGTATATATGTTTGCAGTTTATCTTATGTACACAACAGGGTAAAACAACGCATTTTCAAAGACTGGCATTAAGTTCAGCAAAAGCAACTAATTTTGACGACAAGATGCAAAATATATGTGAAATAACAACAAGACGGAATGAACAAATGATGTGCACCATTTATCATTCAGCAAACAAACGCCAATATATTTGGAAACTTTGGTAAAAATTTAATCATTTTCACACAAATCACCCTCAATAATTTAAATTATTCCTGATTTCTTGCAAATGAGGGCATTGCAAGATCTTAAGTGTGGGAAGGGGTTAAATTCTTTCGGATTTTAAAATTTTTTACTTTATACACTTGGTTACCATTAAAAATACTAGTAAAGCAGTAGTTGTATTAGAATCTAGTGCTCTCTGATAAAAAAGAACAGCCCTAGTCTTATATACTGACTACCCAATTCTAGTAAAATTTTTCAAAATTTTCAATTAAATGAACTCAAAATCATGTTTATACATATTTATGAACGATAAAACTAGGTTTTAACACCGAAATTATTGTTACCTCGGAAAGGACATAAATTAAGAAACAAACTAAAATGTTAAAATTCATTTAAAATGGAATAGAGGACGATAAAAAGGAAAATAAAAGCCAAGTGTGGGAAAATTTACCAAGTTATCTTAAACATATATCACATATATCTGTAACAAATAACTGAAAATACTTTTGCTTTGGACTAAACTAAACTGTTTTACCCGATGAAAGAAAAGAAGATATGGATCTACACGATGAATCAATTCCATCATTAAAAGGAAGTAAAGTCTTCCGAAAAAGACACGCGCTTCTTGATTTAGGTCATGAAGTTGTCGTCCAGACCAGCTGTAGGTTGACGAAAAATCTAGAAAAGTCATCACTAAAATCAGCAGGAAATCCACGGACCTCAGCATTAAACACGGTCGCCAAGTGGTCAGATTTATCCTAACCATGAGAAGGATTTATCTCGTACAATGGGGGGCACCATGCAAATTAGCTGGATAAGACTAATGAATCAGATCCCCAGAAAGGATAATCTCCTTAAAAGATCAAAAATCAGCTTTTAAGACTGATATTACTCAATCCTAGAGATTGACCATAAAGATTGAGAATTACAAACTCATGGAATTCAATGATATCTAAACTCGAGCTTGAACGAGAAAATATTTTGATCAAAATTACAAACCGATTTGTTTTCTGAAAACCCTATTTTCAATGCGTTCATTACCATTGAACGTAAAATCCTAGGAATTCACCTGGAATTCATTAGGTCACCTGAACTAAATCGGGTGTCAACCGTAAGAACGGTGGTTGCATAGCATGGTCAAAGACAGGACCTTGTGCCAGACCGAAAAATTATAAGGGTGAGCTTTACTATTGCTCCTACCAAGGATAGTAATTGCGTCCGACACGTTATAGACCATAATTAAAAGCATGTCAGGGGACATTGCCTTAACAGTTGCTTGTTCAACGCTTTCCTTTCAACCGGACGGTAGTTTACCGAAAGGTAATATACGGGACAAGTAAACTGGACGTGTTGCTTTCCTAATACAAGGTTAGCAAGTGGGTAACACAAAACCATAAGTGTTGAGCTAAAATTTTCAAATCTGAAACCCACCAAACCCACAAAAATATTTTGCAAATACCGGTAAAGGGTTGTTCCGAAAAACTTATCTAGGGTAAAAACTAGATTTAATTTTCAAAAGATCAAATGTTTTCATAAAGATCCAATTTCCTTAATGGATCTAAATTTTTATAGTCATGTGGGACTGTAAACCATATCGTTACTACCATTGTTTATACCGCCGTATAGAAAATCACTGATGTACAAAGTGTGAAGAATAAAGAAGTGATCCTAGTATTTCAAAACGATATTGCTTGAGGACAAGCAACGCTCAAGTGTGGGAATATTTGATAATGCTAAAAACGAACATATATTTCATAGCATTATTCCTCAAGAAAGACAAGCTTTTAGTTGCAATTGTTCTATTTACAAGTGATATTCGTTTAAATAATAAAAGGTGAAGACAAAAGACAGATTCGACGAATTGAAGACGCAAACGACCAAAAAGCTCAAAAGTACAAAAGACAATCAAAGAGGTTCCAATTATTGATAAGAAACGTCTCGAAATTACAAGAGTACAAGATTCAAAACGCAAAGTACAAAATATAAAATTGTACGCAAGGACGTTCGAAAATCCGGAACCGGGACCAGAGTCAACTCTTAACGCTCGACGCAACGGACTAAAAATTACAAGTTAACTATGCATATAAATATAATATAATATATAATTAATTATATTAATTATATATATATTATATATATATTATAAACCGTCGGTAAACAAAGAGCCAAACTCCTCTGAGCTGTAAAAGTAACCTCCGCGACTCGCGGAGTTTGAAGAGGTTTTCACCGCGAGTCGCGGAGCCCCAAAATTCGACTTTTCCTATAAAAGCAACCGAATTCTGATCGCATTTCATAATCTTTTTCTTCCTCATTCATACGTAAAATTTATATTTATATTTATAATTTATATTTTAATTTTAATTATAATTCTAATAATAAGGGTATGTTAGCGAATGTTGTAAGGGTGTAAGTCGAAATTCTGTCCGTGTAACGCTACGCTATTTTTAATCATTGTAAGTTATGTTCAACCTTTTTACATTAATGTCTCGTAGCTAAGTTATTATTATGCTTATTTAAAACGAAGTAATCATGATGTTGGGCTAATTACTAAAATTGGGTAATTGGGCTTTGTACCATAATTGGGGTTTGGACAAAAGAACGACACTTGTGGAAATTAGACTATGGGCTATTAATGGGCTTTATATTTGTTTAACTAAATGATAGTTTGTTAATGTTAATATAAAGATTTACAATTGGGCGTCCCTATAAATTACCATATACACTCAATCGGACACGATGGGCGGGGTATTTATATGTACGAATAATCGTTCATTTAACCGGACACGGGAATGGATTAATAGCCACTAGAATAATTAAAACAGGGGTGAAATTACATTCAAGGGTAATTGGTGTAATTGTTAACAAAGTAGTAAAACCTTGGTTTACACGCAGTCGATAACCTGGTGTATTCATTAAACAAAGTATTAAAACCTTGTTACAATTCGAATCCCCAATTAGTTGGAATATTTAACTTCGGGTATAAGAATAATTTGATGAGGACACTCGCACTTTATATTTATGACTGATGGACTGTTATGGACAAAAACCAGACGGACATATTAAATAATCCAGGACAAAGGACAATTAAACCATGGGCATAAAACTAAAATCAACACGTCGAACATCATGATTACGGAAGTTTAAATAAGCATAATTCTTTTATTTCATATTTAATTTCCTTTATTTTATATTTAATTGCACTTCTAATTATCGCACTTTTATTTATTGTTATTTAATCGCACTTTTATTATTCGCAATTTCATTATCGTTATTTACTTTAAGTTTTAATTTAAGTCTTTTATTTATTTAATATTTTACATTAGGTTTTAACTGCGACTAAAGTTTTAAAATCGACAAACCGGTCATTAAACGGTAAAAACCCCCCTTTATAATAATAATATTACTTATATATATGTTTGTATTTTTATAAAAGTAAACTAATATAGCGTTGAGCTTTGTTTAAAAAAGATTCCCTGTTGAACGAACCGGACTTACTAAAAACTACACTACTTTACGATTAGGTACACTGCCTATAAGTGTTGTAGCAAGGTTTAAGTATATCCATTCTATAAATAAATAAATATCTTGTGTAAAATTGTATTGTATTTAATAGTTTTTCCTAGTAAAACATAAACTATTTCGTATACCTCTGCTAAAACATCAATATGCCATGAATGACTCCAAGTAATATCCTTAAAATGAGCTAATGCACAGCGGAAGATTTCTTTAATACCCGAGAATAAACATGCTTTAAAGTGTCAACCAAAAGGTTGGTGAGTTCATTAGTTTATCATAATCATTCATTTCCATCATTTTAATAGACCACAAGATTTCATATATTGACACGCGTAACTCGCAAATTAAAATTCATTCATATGGTGAACACCTGGTAACCGACCTTAACAGGATGCATATAGAATATCCCCATCATTCCGGAACTCACATCGGACATGATAAATCGAAGTACTAAAACAGTTCAAATTCTCTGACTGGGGCTTGTTAGTGCCCATAGATCTATCTTTAGGATTCGCGTCAATTGGTGGCAATTATAATAAACACCAATTCTTAGGCTACCAAGCTAAAAAGGGGCATATTCGGTTCGATAATCCAACCATAGAATGTAATTTCGATTACTTGTGTCTATTTCGTAAAACATTCATAAAAACAGCGCATGTATTCTCAGTCTCAAAAATATATATTGCAAAAGCATTTAAAAAAAGAAATAATGAAACTCACATAATGTATTTTGTAGTAAAAATACATATGACGATATTAAACAATGCAGGGTTGGCCTCGGATTCACGAACCTATATTAAGTATATATATTTATATGTTGGTCAATATATGTCTAACAATTTAGGTCAAGTCGTAGTGTATCACAATCCTAATGCTCGAGATTATTATGCAAAAGTCAACAAAAGTTAACTTGACCCAAAATGACTTCCAAAATCTATACATGTTTATTATATAACTTAAATATAGTCGTCTTATATATTTAAATATATTTATTAGATTTTATTAAATTAAATAATACAAGTCATTTATTAATAAATAAAAATTTATATTAAAATTTATATATGATAAAAATATACTATTATATATCTTAAGTAATAAAATTTATAAAGTTCACTTAATATCATAAAATATAGTGGTATGTATTATTAATGTAATTATATTACGTGTGGTAAAAATATCGTTGCATCACATATTCATTTGATAAAATAATATTGATAATAATAATAATAATAAATAAAAATTGTAGTATTTTGTACTAATAATAATAATTATTATTATTCTACTAATAATAATAACAATATTTATATTTACTAATGATGATATCAATTATGATAAAAAGATAACTCTAATCATGATAATTTTAATAATAACGATACTTTTTAATAATAATAATATTTTTATATAACAATAATAATTCTATTTAAAATGATAATTTTTAATAATAATCCTAAAATGATAATAATAATGATATTTTATAATAACAATGATATTTCTATTAAAAATGATAATTTTAATAAAAAATGATAATTTTAATATTAATGATACTTTTAATAATAATAATAATAATAATAATGATAAAAAATAAAAAAGATATTTTTATCTAGATCAATATATTATTTTAATTTCATCATGATACTTATACTCATTATTTCCTAATCGATTCGATTAATAGCTTTTAGTCCTCTTTTATATTATATTCATAATAATGATACTAATATTAGTTTTAATGATAATAATACTAATAATAATAAATATTATAATAATATTAATGATAATACTAATAACTACTTTAATAATAATAATAATAATATTAATAATAATAATAATAATAATAATAATAATAATAATGATGATGATAATATTAATAATAATCTTAATAATAATAACGATGGTAATACTAATAACAATGACAATTTTAATGCTAATACTTATAACGATAATGATAATAATAATAATAATAATAATAATAATAATAATAATAATAATAATAATAATAATAATAATAATAATAATAATAATAATAATAATAATAATAATAATAATAATAATAATAATAATAATAATAATTAGATAATAATTATAACGACGATAATAACGACGATAGTAATAATAATAATCATTTTAATACTAATAATAATACTAAAATTAATAATAATTCACTTGACCATATCTTTTAATCCGTTCATCGAAACCATAAACTTTCTAAATGAAAAGTTATTAATTTTTCGTCAGCTTTCCAATGACATGCATATTATATACCTTATCTTAGTAGCATATGTATTAAATTCATGATTTATCATAAACTATTTAACGACAAAACTAAGCATACAAACATGCATAATCATATATACTCGAGCACTAGTCAGGGATACACTATTAATATATAAAAGATAAGATATGAATGCTCACGTATCAATATTGTGATTCAATATTGCAGGAAAGTACGTAGACGCAACGAAAATGATAAACGTTAGGTTGACCTCCCGAGCAATACCCTCGAACAATACCCATAACCTCCATAGCTATAACCCATAATTTCCTTAGCTCTATCCCGTTTGAAAACTTATTTTGAAATCGCCTGAACGTAACTCCATCGTAGTATTTTATGTATACTAATAATATCTTCAAATAATAATGAGTATATATATATATATATATATATATATATATATATATGCAAATCGATTGAGAGAGTTTAAAGAAATATATTTTCAAGTTTCTATAAAATAATGAAACCTATTGAATTCTATTTATAATATATTTTTGAATTATTAAAGTGAATTATTAAAGTATAAATTATTAAAGTGAATTATTAAAGTATGAATTATTAAAGTGAATTATTAAAGTATGAATTATTAAAGTGAATTATTAAAGTATGAATTATTAAAGTGAATTATTAAAGTTAAAGTAAAGTAAAAGTAAAGTAAAGGTAAAGTTAAAATATAGTAAAAGTATAAAACTATGTACGTATAATACGCGTATAAATATATATATTATTAATTTAAATCGTTATATATATTTAATAAAATAAAATATAAATATCGTTATCTTTATCATACTGGTTAAGAAATGAGTTGTCAGAAGTGGTTCTAGATATTTATAAAAGTTATATACGTTTTAATAATAAAGTTCTTTTTAAACTGAAAACGTTTTTGTACATTTGAAACTAAATCAAATAAATATGATAATTTTATTTTCCAAAACTAAATATATTTAAGAATCCTTTTGTTAAAAGGTTAAAATAATGGACATCGTTATATCATAAAACGTTTTAGAAAAGTAAAATTATATATATTCATAATAAGTTTCAAGTTTTTAAATTACAGTCTGTTGGTGAAGCATGGGATAAGGTCCAAAGGTTAAATAAACGTATGAAACCATCTTAATGAAAAATGTCGAGTTACTTAACTTGTCGATATCAACATCTAAGTTATTTACACTCCACGTTCTTACTTTCATATTAAATAAAATGAAAGTTAACATAGTTATCCTATCAAGATCACGAGGAAAATATTATAAAATATGAATTGGAAATTAAACAGAAATTTCCACTAGCCCTTGTCTAGTTCCCGTTAATTGACACATTTGTTCTTACTTATAAATCACTTTACCATTTTTCGAATGTTGTCAAAAAGAATAGATTTCTTAAATCACAGTGGACCTCATAACATAGACCCGTAATCATATCACAATGTATCTGATAATTCAATCATTTGATATTATCTTTTAATTTCGTCGATAAATATATTAAACATATATTGAAACAAATACATTTATGTAAAGTATTATACATCTAATACTTTGTTAATGTTTTCAATTAATATAACTATATTATATATACATATCTATATACACATAAATGTTCGTGAATCGTCGAGCACAGTCAAAGGGTAATTGATTATATGAACACAGTTCAAAGTTTTTGAGATTTCCAACATTACAGACTTTGCTTATCGTGTCGAAAACATTAAATCATATAAAGATTAAGTTTAAATTTGGTCAAAAATTTCTGGGTCGTCACAGTACCTACTCGTTAAAGAAATTTCGTCTCGAAATTTGATTGGGATGGTCATGGCTGACAATAGGTATGTTTTCATGACTTATACGAGCTGAGAATTAGAGTTTTATCATCAACAAGTATTATGGATAAAACAATTTGATTAAGTAAAGAGTACAAGTGAAGCTATCACAAAAGAGTGAAGTGAGTAGGTATAGATTCGTCATATCTTTTGACGTAGATAGGATTGATTTCCGGAGTTTAAGGAATTTAGAGAAAATCTTCATAATAAGATTTGGTTCTTCGATAATTAAGGAAGTTAGGATCCGCTTTTAATGCGATCATCCGTTTTAATTGCTCTGTCAGATATTTTACTATAAATCTACCCCCTTCGTTTCCTTACAACTCACACCTTCTATTCTTTCTCCTTAATTCATACTTTAAAGCATTAATCAATATGCTTCATCCAGTTCTGCTTCTTGATATATTCCTCACTTTCATATCTGTCATTCTTCTTTTTCATCTACCGCCGGAAGAATCTATTTACTTCTACTATACTCTTGGTTTTATAGTGTTTTTAGTTCTCCCATGTCTTTATATTGCTATATGCATCGATATATACAGTTTGTAATTTCCAGTTTGTTGTTGGGCTTTATATCTTCCCTTATATTTCAAAGTCCCTACTTCTACCTTCTATAATCATTGTTATCCATAGTTAATGCTCTCTCCTATTTACTGCAATTTATACTCCAATTCCTATTTCGGAGCTTCATGCTCTTGTCTCCTCTTCCCGACTTCAAGTCAAGCGAATAATGGTCTAGAATTCGTAGGTATAAGTTTCGAAATGAACATGGTTAATGTTCTAAGAAGAAAATTGTAATGGCACGATCTTGATTTGTCAAATTACCAGAATATCCTGGAAAACACCGAATCATCAAGAAAATATTTTCTTGATATTTTTTGAGATTAAATAGAATACAAGAGTCGTGTAACATGGCACATGATGACGGTATGGTCTGTGAATCGTCATGTCCCATTAAAAACTCCGCATGACTTACTGTAATATAATCACGTTGATCAAGTGTCATTATATTATACTAACTCATGCTTCAGTTCCCAACACTACTTCAAAAACATTCTTATCTTAAACTCGAAGGTTTCAGAATTTAGAAATTAAAATAATTTCTTTTATGATGTGATGCAGATAGCGCAAAGAGGTAAATGATTTCAGATAAGAATAATTGTGATGACCCGGAAATTTTTGACCAAATTTAAACTTAATCTTTAACATTTCCGACACGATAAGCAAAGTCTGTAAAGTTGAATCTCAAAATTTTTGAACTATTCAATTACCTTTCGATTGTTCTCAACGATTCGCGAACAATTATAGGTAAAAAGATACATATATATACCATAACTTGAAAACGTAACAAAGTGTTGAGTATATGATACTGTGCATTAAACTTATTGGTTTGATTATCTGATTGATATATTTAGATACAGAGTTAAACGATTATTCCAAACGATTGAATTAAAATATAATTATTGAGTCCCTTAAGGATTATGATATTATTACGGGTCTCTGTTGTAAGGTCCACGTTGATTTGGGAAATCATTCATTCTTAACGGTATTCGGAATAAATGGTAAAGTGTTTGATTAAATAACGTAATTTGGACACATACAATAATAAGGAATATCAACTGTTGGAATTAGATATATGAATAACTTGTGATATGTATTTTAAAACGTGTTTATTAATATCTAAAATATATATTTAACAATACGATAAAATATAATATTAACTTGGTCATAAAAACGAATTGTTATTATATATATATTAACAAATAGCGAGACGAAGATTTATAGAAGTAAATGATCAAAATACTCGAAAGTTTAAGATATACTTTGAGTGGTATAGTTTAGGGATAATTTAAGGCTATATTTTGACAAAGGTACGTGACACTAAATGTAAAATACAAGTTTTCTCAGCGTACGAAAGGACATTTGAAAAACCGGAACGGGGACATAAGTCGAGTGATGACGTACGACTTATCGGAACAAAAATTACAAGTCAACTATGCATGTGAATTTAATATAATATATAATTAATTATATAAATTAAATATATTATATATATTATATAAAATTATGTCGACAAACAAAAAGTTAAAAGTTTGTGAGCTGGATCAGAGGGCCATGCGATCGCATGGCCTTGAAGCACAAATCCCATGTGATCGCATGGGGTGCTTTTTCAGAAAAGGTACTATAAATTCAATTGTTTTGCTCGAACATCACACACACTTACACAGATATAGATATATACTCCGTAATATTTATATTATTTATATTATTATTATTTATATTATTATTATTAATATTATTATTATAATTATTATAATAATTATTATTAAAGATTAATATTAATATTAATCTTATTATTATCAGTAGTATTAATATTATTTTTATTAGTATTATACATAAAATACTACGACGAGGTCATGTTCAAATGATTTCAAAAATGATTTTCGAGTGAATTAAAGCTAAGGAAATTATGGGTTATTGCCAAGGAGGTTATGGGTAATGTTCGGGGGTATAATTGTGAATCAAACTTAGTGTTTATCATCTCCGTTACGTCTACGTACTTTCTATAATATTGAATCTCAATATTAATACGTAAGCATTTATATTTTATATTTTATAAATTAATAGTGTATACATACTAGTGCTCGAGTGTATATATTTATACATGCTTGTATGCTAAATTTCGTTGTTAAACAGTTTATAATAAATCACGAATTAAATACATATATTACGGGTAAAAGGTATATGATATACATGTTTTCGGAAAGCTGGCGAAAAATCAATAACTTTTCATTTATATATCGAATAGTTTCGAGGAACGAATCAAAAGATATGGTCAACTGAATTATAACTGACATTAATTGGAATTGCTTTTTGAATCTGCAATTAATACTTAAACAACTTGTTTACGAGATTGATAAAATGAATTTTTGAATATTACCAACCGAGTAAATGAATCCTTATATAAGGTACGTCTCGTTTGTTGAACTATTGTCAAAATTGACTTTTTGAAACAACTTTGAATAACTTTTGTATGTCAATTTCGAGCATTAGGATTGTGATACACTATGACCTGACCTAGCTTGATAGACATTTATTGACCAACATATGTTCTCTAGGTTGAGATCTATGATTATTTGATATACCGAGTTTCGGTCACATTACGATGAACAACTTTATGTGCTGCTAAGGTGAGTTTCATTTGCTCCCTTTTTAATTGCTTTTGCAATATATATTTTTGGGCTGAGAATACATGCACTTTATTTTAAACGTAATGGATACAAGTACATACTAAATTCTACACCGAGTTTGAACCGAAAATCCCTTAGCTTTGGTAACTAGTAACTGCCGGTTATAAGAACTGGTGGGCGCGAGTAGTTATATATGGATCCATAGGGCTTGATATCCCCGTCCGAGCTAGAGCGCTAGCCTTTTAACGAACGTATGCTATTTGAGAAGCGTACACGTTGGTTTGCGTGTATTATTAAGATGATTATACAAAGGGTACAAATTATATATACGTTAAGTTTAGTTACCAGGGTGCTCAATTTTGTAGAATATTTTGATAAACGTTTCTGGATGAAACAACTGAAATCTTGTGATCTATTTTTATATACAGATTATGCGAAACATACAAACTATGAACTCACCAACCTTTATGTTGACACTTGTTAGCATGTTTATTCTCAGGTTCCCTAGAAGTCTTCCGCTGTTTGCTTATATGATAGACAAGCTATGTGCATGGAGTCTTATATGGCATATTTTTCAAGAAAACGTTGCATTCACCAATTCATCATCATGTACCTTATTTTGACTGCATTGTCAACGGAAGTACTATTGTAAACTATTATATACGGTGATTGTCTATATGTAGAAATCATCAGATGTCGAAAACCTTTGATTTAAATATTCATTTATGGTGTGCCTTTTCAAAAGAATGCAATGTTTACAAAACGTATCATATAGAGGTCAAATACCTCGCAATGAAATCAATGAATGACGTGTTCGTCCATATGGATTTGGAGCGATCGTCACAATAATTATGGAAATATCTTCAGAAATATGGAGGATATTTATAACGAAAGATACGACGATATCTTAGAATTTCTAATATCAGAGGATGATGAAGAATATTATCCGCAAGGGTTTAGAGTCAGGAGTAAGGTATTCGTTAATGACTTCAGCAGAAACTGAATCATTTGGATTCTTTGAAGGCAGGTTTAGTCTTTGTGATTTGTCCACAGCCTCCTTCATACTTTACTCAATCCGTTTTCCAGTTCCAAACCTTCTCTTTTTCTGAGCTTTGCCAACACACTATTCTTTATTATCAAACTTTTTACTGTTAAGGTCGTTTTACAGTTTTTGCTGCTTCATCAGCATTTTTCAAAATTTCGAGAACTAGTTCGCAGTTTAGGGTATTTTTCAGAAACTTCACATTCAAAGTATGTAAGTCCAGGAGATAGACGTTATATATACACATATAACTGTTGACGTAGACATGCTGCGAGATTTCAAAAAACTGATTGCTAAATCCCAATGATTCGTATGACAATTCTCGTTACATGATGCAGATGAGTAAATGATGGGGTTTTGATAAATATAAAGATTTTTCGGAAAGTCAAAGATCAGTGAAGTTGTTGGTAAGTTTATTGCTAATGTGGTGGAACATAAACGGTTCTCCGGTAATATAACACCCTAGATTGTTTTTGAAACAACAGCAGAAGTATTTAAAACAACCATAACATAATTCTTTATTAAACACAAGTATTTATTATTTAAAAACTCGCAATATGGTGTTACTTAACAAAACGGTTTCATTATTACAAAATCACGATATCAGAGTTCCAAAGGTTGTCAAACATATCCACTAGACATCCCATCTTCTCCCAAATACTGGCATGCAATAATCAACAACCTGCAGGGAAGATGAGGGGGATTAGCACGAAGCTAAGTGAATGAAACTATCATAACAGCATTAGCATACAGTATCAAAGCATACAACTGTGGGTAACAACTAACAACAAACAACTTTTCCATCCCAGAGGACCGGCGGCCAGGCCTGACCTGCAACCCTAGTTGATCGGGCTAGAGTCTACCGATAGTTCATGTTACTGACTCCTTCGCATAGTAATGCAGACGCAACAGATGCGTCATTCAAAGCTATACTACACAGATAGTAACACTCGAACCCAACCTTACAAATCAAGGTTGACCTCATGAGTCCAGCCTCACAAATCAAGACTGACTCCCGGCATTCGACCTCACAAATCAAGATCGAATCAACTGGTGCACATATAATCATATAATCATCACATCACATCATATCAACAATATACTATCATGACAATCTAATCGGGCGGTCATAACAACAGTAGCACAACTTGCTACTCTATACTAATATCCAAAAGGACAGTTCCACTCACCGATATCCACAAGTACTCAGTGGTCTAATATTACTGTGTCTTCTGCTTACTCTTATCACCTGAGAAAAATACAATCCAAGTCAGTAATCATATCTCAAAAATAGATATTTAATCAAAAGCACTGTTTTGGTCGAATTATTATACACGAAATTCATACAACATATTTTTAACATCAAACAAGTATTAAAGCACTTTTCACACAATATTCATGTCAAAGTCCATTTAACCCACTTTTTGACATAAACCCTACATTCACTATTTCCAAAAATATTAATCAAACAAGTCATTCATATAACATATATATATATATATATATATATATATATATATATATATATATATATATATATATATATATATATATATATATATATATATATATATCGATCATCAATTTTATCATACAAATATCAATCCAAAATATTTGATCATTACTCCTAAAGTTACCAAAACTTACAAAATATATTAAACCCATTTAGTCAAAAAAAGTAATCAGACTTGATTACCTAGATTCAGTTTATAAAATAGCAATCATACATAATCCCAATCTAAGCTATAAAAACAGTTCTAAATAATATTTAAGCTTATCATTACGTTTAACAAAACTAATAATTCTCATAATATCCTAACTTAAATTACAATAATATATATATATATATATATATATATATATATATATATATATATATATATATATATATATATATGTAGTAATACCTTGTTTAATGTAGGTTTTGCAATAACAATAAACACCTCCTTGCTAATTAAAATCACAAATCAGAGATTCACGTGGCTAACGAATTGCGTTTGATTTGCATATGTATATGTATGAGAATGTCAAGTTTTAAGAGATAAATATAATATAATAAAGGTAAATGTGCAATGAAAGGAATAAAAGGAGTCAGGGCCAACCGACCCATATCCTTCACAATTTGTAACGCCTAATATTTGTATACGTATAATATCAGGAGTTTCTATCTGTTATTTAAAATATAATGCTCACGTTAGGCAGTTTTAGCGAAGTCTAATTTAATCAAATGGATATTTTCTGTGACCATCGTCTCAAAAGAATTCATTTGTCCACTTAATAAATACTCCACTCATGAATTATTATTTCACTTTTATATTTAATCGTTATTATTCATCCATAATTTAAATATCATATTTAAATCTGTGACGATCGCTCCAAATCCATATGGACAATACGTCATTCATTGATTTCATTGCGAGGTATTTGACCTCTATATGATACGTTTTGTAAACATCGCATTCTTTTGAAAAGGTACACCATAAATGAATATTTAAATCAAAGGTTTTCGACATCTGATGATTTCTACATATAGACAATCACCGTAAATAATAGTTTACAATAGTACTTCCGTTGACAATGCAGTCAAAATAAGATACATGGTGATGATTTGGTGAATGCAACATTTCCTTGAAAAGTATGTCATGTAAGACTCCATGCACATAGCTTGTCTAACATATAAGCAACAGCGGAAGACTTCTAGTAAACCTGAGAATAAACATGCTAACAAGTGTCAACACAAAGGTTGGTGAGTTCATAGTTTTATTGTTTCGTATAATCTGTAGGTAAAGGTGAATCACAAGTTTTCAGTTGTTTCATCCAGAAACGTTTATCAAAATATTCTACGAAATTGAGCACCCTGGTAACTAAACTTAACGTATATATAATTTGTACCCTTTGTATAATCATCTTAATAATACACGCAAACCAACGTGTACGCTTCTCAAATAGCATACGTCCGTTAAAAGGCTAGTGCTCTAGCTCGGACGGGGATATCAAGCCCTATGGATCCATATACTACTACTCGCGCCCACCAGTTCTTATAACCGGCAGTTACTAGTTACCAAAGCTAAGGGATTTTCGGTTCAAACTCAGTATAGAATTTAGTATGTACTTATGTTCATTGTTTTTAAAATAAAGTGCATGTATTCTCAGCCCAAAAATATATATTGCAAAATCATTTAAAAAGGGAGCAAATGAAACTCACCTTAGCAGCATATAAAGTCGTTCACCAAAATGTGACCGAAACTCGAATTACCAAATAATCGTAGATCTCAACCTAGAGAACATATGTTGGTCAATAAACGTCTATCAAGCTAGGTCAGGTCATAGTGTATCACAATCCTAATGCTCGAAATTGACATACAAAAGTTATTCAAAGTTGTTTCAAAAAGTCAATTTTGACAATAGTTCAACAAACGAGACGTACCTTATATAAGGATTCATTTACTCGGTTGGTAATATTCAAAAATCCATTTTATCAATCTCGTAAACAAGTTGTTTAAGTATTAATTGCAGATTCAAAAAGCAATTCCAATTAATGTCAATTATAATTCAGTTGACCATATCTTTTGATTCGTTCCTCGAAACTATTCGATATCTAAATGAAAAGTTATTGATTTTTCGCCAGCTTTCCGAAAACATGTATATCATATACCTTTTACCCGTCATATATGTATTTAATTCGTGATTTATTATAAACTGTTTAACTACGAAATTTAGTATACAAGCATGTATAAATATATATACTCGAGCACTAGACATGTATACACTATTAATTTATAAAAGATAAAATATAAATGCTTACGTATCAATATTGTGATTCAATATTTCAGAATAGTACGTAGACGTAACGGAGATGATAAACACTAGGTTAAATATTCCCCCGAACATTACCCATAACCTCCTTGGCAATAACCCATAATTTGCTTAGTTCTATCCCGCTCGAAAAACCATTTTGAAAGTGATACGCTCAAGACCTCGTCGTAGTATTTTATGTATAATATTAATACTACTAATAATAATAAGATTAATAATAATATTAATCTTAATAATAATAATAATAATAATAATAATAATAATAATAATAATAATAATAATAATAATAATATAAATATAATAAATAATACGGAAGAATGTGGAAATCAGCTCGAGCTTTTATAGGATTCTGGCCTGCTACAGTACCCCATGCGATCGCATGAGTTTTCAGTGTTTTTGCCATGCGATCGCATGGCCGCCTTATCCTGTTTTTGTTTGCTAGTTCGTCGACATCAAATAGTGTTTTACTGTAGCAAATAGTGTTTTACTGTAGCAAATAGTGTTTACTGTAGCAAATAGTGTTTACTGTAGCAAATCACTGTAGTACTGTAGCAAGATACGGTTTCGCTGTAGCAAATAGTGTTTTACTGTAGCAAATAGTGTTTTACTGTAGCAAAGTCATTTTACTGTAGCAAATAGTGTTTTACGGTAGGAAAGTCGTTTTTACTTGTACATATATACATATATATATATATATATATATATATACATACATATAATTATTCATGAATCGTCGAGAGCAATCAATTGTAATTTAATACATGAAACAGTTCTAAAATTTTGAAATTCAACTTCATAGACTTTGCTTATCGTGTCGGAAACATTAAATCATTTAAAGATAAAGTTTAAATTTGGTCAGAAATTTCTGGGTCATCACAGTACCTACCTGTTAAAGAAATTTCGTCCCGAAATTTAAGTGAGGTCGTCATGGCTAACAATAGAAATGTTTTCATGACGAATATGAGTTGATAAATAGAATTTTATCACCGTTGAATTATATGGATAAAGCAATCCAATTACTCGAAGCGTATGAGAGAAGTTATAATCGAGTGAAATGAAAGAATAGAGATTCGTCTTAACTTTTGACGTAGTTACGATTGATTTCCGGAATTTAAGGAATAGAAAATCTTCATAATCTAAATAAGATTTGATTCTTCGGAATTTGCGGAAATTAGGATTTCCTTTGATTAAATGCGTAATCTGCCTCGATTGTTATGTCTGATATTTTGCTATAAATTAATCTCTTCCGTTTCATTTATTTTCACCACTCCTATAATCTTCTTTCTTATTTCATACATCCCAATAGATTATGAAAATGCTTAATCCAGTTCTGATTCTTGATATTTTCCTGGCTATCGTATCCTTCATTCTTCTTTTTCATCTGCCACCAGAGGAAGTTATTTTCTTCTACTATTACCTTGGAGTTATAGTGTTTTTCATTCTCCCGTGTCTTTATATTGCTATACGCATTGATATACACGGTTTGTAATTTCGGGGTTGTTATCGGGCTTTATATTCTCCATTATATTTCGGAGCTTCATGCTTTCGTTTTCTCTTTCCGACCTTAAGTCAAGCGGATAATGGTCCAGAATTCGTAAGTATGAAATTTCAGATGAACATAACTAATGTTCTAAGAAAGAAATGGTAATAGCACAATATGACTTGTCAAATTACCAGAATATCTGGAAAAGACCGAATCATCAAGAAAAATATTTTCTTGATATATTTAGAGGTTAAATATAATGAAAGAGTTATGTAACATGGTTCATGATGAGGGTGTGATCTGTAAACCTTTATCACGTTCCATTAGAAACTCAGCATGACTTACTGTAATATAATCACGTTGATCAAGTGTCATTATATTATACTAACCCATGTTTCAATTCCCAACATTACTTCAAAACATTTATTTTTTTAAACTTGAAAGTTTCAGAATTTAGAAACTAAAATAGTTTCTTTTATGGTGTAACACATATATCGTAAGGAGAAAATTGATTTCCGATAAGAATGATTATGGAATTATCTCCAGAAATATGGAGGATATTTATAATGAAAGATACGATGATATCTTAGAATTTCTAATATCAGAGGATGATGAAGAATATTGTCCGCAAGGGTTTAGATTCGGAAGCAAGGTATTCGTTAATGGCTTCAGCAGATACTGAATCATTTGGATTCTTTGAAGACGGCAACGTATATATCAAGGTTATAATAAGGCTGTTTCGACTGAAAAGTCGAAGTTGACTTGCTGGAGCTGTGACAAAACTGACTACTTTGGAAAGGAATTGTAAAGTTATTTTAGCTAATAAATGCCAAAGGATTTGACGCGGGTACGTGTTAAATTATGACTTTGGTTTCAAGAGTTTTTCAGGTACGTAACTGGGGATAACATGTGGTTGGATCATCAGCTCGATTGTTCATTGTTTGAAGTATCTTCAGAAATTTCAGAGGGTTTAAACACATATTGTAATAGTTAATATACATATGATGTTCTAGCATAGTTTTGAAGTCAAAGTATAACTTCAAAAGGTGTAGGGATCTAAGAGTGATGTCTTCTGTTAATTTTTGACTTGGATTTTGATTTGTCAATATCAGAATATGTAATCAAATTTGGATGAGAATTGTTGTTTTGATTTCTATGAAAGAATGTATATTGTTGTGAAAGTAGTGAGTATAGTTGATGATTGCTGAATCATATTCGAAGAATGTAACATATTAATTGTGAATTTATATATCTCTCTGGTATTACCTACCCGTTAAAAAAATTATTCACAATTAATATTTTGTACAAAAGAGTTTTATTATAGTCTTTATGAAAATATATATGTGTATATTTCCTTTAGATGTAACATAGATTTAATGAGTTAATATTAATTTAAACTCATTTGATTTACGGTTGAAACTAGAATTGAGTAAATCCTAAAACTTTAGAAATTACATAAGTATTTCTTCAATGATATTGAAATTATGAATCAATACTTCGTTATTTGTTGATGCATGATGTTGGTTTTCGTGAAATTCTTGTGAACTTCGCAAGGTACGAATGATGTTGTTTGAAAAGTTTCGAGTACATTGATGATGAAGGTATAAAATCAAACATATATTTGAATAATACACTTGATTTATTATGAAATAGAATTCATTGAATTGAAATAGAGATTGTAGTTATCGATGGTTAATTTGCTGACGAAGGATGTACATCATAGCATATTAGTAATATGAATTAACCGAGTAGTTAAGATTTCACATATAATAGCATAGTACGTAAAGACTTATTATGGTTTAAAATTTTATATATATAAGATATACATATAAATCCTTCAATGTAAATGTGTTAATACTTCATAACTCGTTGTTATGACATACTTGTTGTTAATTTGTAATAATGTCCACAGTGATTCTTGAACTGGCAGAACTTGTGATGTTATAGATGCTGCTATTTCGAACGATGCTGACGGTACTGACGGTGCTGGTGATGCTAACGGTACTGTTGATGCTGCTGGTAAAACAAGTATAGCTTGTAAATCACGCACCATCCTTGTCACAGTTTTTACTCTTCCTTTTATCATTTTGGTTCACTCATCTGATTTATTGTTAGGGCTAGAATAGATAATCTCTAAGACTTTAGAGATTACATAATCACCGTAGAATGTTTCCCTAATGAAGTTTTGAATCAATACTTCATCAGTTATTGTTGTTGGTACTCTTTGGTATCTATGATGCGTATGATGTTGATGTTCGAGGTACAGATTGTGATATTGAGGTGTGGGATGCGAATGTTGTTGTTGATGGTGGTAATGGTATTGTTGGTGTTGTTGATGGTGGTATTGGTTATGCTGCTGGTGTTTGTAACCTTTGCACCATATTCTCCAAAGCCACTACCCGAGCGCGAAGCTCGTTGACTTCTTCTATTACACCAGGATGATCGGTGGTTCGGACGAGTGGGTGAATAAGATCTAGAATTTGAGATAGTATATAATCGTGACGAGATACTCTGGAGATGAGAGAAAAAATGGTGTCTCGAACAGGTTCGCCAGTAAGTGCTTCAGGTTCTTCGCCAAGAGGGCAATGTGGTGGATGGAAGAGATCACCTTCTTCTTGTCTCAAATGATTAAGTAAACTACGAACCCATCCCCAAATCATCCAGAATAAATGATGGCTGATTGGTTGATCCATTCCGGTCACACTGCTTTCGGAGCTTGAGTGGGATCCCATTTCGGAATTCGAGGGACTTGAACTGATGACAAATTCCATTTCGTAAGATTAAATAAAGGATTTTTCGATATGAAATGATTTTCCGGCTATCGGATGGTATTCTAATTACATATAATATCTATATATATAGAAAAAAAAGATTTAGTAGATTACGGAGGAATTTACGGAATATATCAGGCAAAGTTTACAGTAATAGATACGCTAAGATATCAATTAGCAGATACGCTAAGATATGAATTTTATCTATACACTATTCATGCAATCAATGCAGTAGGATGTGTCTTAGACTTAAGATGATAAGCAGGTAATTTTCGACAAAAATGATAAGCAAAACTTTTTGACATGCAGCTAAGGTCGAAGTCCAGACTCACTAATGCATCCTAACAACTATTAGTTAGACACACTAATGCAAGACCTGGTTCGCTAAGACCACCGCTCTGATACCAACTGAAATGCCTCGTTCATATCGATTATAAACGTTACATAATAATTGATTTCATTGCGAGGTTTTTGACCTCTATATGATACATTTTACAAACATTGCATTCGTTTTTAAAAGATAAACTTTCTTTACATCAAAAGTTGATGACATGCATACCATTTCATAATACATCCAACTATAATTGACTTAGTGATAATCTTGATGAACTCAATGACTCGAATGCAACGTCTTTCTAAATATGCCATGAATGACTCCAAGTAATATCCTTAAAATGAGCTAATGCACAGCGGAAGATTTCTTTAATACCTGAGAATAAACATGCTTTAAAGTGTTAACCAAAAGGTTGGTGAGTTCATTAGTTTATCATAATCATTCATTTCCATCATTTTAATAGATCACAAGATTTCATATATTGACACGCGTAACTCGCGAATTAAAATTCATTCATATGGTGAACACCTGGTAACCGACCTTAACAGGATGCATATAGAATATCCCCATCATTCCGGGACTCACATCGGACATGATAAATCGAAGTACTAAAGCAGTTCAAATTCTCTGACTGGGGCTTGTTAGTGCCCATAGATCTATCTTTAGGATTCGCGTCAATTGGTGGTAATTATAATAAACACCAATTCTTAGGCTACCAAGCTAAAAAGGGGCATATTCGGTTCGATAATCCAACCATAGAATGTAATTTCGATTAATTGTGTCTATTTCGTAAAATATTCATAAAAATAGCGCATGTATTCTCAGTCCCAAAAATATATATTGCAAAAGCATTTAAAAAAAGGAATAATGAAACTCACATAATATATTTTGTAGTAAAAATACATATGACGATATTGAACAATGCAGGATTGGCCTCGGATTCACGAACCTATATTAAGTATATATATTTATATGTTGGTCAATATCTGTCTGACAATTTAGGTCAAGTCGTAGTGTATCACAATCCTAATGCTCGAGATTATTATGCAAAAGTCAACAAAAGTTAACTTGACCCAAACTGACTTCCAAAATCTATACATGTTTATTATATAACTTAAATATAGTCATCTTATATATTTAAATATATTTATTAGATTTTATTAAATTAAATAATACAAGTCATTTATTAGTAAATAAAAATTTATATTAAAATTTATATATGATAAAAATATACTATTATATATCTTAAGTAATAAAATTTATAAAGTTCACTTAATATCATAAAATATAGTGGTATGTATTATTAATGTAATTATATTACGTGTGGTAAAAATATCTTTGCATCACATATTCATTTGATAAAATAATATTGATAATAATAATAAATAAATAAAAATTGTATTATTTTGTACTAATAATAATAATTATTATTCTACTAATAATAATAACAATATTTATATTTACTAATGATGATATCAATTATGATAAAAAGATAACTCTAATCATGATAATTTTAATAATAACAATACTTTTTAATAATAATAATATTTTTATATAACAATAATAATTCTATTTAAAATGATAATTTTTAATAATAATCCTAAAATGATAATAATAATGATATTTTATAATAACAATGATATTTCTATTAAAAATGATAATTTTAATAAAAAATGATAATTTTAATATTAATGATACTTTTAATAATAATAATAATGATAAAAAAAATAAAAACGATATTTTTATCTAGATCAATATATTATTTTAATTTCATCATGATACTTATACTCATTATTTCCTAATCGATTGGATTAATAGCTTTTAGTCCTCTTTTATATTATATTCATAATAATGATACTAATATTAGTTTTAATGATAATAATACTAATAATAATAAATATTATAATACTATTAATGATAATACTAATAACTACTTTAATAATAATAATAATAATAATAATAATAATAATAATAATAATAATAATAATAATAATGATAATAATAATGATAATATTAATAATAATCTTAATAATAATAATGATAGTAATACTAATAACAATGACAATTTTAATGCTAATACTTATAACGATAATAATAATAATAATAATAATAATAATAATAATAATAATAATAATAATAATAATAATAATAATAATAATAATAATAATAATAATAATTAGATAATAATTATAACGACGATAATAACGACCATAGTAATAATAATAATCATTTTAATAATAATAATACTAAAATTAATAATAATTCAGTTGACCATATCTTTTAATCCGTTCATCGAAACCATAAACTTTCTAAATGAAAACTTATTAATTTTTGGCCAGCTTTCCAACGACATGCATATTATATACCTTATCTTAGTAGCATATGTATTAAATTCATGATTTATCATAAACTATTTAACGACGAAACTAAGCATACAAACATGCATAATCATATATACTCGAGCACTAGTCAGGGATACACTATGAAATAATGAAACCTATTGAATTCTATTTATAATAGATTTTTTAATTATTAAAGTGAATTATTAAAGTATAAATTATTAAAGTGAATTATTAAAGTATAAATTATTAAAGTAAATTATTAAAGTATGAATTATTAAAGTATGAATTATTAAAGTGAATTATTAAAGTATGAATTATTAAAGTGAATTATTAAAGTATGAATTATTAAAGTGAATTATTAAAGTAAAAGTAAAGTAAAGTAAAGGTAAAGTTAAAGTATAGTAAAAGTATAAAACTATGTATGTATAATACGCGTATAAATATATATATTATTAATTTAAATCGTTATATATATTTAATAAAATAAAATATAAATATCGTTATCTTTATCTTTATCATACTGGTTAAGATATGAGTTGTCAGAAGTGGTTCTAGATATTTATAAAAGTTATATACATTTTAATAATAAAGTTCTTTTTGACTGAAAACGTTTTTGTACGTTTGAAACTAAATCAAATAAATATGATGATTTTGTTTTCCAAAACTAAATATATTTAAGAATCCTTGTGTTAAAAGGTTAAAATAATGGACATCGTTATATCATAAAATGTTTTAGAAAAGTAGAATTATATATATTCATAATAGGTTTCAAGTTTTTAAATTACAGTCTGTTGGTGAAGCATGGGATAAGGTCCAAAGGTTAAATAAACGTATGAAATCATCTTAATGAAAAATATCGAGTTACTTAACTTGTCGATATCCAACATCTAAGTTATTTATACTCCACGTTCTTACTTTCACATTAAATAAAATGAAAGTTAACATAGTTATCCTATCAAGGTCACGAGGAAAATATTATAAAATATGAATTGGAAATTAAACAGAAATTTCCACTAACCCTTGTCTAGTTCCCGTTAATTGACACATTTGTTCTTACTTATAAATCACTTTACCATTTTTCGAATGTTGTCAAAAAGAATAGATTTCTTAAATCACAGTGGACCTCATAACATAGACCCGTAATCATATCACAATGTATTTGATAATTCAATCATTTGATATTATCTTTTAATTCTGTCGATAAATATATTAAACATATATTGAAACAAATATGTTTATGTAAAGTATTATACATCTAATACTTTGTTAACGTTTTCAATTAATATAACTATATTATATATACATATCTATATACACATAAATGTTCGTGAATCGTCGAGCACACTCAAAGGGTAATTGATTATATGAACACAGTTCAAAGTTTTTGAGATTTCAACATTACAGACTTTGCTTATCGTGTCGGAAACATTAAATCATATAAAGATTAAGTTTAAATTTGGTCGAAAATTTTTGGGTCGTCACATGTGTAGTGACTCGAACTTTTCCATGTTTATATATATTAATTGAGATTGATATTTACATGATTAAATGTTTCCAACATGTTAAGCAATCAAACTTGTTAAGACTTGATTAATTGAAATATGTTTCATATAGACAATTGACCACCCAAGTTGACCGGTGATTCACGAACGTTAAAACTTGTAAAAACTATATGATGACATATATATGGATATATATATAGTTAACATGATACTATGATAAGTAAACATATCATTAAGTATATTAACAATGAACTACATATGTAAAAAACAAGACTACTAACTTAATGATTTTTAAACGAGACATATATGTAACGATTATCGTTGTAAAGACATTTAATGTATATATATCATATTAAGAGATATTCATACATGATAATATCATGATAATATAATAATTTAAAATCTCATTTGATATTATAAACATTGGGTTAACAACATTTAACAAGATCGTTAACCTAAAGGTTTCAAAACAGCACTTACATGTAACGACTAACGATGACTTAACGACTCAGTTAAAATGTATATACATGTAGTGTTTTAATATCTATTTATACACTTTTGAAAGACTTAAATACACTTATCAAAATACTTCTACTTAACAAAAATGCTTACAATTACATCCTCGTTCAGTTTCATCAACAATTCTACTCGTATGCACCCGTATTCGTACTCGTACAATACACAGCTTTTAGATGTATGTACTATTGGTATATACACTCCAATGATCAGCTCTTAGCAGCCCATGTGAGTCACCTAACACATGTGGGAACCATCATTTGGCAACTAGCATGAAATATCTCATAAAATTACAAAAATATGAGTAATCATTCATGACTTATTTACATGAAAATAAAATTACATATCCTTTATATCTAATCCATACACCAACGACCAAAAACACCTACAAACACTTTCATTCTTCAATTTTCTTCATCTAATTGATCTCTCTCAAGTTCTATCTTCAAGTTCTAATTGTTCTTCATATATTCTACAAGTTCTAGTTACATAAAATCAAGAATACTTTCAAGTTTGCTAGCTCACTTCCAATCTTGTAAGGTGATCATCCAACCTCAAGAAATCTTTGTTTCTTACAGTAGGTTATCATTCTAATACAAGGTAATAATCATATTCAAACTTTGATTCAATTTCTATAACTATAACAATCTTATTTCAAGTGATGATCTTACTTGAACTTGTTTTCGTGTCATGATTCTGCTTCAAGAACTTCGAGCCATCCAAGGATCCGTTGAAGCTAGATCCATTTTTCTCTTTTCCAGTAGGTTTATCCAAGGAACTTAAGGTAGTAATGATGTTCATAACATCATTCGATTCATACATAAAAAGCTATCTTATTTGAAGGTTTAAACTTGTAATCACTAGAACATAGTTTAGTTAATTCTAAACTTGTTCGCAAACAAAAGTTAATCTGTAACACCCCAGCTTAACATGACCACAATATTGTCCGCTTTGCCCGCAGGCGCACGGCTTTTTCTTGGCGACTACACACGAGAAGCACTTTCCCAGGAGGTCACCCATCCTGGTAGTGCTCTCGCCCGAGCACGCTTAACCACAACGTACTCGTACTTTTACTCAGCCTGTGATCCCAAAACGCGTTGCGTCATTTAAGCGTGAGTATTACCTTATAATCCCATGATCACTCATGTTCGTGGGCGATGTGGGATTTGCCTAGGGTGTTACATTCACCCCCCCTCAGGGACTCATCGTCCTCGATGAGGTTTGCCCCACCACCCCCAACGGCACATGAGTGGCTCTGATACCATTCTGTAACACCCCAGCTTAACATGACCACAATATTGTCCGCTTTGCCCGCAGGCGCACGGCTTTTTTTGGCGACCACACACGAGAAGCACTTTCCCAGGAGGTCACCCATCCTGGTAGTGCTCTCGCCCGAGCACGCTTCACCACAATGTACTCGTACTTTTACTCAGCCTGTGATCCCAAAACGCGTTGTGTCATTTAAGCATGAGTATTACCTTATAATCCCATGATCACTCATGTTCGTGGGCGATGTGGGATTTGCCTAGGGTGTTACATTCACCCCCCCTCAGGGACTCATCGTCCTCGATGAGGTTTTCCCCACCACCCCCAACGGCACATGAGTGGCTCTGATACCATTCTGTAACACCCCAGCTTAACATGACCACAATATTGTCCGCTTTGCCCGCAGGCGCACGGTTTTTTCTTGGCGACCACACACGAGAAGCACTTTCCCAGGAGGTCACCCATCCTGGTAGTGCTCTCGCCCGAGCACGCTTAACCACAACTTACTCGTACTTTTACTCAGCCTGTGATCCCAAAACGCGTTGTGTCATTTAAGCGTGAGTATTACCTTATAATCCCATGATCACTCATGTTCGTGGGCGATGTGGGATTTGCCTAGGGTGTTACATAATCCTTCTAAATTGACTTTTAAAATCAACTAAACACATGTTCTATATCTATATGATATTCTAACTTAATGATTTAAAACCTGGAAACACGAAAAACACCGTAAAACCGGATTTACGCCGTCGTAGTAACACCGCGGGCTGTTTTGGGTTAGTTATTTAAAAACTATGATAAACTTTGATTTAAAAGTTGTTATTTTGAGAAAATGATTTTTATTATGAACATGAAACTATATCCAAAAATTATGGTTAAACTCAAAGTGGAAGTATGTTTTCTAAAATGGTCATCTAGACGTCGTTCTTTCGACTGAAATGACTACCTTTACAAAAATGACTTGTAACTTATTTTTCCGACTATAAACCTATACTTTTTCTGTTTAGATTCATAAAATAGAGTTCAATATGAAACCATAGCAATTTGATTCACTCAAAACGGATTTAAAATGAAGAAGTTATGGGTAAAACAAGATTGGATAATTTTTCTCATTTTAGCTACGTGAAAATTGGTAACAAATCTATTCCAACCATAACTTAATCAACTTGTATTGTATATTATGTAATCTTGAGATACTATAGACACGTATACAATGTTTCGACCTATCATGTCGACACATCTATATATATTTCGGAACAACCATAGACACTCTGTATGTGAATGTTGGAGTTAGCTATACAGGGTTGAGGTTGATTCCAAAATATATATAGTTTGAGTTGTGATCAATACTGAGATACGTATCACTGGGTCGTGGATTGACTCAAGATAATATTTATCGATTTATTTCTGTACATCTAACTGTGGACAACTAGTTGTAGGTTACTAACGAGGACAGCTGACTTAATAAACTTAAAACATCAAAATATATTAAAAGTGTTGTAAATATATTTTAAACATACTTTGATATATATGTATATATTGTTATAGGTTCGTGAATCAACCAGTGGCCAAGTCTTACTTTCCGACTAAGTAAAAATCTGTGAAAGTGAGTTATAGTCCCACTTTTAAAATCTAATATTTTTGGGATGAGAATACATGCAGGTTTTATAAATGATTTACAAAATAGACACAAGTACGTGAAACTACATTCTATGGTTGAATTATCGAAATCAAATATGCCCCTTTTTATTAAGTCTGGTAATCTAAGAATTAGGGAACAGACACCCTAATTGACGCGAATCCTAAAGATAGATCTATTGGGCCTAACAAACCCCATCCAAAGTACCGGATGCTTTAGTACTTCGAAATTTATATCATATCCGAAGGGTGTCCCGGAATGATGGGGATATTCTTATATATGCATCTTGTTAATGTCGGTTACCAGGTGTTCACCATATGAATGATTTTTATCTCTATGTATGGGATGTGTATTGAAATATGAAATCTTGTGGTCTATTATTATGATTTGATATATATAGGTTAAACCTATAACTCACCAACATTTTTGTTGACGTTTTAAGCATGTTTATTCTCAGGTGATTATTAAGAGCTTCCGCTGTCGCATACTTAAATAAGGACGAGATTTGGAGTCCATGCTTGTATGATATTGTGTAAAAACTGCATTCAAGAAACTTATTTTGTTGTAACATATTTGTATTGTAAACCATTATGTAATGGTAGTGAGTAAACAGGATATTTTAGATTATCATTATTTGATAATCTACGTAAAGTTTTTTAAACCTTTATTGATGAAATAAAGGTTATCGTTTGTTTTAAAAATGAATGCAGTCTTTGAAAAACATCTCATATAGAGGTCAAAACCTCGCAACGAAATCAATTAATATGGAAAGTTTTTAATCAATAAGAACGGGACATTTCAGTTGGTATCAGAGCGTTGGTCTTAGAGAACCAGAATTTTGCATTAGTGTGTCTTATCGAGTTTGTTAGGATGCATTAGTGAGTCTGGACTTCGACCGTGTTTACTTGAAAAATGATTGCTTAACAAATTTTGTTGGAAACTATATATTTTTAACATGTGAATATTATGTGATATATTAATCTCTTAACGCGTTTGATATTATGTGATAGATGTCTACCTCTAGAACAAGTCCCATTGACTCACCTAATAATAATGAAGAGTCAAATGTAAATTGGAATGATTCGTGGACTGATTTACAAGTTCCCGAAGAGGAACCGGAAGAAGAGTCGGAACCGGAAGAAGAATCGGAACCGGAAGAAGAATCGGAACCGGATGAAGAAATAGAACCGGTGGGGGAAATAATAAAACGGTTAAGTAAAAGAAAATCCTCAACCAACCGACCAAGGTTAATTATGGTCAATGGTGTTTCCGCCAAGGAAGCAAAATATTGGGAGGATTACCAATTCTCCGATGAATCGGATTCCGACGAGAATTCCGATGATGTTATAGAAATTACCCCAACTGAATTTAAAAAGGCAAAAGAAAATAATAAGGGAAAGGGCATAAAAATAGAGAAATCTAATTCCAACCCCGATGAACTTTATATGTATCGTCAACCCCCGAAGTCCTTAAGTTGTAACAATGACCCGGGAACCTCTAAACCACCAGGTTTTTCTAAACCAATGTGGAAAACGACGGCTCGTATTAGGGGAACATCATATATCCCTAGAAACTTGGCAAAACAAACCAAAACCGAAGAAGAAGAAACAAGCGAGTCGGAATAAGATAGTTGTATTCGTGTGGTGTAATATATGTAATATAGTGTGCTTATGCTTTATGATATATGTAAAAATTGCTTGTATTAATAAGTATTTTTTTTATGAATCTAACTCTTGTCTATTTTACAGTATAAAAACACAAAATGGATAGACAACCCAATATTTTAAGAGACCTACCCGGAGACATGATTGATGAAATCTTGTCTAGATTCGGTCAGAATTCTTTGGCACAACTATTTAAGGCGAGATCAGTTTGTAAGACATTCGAAGAACGTTCCAAGAATGCCTTGGTTTATAAAAGGCTTTCGTTCGAAAGATGGGGGATATCACATTGGGAAATCCATAAGTTACGATGTGTTTACTTTGACGCATATATTGCGGGGAACCCAAATGCTATTTTACGCAATGGGTTAAGAAATTATTTTGACTCAATATATCCGAATATTGGACTTCGTGATTTAGAAAAAGCGGCTAACATGCAACATAAAGAAGCATGTTATGCTTACGGATTAGTAATGTTCGCTTCTCACCAAAGTGAGAACAAGAACATCGGGCTACAACTATTAAACAAAACGTTCCCACAAGTGACAGAATCGGTAATTGGGGTAAGAAATGAGGTTTTTAGATTGTTACGGGACTGTTGGACATTACGTAACCCTCGTCCCTTTGACAACGTAACAACACGCTATCTTATCAACGGCCATAACGGTTATGTTCCACAAGACCAAGGATGGGAAGTAGTCCTAGTAAAACCAGAATGCATGACTTGTTTCTGGACGTATGAATTACGTGTCTTTATTGCCTTTGCTGAACGACTTGTGTACTAGCTAGAATTATCTTCACAACTATCTTGTATCAAAGTTATTGTGTGCTATATTTCATGCTTTATGTAAAATAAGCGGTATTGTAAGTTTGTAAAATATTGTGTAAAAGTTTGAACGCTAAATATTATTATAATCAGTTTTTCATATAGAATTGTAGTAGTTGAATTGTATATTAGCTACTAAGTATGAACTTAACGGGTAGGTACTACCCGAATTTAAACTTATAAAACGCTAATATGAAGAAAAAGCTTTTATAAATGAGTTCATATTATGCTACGAAATACTATTAACTACTCTTAATATTCTGTATGATTAACTTGTTCCAATTGACTATTTTGAAGGAAATGGCACCGACTACTCGACACACCGTGAATATGAATGAAGAGGAATTCCGTACTTTTCTAGCTTCAAACATAGCCGCAGTACAGGCTGCGCTACATACCAACAATAACCTTGGATCTAGCATTACAGGAAATCGTGTAGGATGCACCTACAAAGAATTCACTGCCTGTAAACCTTTGGAATTTGATGGAACCGAAGGACCGATCGGATTGAAACGGTGGACCGAGAAGGTCGAATCGGTGTTTGCCATAATTAAGTGTACTGAAGAGGACAAAGTGAAGTACGCTACGCATACCTTCACAGGTTCTGCGTTAACATGGTGGAATACCTATCTAGAGCAAGTGGGACAAGATGATGCGTACGCACTACCGTGGTCAGCATTCAAGCACTTGATGAACGAGAAGTACCGTCCCAGAACCGAGGTCAATAAGCTCAAGACAGAACTTAGAGGGTTACGAACCCAAGGATTTGATATTACCACGTACGAAAGACGATTCACAGAATTGTGCCTATTGTGTCCGAGAGCGTTCGAAGATGAGGAAGAGAAGATCGACGCGTTTGTGAAAGGATTACCGGAAAGAATCCAAGAAGATATAAGTTCACACGAGCCCGCCTCCATACAACAGGCATGTAGAATGGCTCACAAACTAGTGAACTATCTGATCCAGGAAGTTTCACAATTCCATGTTTTCTGGGTAGTCTTAGTTCAATAGAAGCATTGGCAGACTTAGGTGCTAGTATAAATCTAATGCCGTATTCACTATACGCTAAACTAGACCTTGGAGAATTGAAACCAACCAGAATAAGCATACAACTAGCCGATAGATCAATAAAATATCCTAGAGGGATAATGGAGAACATGCTAGTTAAAGTTGGTACTTTAGTATTTCCAGTAGATTTTGTTGTTCTGGACATGGAAGAAGATTCTCAAGTTCCTCTCATATTAGGAAGACCATTCTTAAACACGGCTAAAGCAATGATAGACGTGTTCGGTAAGAAACTGACCCTAAGTATAGAGGATGAGAGTGTTACCTTTTCAGTTGATAGAGCAATGCAACAACCACAATCTGCAGATGATACATGTTATTATATTCAAACTATAGATGCACATGCAGAATTATTAGAAGAATTTCCAGAATTAAAAGGAACAGGAGAATGTTCTTTAGGAGAAGGTAATGAACCAATTGATGAAGCTGAAATGTTAGCTACACTTATAGCTAATGGATATGAACCAACAACAGAAGAAATTCAAATGCTAAAAGAAGAAGACAGATATCGATATAAATCATCGATAGAAGAACCTCCGAAATTAGAGTTAAAGCCACTTCCAAACCATTTGGAATACGCTTATTTACATGGTGAATCTGAATTACCTGTAATAATATCGTCTTCTCTTACTGAAAATGAGAAATCACAACTCATTTCTGTGTTGAAAGCTCATAAACCAGCCATTGCATGGAAGATTCATGATATTAAAGGAATAAGTCCTTCGTATTGCACACATACAATCCTTATGGAAGAAGGTCATAAAACGTATGTGCAACGCCAACGAAGACTAAATCCTAATATGCAAGATGTAGTTAAGAAAGAGATTATTAAACTACTAGATGCAGGTTTAATTTATCCAATCTCTGATAGTCCATGGGTAAGCCCAGTTCAATGCGTGCCTAAGAAGGGTGGCATGACTGTCATTACAAATGAGAAAAATGAGCTTATTCCTACTAGGACTGTAACAGGATGGCGTGTATGTATTGATTATAGAAAATTAAATGACGCCACCAGAAAAGATCACTTTCCCTTACCTTTCATAGATCAAATGTTGGAAAGATTAGCCGGAAATAGTTACTATTGTTTTCTAGATGGATTTTCCGGATATTTTCAAATTCCAATAGCACCCGAAGATCAAGATAAAACCACATTCACGTGCCCTTATGGTACTTTTGCTTACAAACGCATGCCATTTGGACTTTGCAACGCCCCTGCAACCTTTCAAAGGTGTATGATGGCGATTTTTCACGACATGATAGAAGAATGCATGGAAGTATTCATGGATGACTTTTCAGTCTTCGGTGATACATTTAAATCATGTCTAGTTAATCTGGAACGAATGCTAATTAGATGCGAAAAATCAAATCTAGTACTTAATTGGGAGAAATGCCATTTCATGGTTAAAGAAGGCATCGTTCTTGGACATAAAATTTCAAAAGAAGGAATTGAAGTGGATAGAGCTAAAGTAGATGTAATTGCTAAACTTCCACATCCCACCAATGTTAGAGGAGTTAGGAGTTTTCTAGGGCATGCCGGTTTTTACCGACGTTTTATAAAAGATTTTTCTAAAATTGCCACTCCTATGAATAAACTCCTAGAAAAGGATGCTCCATTCATCTTTTCAGATGAGTGTATCAAATATTTTAATATTCTTAAAGAGAAACTCACTAATGCACCAATCATGATAACACCAAATTGGAATCTACCATTTGAACTAATGTGCGATGCAAGTGATTTTGCAATGGGAGCCGTTTTAGGACAAAGGATTGAAAAACGATTTCAACCTATATATTATGCTAGTAAGACATTACAAGGAGCACAAACGAACTATACAACTACTGAAAAAGAACTCCTTGCTATTGTCTTTGCTTTTGACAAATTTCGATCATATCTCGTTCTAGCAAAAACGGTGGTCTATACCGACCATTCTGCTCTTAGATACCTATTTTCAAAACAAGATGCTAAACCAAGATTAATCCGTTGGATCTTACTCTTACAAGAGTTTGATATTGAAATCCGAGATAAAAGAGGAGCAGAAAATCTCGCCGCTGATCATCTTTCTCGTCTTGAAAATCCCGAATTAGAAGTTCTAAATGAATCAGCCATACAAGACAACTTTCCTGATGAATATCTATTGAAGATAGATTATAAAGAAATCCCATGGTTTGCAGACTATGCAAACTACTTAGTTTGTGGATTCCTTGAAAAAGGATTATCGTGCCAAAGACGAAAGAAATTCTTCAGTGATATAAAACACTATTTCTGGGAAGATCCACATCTGTTTAAAAGTTGTCCCGAAGGAATAATACGCCGATGTGTATTTGGAGATGAAGCTAGTAAAATTTTAAACCATTGTCACACAGGACCAACAGGAGGGCATTATGAGCCTCAACTAACAGCAAGAAAAGTTTATGAAGCTGGATTCTATTGGCCTACAATTTACAAAGACGCACACCTTCTTTGCAAATCCTGTGATGCATGTCAAAGGGCCGGAAAAATAAGTCAACGTGATGAAATGCCACAAAATGTCATCCAAGTATGTGAAGTATTTGACATTTGGGGTATTGACTTTATGGGTCCATTTCCAAAATCTCATAATAATCTATATATACTCGTAGCCATTGATTATGTATCTAAATGGGCGGAAGCACAAGCTCTCCCAACTAACGATGCACGAGTTGTAGTCAACTTTTTAAAACGTCTTTTTGCAAGGTTTGGAACACCGAAAGCTTTAATAAGTGATCGGGGTACTCATTTCTGTAATAATCAACTTGAGAAAGTTCTTAAAAGATATGGAGTAACTCATAAAATCTCCACCGCATATCATCCACAAACAAGTGGACAAGTTGAAAATACCAACCGAGCTTTAAAACGTATTCTAGAGAAAACCGTAGGATCAAATCCGAAGGAATGGTCCATTAAATTGGAGGATGCACTCTGGGCTTTTAGAACAGCCTACAAAACTCCAATTGGAACCACACCTTTTAGACTTGTTTATGGAAAAGCATGTCATCTTCCAGTAGAAATTGAACACAAAGCATTTTGGGCTTTGAAAACATGTAATCTTGATTTACATGAAGCCGGACGTCTACGATTAAGTCAACTAAATGAATTAGAAGAATTAAGACATGAAGCATACGAAAATTCGTTAATCTATAAAGAAAGAACGAAGAAATGGCATGATAAAAGAATCAGAAGTTCAAAAGAATTTAAAGAAGGAGACAGAGTTCTTCTTTTCAATTCACGATTCAAGCTATTTCCTGGAAAATTGAAATCAAGATGGTCTGGACCATTCATAGTCAAAAGAGTTTTCCCATACGGAACGATAGAATTGATAAATTCAAATGGGATTGAATTTAAAGTTAATGGTCACAGAGTTAAACATTACATACATGGTCCGATGGAAGTCGACAATGAAGTTAATCACAATTTCGACACCACAGCTAACTAAGTGTGGGGAGAATCAAGTCTTTAAAGGATAATATGTATTTCTGTTAGAGTTAGATTGTCTGTTTTCGTGTAGTTCTCGAAAATGGAACCCGAATGGTCTTTCCCTAGCAGACCCTAAAGAACTAGTCTTCTCCCCCCATTCTGAATTTTTATTTTTTTTAGGTTTTTACAAAATGAAGACTGCCTGTGAACTAAACCATGGTCTAATGCTACACGCTTTGATCACTAAACGTAATAATGACATACTACCGAGCGAATTAGTATCAGTAATCAGAGAAAGAATGGACGGAGTTAGAAAAGAATCCAGATGCGAAGATAATAAGTTACAATTTGGTAAAGGAAAATCAAAATCCGCAGCGAAAAGAAGAGCACGACACCTAGAACGATGTCACAAATGCGGAAAATGGTCACATGGAGGTAAATGTTCAAATAATCAAACCTATTCAAATACCGAATTTGTTACTTTATGCAGAGACGGACCGTTCATATGTTTAGAAGAAAAGATACTGAATGCTCGAGGTTACGCCTATGTAGCCATGGAAAACCAATTAAACCGACTATCTTATGAATGGGATAGATCATATAACTAAGAAATCTATTTCACAGGTATGTCTGTACAGTTTTTATTTTTATTTTTATTTTTAACCTTTTGATAATAAACGCTAATTTGTTCGCTAAAAAGTATTAAATTGGTATTGAATAAAATTAGGTTTGGAGACCGAAATTATTGATATCATTCAAAAATTTATTACATCACTGCGAAATTTAACGTTTATTCTTAAGGTATAAATATCTTTAATCAATCAACCCAAAATATTTCAAAAATTCGTCATGAGTTAAATTAGGTCTTGGAACCGAAATTACTTTACCGAAAAGAGGGGCGCATATTTATGATAATATTTGATTGATTAAGGTGGGATAAAAAGAAAAAAAAAAGATTTTTAAATTTATTTTTACCATGTTTTTAAAATTAATATTTAAATCTTAAATTAATATTGTAAATTTTGTAAAAACAATATAATTAAAATTGTAAATATTTGAACCATAATATAAGTTTGGTATGAATTTATAAATTTTTAAATTAAGTTTGGTGTGAATTTTTAATTTCTAAAATATAAATTTTTAATTTTATGCATTTCAAATTTTAAGTTTGGTGTGAACTTTTAATATAAATTTTGAATTTTATATTTAAGTTGTGTGAATTTAAAAACAAAATTTTACTTTATCTCATTAAGTTAAGAATATGATTTTTAAAATTCGTCGTAAGTTGAAGACTAGGTCTTTGAACCGAAATTGCTTTACCCGAGGGAGGGACGAGAACTTTTATTATCATTATTTTTAATCTTATTGAATTAAAGTATGCCAAAAACATTGAAAAAACCCAAAAATCTTAGCTTTTAAAACAATCGCTACAAAAAGACAAATTTTAAAATTTTGTCGAAGGACGGACTAGGACATCGATCCGAAACGACCTCGTCCTAAATAACAAGGGAAACAAAATTTTAAAATTAATTACTTAATTGTTTTAATAAGTTAATGAAAAAAAAAAAAAAAAAAAAAAACAAACTCCGCGAGTCGCGGAGTTTGAAGTGTATTTTGCCGCGACTCGCGGAGGGACCGAAAATCAGAAAAAAAAATAAAAAGAGCTGAACGATCAGTGCACCACACAACCCCAAAACAGAAAAAAATAGCTGCGAAAAACCCACGAAAAACCACCCAAAAACACCCCAAAAATCCCAATTTTTAACCGTTAATCACCAAATTTTTTGCTAAAATCATGTTGAGAAGGATGCTATCTAAGAATTACTCAAGAAAAACGGTAAATTTCTACACCTAAACACCATTTAATTCGAAATTTGGTGTTCTTGAGCAAATTTTTCCCCAATTTGATTTTGATGCTTTTTAGTGTAATTAAGCTTAAATTGTTTATGTATTATGCTTGTATAACCTAGATTGATGCTGTTTAACATGATTAGAAGCCTTAAACTTCAAATTTTGAATAATCTAGGGTTTGTGTTCTTGAGCAAATTTGGGGCTTTTTGATATAAACAGGTTATGGCCGATTTTTGTCATGAATTGTTGCTAAATTGAGTAGTGTAACATGTCTAGGTAGTTAAATGATCCAAACTTTGAGCCTAAACATGATTTTGAGAATTAAAGTGGACTTTTTCAAGTCTAAAATTCATGAACTTGATTTTTGAAAGATAATGCCATTTGAGACTTGTTTAATTGCTAGTAATGATTATTTTAACATGTTATTTGAGTTGAATGCTTATGAACTTGGCGAACATTTTCGTATATGCTTATTTGAAAAAGTGTAGATTTGATAAAAATGTGAAAATAAGCTTAAGTTTGATATTAATTGATAATGTCATTGTAATTATTTTGATTGATGATTTTGCTGACACTAATGCATATTTGGATGCACAAAAATTGTGTTTGATGTGTTTTGCAGAATGAAAGGGGTGAATCTTCATCCCAAGCCCGCAATGCTCCTGCTGAGAATTTGGAACAACAGGAGGTGGATAACTACTACAAGCAGGATGTACCTCATCCAGTCATGACCTTTTCCGATATGCACTTGGAAGAGTTGCACCCGAACCTGAGATTTGACAGACTTTGGATAGATTATCCAAAATATCAAAGGGGTTTGCATACTCTTCATTCTAAGGTTGTTGAGGTACCGAGGGTCATAGAATGGGGACCCTTAGAAGCTGTAGAATTGGCCGGGCCAATTAGGGAATTACTTGTACAGAGGTATGGTAATTCTTCTTTTAATGACTGGATATGTTTATTCACCATACGTAGACCTGTATATAAAGTATGGTGTGAAGAATTGTTATGTAGTATAGAGTTGAATGATCGGGTAGCTAGTTTAACCGATCGTTCTTTTATTAGATTTTTGTTAGGCGGTTCGATGCGCCACATGTCTTTACTGGACATGGCTCAGGCTTTACGTATATATACGCCTGAGGAGTTAGCGTCTGCCGATTGTAGAGGATTGATACTAAACGGTAGAAAGATAGATGAGAATTTTGATACACACGGTGTGTGGAGTCAAATGACAAGCCATCACCATTTCAAAGGGGGAAACTACTCTTATTTGGATATAGATAGAGCCGAATTAAGAGTGATACATAGGTTTTTAGCTAATTCGATTACACAAAGGGGTAAGAACAAAGAAAAAGTAAATGAACAAGATTTGTTTTACCATATGTGTATTCGAGACCCACAAAGCGCTGTAAGTATACCATATTGTGTGGGTTATTATTTATCAGCTATGGTTCGGGGGATGCGACCACATAGCATAATAGGAGGTGGTATTTTTATTACTTTGATTGGTGAATATCTCGGTGTGGATATAAGTCGGGGGGATTATTACTAGAAGAGCCGGAACCCCGCGATACTATAGGTTTAAATGTATACCATGGTGCGAAAGTTTTGAAGAGGCGAAATAACGCCGCAGTACGATACCATGGTAGACATCCACAGGTGGAGAGAAACCAGCAGCAAGGTAATGTAGGAGGGGGGAATGAGATGCAAGAAATGCATAGGTTTATAGCTTCTCAGGAATACGAAAATGCTAGACAGAGAGCATTTGAAGATTGGCAAGTTCATCAGAACCAAATCATAGCTCATTGCCAACATATAGGTAGAAACTATATTCCTACACCGAAACCCATCTTCCCTCCTTGGTCGATAGAGATGCAGCCACCATATCCTACGTATGACCCTGCCGAAGCATTCTATAGCACTTATGGTTATGCCTGGAACCCCTATTGGTACCAATATCATCCTTAGTTTACTTATTATTATTTTTTTTTTTGTAATTTGTAATTATTGATACGTTTAATACTTTTGTTAATATTGTAATCATTTTTATAATTATCTAACTTTTATTCTTAGATTTTAATAATTTTTGAATGTGGGGTAATATACCAAACTTCAAAAAAAAAAAATATGTATATATGTTTGCAGTTTATCTTATGTACACAACAGGGTAAAACAACGCATTTTCAAAGACTGGCATTAAGTTCAGCAAAAGCAACTAATTTTGACGACAAGATGCAAAATATATGTGAAATAACAACAAGACGGAATGAACAAATGATGTGCACCATTTATCATTCAGCAAACAAACGCCAATATATTTGGAAACTTTGGTAAAATTTAATCATTTTCACACAAATCACCCTCAATAATTTAAATTGTTACTGATTTCTTGCAAATGAGGGCATTGCAAGATCTTAAGTGTGGGAAGGGGTTAAATTCTTTCGGATTTTAAAATTTTTATTTTATACACTTGGTTACCATTAAAAATACTAGTAAAGCAGTAGTTGTATTAGAATCTAGTGCTCTCTGATAAAAAAGAACAGCCCTAGTCTTATATACTGACTACCCAATTCTAGTAAAATTTTTTAAATTTTCAATTAAATGAATTTAAAATCATGTTTATACATATTTATGAACGATAAAACTAGGTTTTAACACCGAAATTATTGTTACCGCGGAAAGGACATAAATTGAGAAACAAACTAAAATGTTAAAATTCATTTAAAATGGAATAGAGGACGATAAAAAGGAAAATAAAAGCCAAGTGTGGGAAAATTTACCAAGTTATCTTAACATATGTCACATATATCTGTAACAAATAACTGAAAATACTTTTGCTTTGGACTAAACTAAACTGTTTTACCCGATGAAAGAAAAGAAGAGATGGATCTACACGATGAATCAATTCCATCATTAAAAGGAAGTAAAGTCTTCCGAAAAAGAAACGCGCTTCTTGATTTAGGTCATGAAGTTGTCGTTCAGACCAGCTGTAGGTTGACGAAAAATCTAGAAAAGTCATCACTAAAATCAGCAGGAAATCCACGGACCTCAGCATTAAACAGGATCGCCAAGTGGTCAGATTTATCCTAACCATGAGAAGGATTTATCTCGTACAATGGGGGGGCACCATGCAAATTAGCTGGATAAGACTAATGAATCAGATCCCCAGAAAGGATAATCTCCTTAAAGATTAAAAATCAGCTTTTAAGACTGATATTACTCAATCCTAGAGATTGACCTTAAAGATTGAGAATTACAAACTCATGGAATTCAATGATATCTAAACTCGAGCTTGAACGAGAAAATATTTTGATCAAAATTATAAACCGATTTGTTTTCTGAAAACCCTATTTTCAATGCGTTCATTACCATTGAACGTAAAATCCTAGGAATTCACCTGGAATTCATTAGGTCACCTGAACTAAATCGGGTGTCAACCGTAAGAACGGTGGTTGCATAGTGGTCAAAGACAGGACCTTGTGCCAGACCGAAAAATTATAAGGGTGAGCTTTACTATTGCACCTACCAAGGATAGTAATTGCGTCCGACACGTTATAGACCATAATTAAAAGCATGTCAGGGGACATTGCCTTAACAGTTGCTTGTTCAACGCTTTCCTTTACAACCGGACGGTAGTTTGCCGAAAGGTAATATACGGGACAAGTAAACTGGACGTGTTGCTTTCCAAATACAAGGTTAGCAAGTGGGTGACACAAAACCGCAAGTTTTGAGCTAAAATTTTCAAATCTGAAACCCACCAAACCCACAAAAATATTTTGCAAACACCGGTAAAGGGTTATTCCGGAAAACTTATCTAGGGTAAAAACTAGATTTCAAAAAAAAAAAAAAATCAAATGTTTTCATAAAGATCCAATTTCCTTAATGGATCTAAATTTTTATAGTCATGTGGGACTGTAAACCATATCGTTACTACCATTGTTTATACCGCCGTATAGAAATCACTGATGTACAAAGTGTGAAGAATAAAGAAGTGATTCTAGTATTTCAAGACAATATTGCTTGAGGACAAGCAACGCTCAAGTGTGGGAATATTTGATAATGCTAAAAACGAACATATATTTCATAGCATTATTCCTCAAGAAAGACAAGCTTTTAGTTGCAATTGTTCTATTTACAAGTGATATTCGTTTAAATAATAAAAGGTGAAGACAAAAGACAGATTCGACGAATTGAAGACGCAAACAACCAAAAAGCTCAAAAGTACAAAAGACAATCAAAGAGGTTCCAATTATTGATAAGAAACGTCTCGAAATTACAAGAGTACAAGATTCAAAACGCAAAATACAAAATATAAAATTGTACGCAAGGACGTTCGAAAATCCGGAACCGGGACCAGAGTCAACTCTTAACGCTCGACGCAACGGACTAAAAATTACAAGTTAACTATGCATATAAATATAATATAATATATAATTAATTATATTAATTATATATATATTATATATATATATATTATAAAACCGTCGGCAGAGAAACTCCAAGGGTGTGAGCTGTAAATACATTCTCCGCGACTCGCGGAGTTTGAAGAGCATTTTGCCGCGAGTCGCGGAGCCCCAAATTTCAACTCTGGCTATAAAGCAAACCGAATTCTGATCATTTTTCAGATTCTATTTCTCTCATCTCTCTATCTATACGATATATATATATATATATATATATATATATATATATATATATATATATATATATATATATAATTTATATTTTAATTTTAATTTTAATTATAATTCTAATAATAAGGGTATGTTAGCGAATGTTGTAAGGGTGTAAGTCGAAATTCTGTCCGTGTAACGCTACGCTATTTTTAATCATTGTAAGTTATGTTCAACCTTTTTATATTAATGTCTCGTAGCTAAGTTATTATTATGCTTATTTAAAACGAAGTAATCATGATGTTGGGCTAATTACTAAAATTGGGTAATTGGGCTTTGTACCATAATTGGGGTTTGGACAAAAGAACGACACTTGTGAAAATTAGACTATGGGCTATTAATGGGCTTTATATTTGTTTAACTAAATGATAGTTTGTTAATGTTAATATAAAGATTTACAATTGGGCGTCCCTATAAATTACCATATACACTCAATCGGACACGATGGGCGGGGTATTTATATGTACGAATAATCGTTCATTTAACCGGACACGGGAATGGATTAATAGCCACTAGAATAATTAAAACAGGGGTGAAATTACATTCAAGGGTAATTGGTGTAATTGTTAACAAAGTAGTAAAACCTTGGTTTACACGCAGTCGATAACCTGGTGTATTCATTAAACAAAGTATTAAAACCTTGTTACAATTCGAATCCCCAATTAGTTGGAATATTTAACTTCGGGTATAATAATAATTTGACAAGGACACTTGCAATTTATATTTATGACTGATGGACTGTTATGGACAAAAACCAGACGGACATATTAAATAATCCAGGACAAAGGACAATTAACCCATGGGCATAAAACTAAAATCAACACGTCAAACATCATGATTACGGAAGTTTAAATAAGCATAATTCTTTTATTTCATATTTAATTTCCTTTATTTTATATTTAATTGCACTTCTAATTATCGCACTTTTATTTATTGTTATTTAATCGCACTTTTAATTATCGTACTTTTTAATTATCGCAATTTTATTTTATCGCATTTTTATTATTCGCAATTTCATTATCGTTATTTACTTTACGCTTTAATTTAAGTCTTGTATTTATTTAATATTTTACATTAGGTTTTAACTGCGACTAAAGTTTTAAAATCGACAAACCGGTCATTAAACGGTAAAAACCCCCCTTTATAATAATAATATTACTTATATATATATTTGTATTTTTAATAAAAGTAAACTAATATAGCGTTGAGCTTTGTTTAAAGATTTTCCTGTGGAACGAACCGGACTTACTAAAAACTACACTACTGTACGATTAGGTACACTGCCTATAAGTGTTGTAGCAAGGTTTAAGTATATCCATTCTATAAATAAATAAATATCTTGTGTAAAATTGTATCGTATTTAATAGTGTTTTCTGCTAAAATTAATAACTATTTTATATACACCTCGCATAACATCACATAGCGCGGCGAAGTGTGAGGTCTACGGACCAGGGGTTAATAGAACGAAAGGAACAAATGGTGTCGGAACGAGTAATGGCAGAGCAAGTAGTGTCGGAGCAAGTTATGCCAATGTAGTTTGATATAAATGTGGAAAACCGGGCCACGTTATTAGAAATTGCCCGAACCAGGATAACACGAATGGACAAGGCCGCGGAAGAGTTTTCAATATTAATGCGGCAGAGGCACAGGAAGACCCGGAGCTTGTTACGGGTACGTTTCTTATTGACAATAAATCTGCTTACGTTTTATTTGATTCGGGTGCGGATAGAAGCTATATGAGTAGAGATTTTTGTGCTAAATTAAATTGTCCATTGACGCCGTTGGATAGTAAATTTTTACTCGAATTAGCAAATGGTAAATTAATTTCAGCAGATAATATATGTCGGAATCGAGAAATTAAACTGGTTAGCGAAACATTTAAGATTGATTTGATACCAGTAGAGTTAGGGAGTTTTGATGTGATAATCGGTATGGACTGGTTAAAAGAAGTGAAAGCAGAGATCGTTTGTTACAAAAATGCAATTCGCATTATACGAGAAAAAGGAAAACCCTTAATGGTGTACGGAGAAAAGGGCAACACGAAGCTACATCTTATTAGTAATTTGAAGGCACAAAAACTAATAAGAAAAGGTTGCTATGCTGTTCTAGCACACGTCGAGAAAGTACAAACTGAAGAAAAGAGCATCAATGATGTTCCCATTGCAAAAGAATTTCCCGATGTATTTCCGAAAGAATTACCGGGATTACCCCCACATCGATCCGTTGAATTTCAAATAGATCTTGTACCAGGAGCTGCACCAATAGCTCGTGCTCCTTACAGACTCGCACCCAACGAGATGAAAGAACTGCAAAGCCAATTACAAGAACTTTTAGAGCGTGGTTTCATTCGACCAAGTACATCACCGTTGGGAGCTCCTGTTTTGTTTGTCAAGAAGAAAGATGGTACATTCAGGTTGTGTATCGACTACCGAGAGTTGAACAAACTTACCATCAAGAACCGCTACCCACTACCGAGAATCGACGACTTATTTGATCAACTACAAGGCTCGTGTGTTTATTCAAAGATTGACTTACGTTCCGGGTATCATCAAATGCGGGTGAAAGAAGATGATATTCCAAAGACTGCTTTCAGAACACGTTACGGTCATTACGAGTTTATGGTCATGCCATTTGGTTTAACTAATGCACCAGCTGTGTTCATGGACCTTATGAACCGAGTGTGTGGATAATACCTTGACAAGTTTGTCATTGTTTTCATTGATGACATACTTATTTACTCAAAGAATGACCAAGAACACGGTGAACATTTGAGAAAGGTGTTAGAAGTAATGAGGAAGGAAGAATTGTACGCTAAGTTTTCAAAGTGTGCATTTTGATTGGAAGAAGTTCAATTCCTCGGTCACATAGTGAACAAAGAAGGTATTAAGGTGGATCCGGCAAAGATAGAAACTGTTGAAAAGTGGGAAACCCCGAAAACTCCGAAACACATACGCCAGTTTTTAGGACTAGCTGGTTACTACAGAAGGTTCATCCAAGACTTTTCCAGAATAGCAAAACCCTTGACTGCATTAACGCATAAAGGGAAGAAATTTGAATGGAATGATGAACAAGAGAAAGCGTTTCAGTTATTGAAGAAAAAGCTAACTACGTCACCTATATTGTCATTGCCTGAAGGGAATGATGATTTTGTGATTTATTGTGACGCATCAAAGCAAGGTCTCGGTTGTGTATTAATGCAACGAACGAAGGTGATTGCTTATGCGTCTAGACAATTGAAGATTCACGAACAAAATTATACGACGCATGATTTGGAATTAGGCGCGGTTGTTTTTGCATTAAAGACTTGGAGGCACTACTTATATGGGGTCAAAAGTATTATATATACCGACCACAAAAGTCTTCAACACATAATTAATCAGAAACAACTGAATATGAGGCAGCGTAGGTGGATTGAATTATTGAATGATTACGACTTTGAGATTCGTTACCACCCGGGGAAGGAAAATGTGGTAGCCGATGCCTTGAGCAGGAAGGACAGAGAACCCATTCGAGTAAAATCTATGAATATAATGATTCATAATAACCTTACTACTCAAATAAAGGAGGCGCAACAAGGAGTTTTAAAAGAGGGAAATTTAAATGATGAAATACCCAAAGGATCGGAGAAGCATCTTAATATTCGGGAAGACGGAACCCGGTATAGGGCTGAAAGGATTTGGGTACCAAAATTTGGAGATATGAGAGAAATGGTACTTAGAGAAGCTCATAAAACCAGATACTCAATACATCCTGGAACGGGGAAGATGTACAAGGATCTCAAGAAACATTTTTGGTGGCCGGGTATGAAAGCCGATGTTGCTAAATACGTAGGAGAATGTTTGACGTGTTCTAAGGTCAAAGCTGAGCATCAGAAACCATCAGGTCTACTTCAACAACCCGAAATCCCGAAATGGAAATGGAAAAACATTACCATGGATTTCATCACTAAATTGCCAAGGACTGCAAGTGGTTTTGATACTATTTGGGTAATAGTTGATCGTCTCACCAAATCAGCACATTTCCTGCCAATAAGAGAAGATGACAAGATGGAGAAGTTAGCACGACTGTATTTGAAGGAAGTCGTCTCCAGACATGGAATACCAATCTCTATTATCTCTGATAGGGATGGCAGATTTATTTCAAGATTCTGGCAGACATTACAGCAAGCATTAGGAACTCGTCTAGACATGAGTACTGCCTATCATCCACAAACTGATGGGCAGAGTGAAAGGACGATACAAACACTTGAAGACATGCTACGAGCATGTGTTATTGATTTCGGAAACAGTTGGGATCGACATCTACCGTTAGCAGAATTTTTCTACAACAACAGCTACCATTCAAGCATTAAGATGGCGCCGTTTGAAGCACTTTATGGTAGAAAGTGCAGGTCTCCGATTTGTTGGAGTGAAGTGGGGGATAGACAGATTACGGGTCCGGAGATTATACAAGAAACTACCGAGAAGATCATTCAAATTCAACAACGGTTGAAAACCGCCCAAAGTCGACAAAAGAGCTACGCTGACATTAAAAGAAAAGATATAGAATTTGAAATTTGAGAGATGGTCATGCTTAAAGTTGCACATTGGAAAGGCGTTTTCGATTTGGTAAACGAGGGAAATTAAATCCAAGGTATATTGGACCATTCAAGATTATTGATCGTGTCGGACCAGTAGCTTACCGACTTGAGTTACCTCAACAACTCGCGGCTGTACATAACACTTTCCACGTCTCGAATTTGAAGAAATATTTTGCAAAAGAAGATCTCACTATTCCATTAGATGAAATCCAAATCAACGAAAAACTTCAATTCATCGAAGAACCCGTCGAAATAATGGATCGTGAGGTTAAAAGACTTAAGCAAAACAAGATACCAATTGTTAAGGTTCAATGGAATGCTCGTAGAGGACCCGAGTTCACCTGGGAGTGTGAAAATCAGATGAAAAAGAAATACCCGCATCTATTTCCAGAAGATTCGTCAACACCTTCAACAGCTTAAAATTTCGGGACGAAATTTATTTAACGGGTAGGTACTGTAGTGACCCGAACTTTTCCATGTTTATATATATTAATTGAGATTGATATTTACATGATTAAATGTTTCCAACATGTTAAGCAATCAAACTTGTTAAGACTTGATTAATTGAAATATGTTTCATATAGACAATTGACCACCCAAGTTGACCGGTGATTCACAAACGTTAAAACTTGTAAAAACTATATGATGACATATATATGGATATATATATATAGTTAACATGATACTATGATAAGTAAACATATCATTAAGTATATTAACAATGAACTACATATGTAAAAACAAGACTACTAACTCAATGATTTTTAAACGAGACATATATTTAACGATTATCGTTGTAAAGACATTTAATGTATATATATATCATATTAAGAGATATTCATACATGATAATATCATGATAATATAATAATTTAAAATCTCATTTGATATTATAAACATTGGGTTAACAACATTTAACAAGATCGTTAACCTAAAGGTTTCAAAACAACACTTACATGTAACGACTAACGATGACTTAACGACTCAGTTAAAATGTATATACATGTAGTGTTTTAATATGTATTTATACACTTTTGAAAGACTTCAATACACTTATCAAAATACTTCTACTTAACAAAAATGCTTACAATTACATCCTCGTTCAGTTTCATCAACAATTCTACTCGTATGCACCCGTATTCGTACTCGTACAATACACAGCTTTTAGATGTATGTACTATTGGTATATACACTCCAATGATCAGCTCTTAGCAGCCCATGTGAGTCACCTAACACATGTGGGAACCATCATTTGGCAACTAGCATGAAATATCTCATAAAATTACAAAAATATGAGTAATCATTCATGACTTATTTACATGAAAACAAAATTACATATCCTTTATATCTAATCCATACACCAACGACCAAAAACACCTACAAACACTTTCATTCTTCAATTTTATTCATCTAATTGATCTCTCTCAAGTTCTATCTTCAAGTTCTAAGTGTTCTTCATATATTCTACAAGTTCTAGTTACATAAAATCAAGAATACTTTCAAGTTTGCTAGCTCACTTTCAATCTTGTAAGGTGACCATCCAACCTCAAGAAATCTTTGTTTCTTACAGTAGGTTATCATTCTAATACAAGGTAATAATCATATTCAAACTTTGGTTCAATTTCTATAACTATAACAATCTTATTTCAAGTGATGATCTTACTTGAACTTGTTTTCGTGTCATGATTCTGCTTCAAGAACTTCGAGCCATCCAAGGATCCGTTGAAGCTAGATCCATTTTTCTCTTTTCCAGTAGGTTTATCCAAGGAACTTAAGGTAGTAATGATGTTCATAACATCATTCGATTCATACATAAAAAGCTATCTTATTCGAAGGTTTAAACTTGTAATCACTAGAACATAGTTTAGTTAATTCTAAACTTGTTCGCAAAAAAAAGTTAATCCTTCTAACTTGACTTTTAAAATCAACTAAACACATGTTCTATATCTATATGATATGCTAACTTAATGATTTAAAACCTGAAAACACGAAAAACACCGTAAAACCGGATTTACGCCGTCGTAGTAACACCGCGGGCTGTTTTGGGTTAGTTAATTAAAAACTATGATAAACTTTGATTTAAAAGTTGTTATTCTGAGAAAATGATTTTTATTATGAACATGAAACTATATCCAAAAATTATGGTTAAACTCAAAGTGGAAGTATGTTTTCTAAAATGGTCATCTAGACGTCGTTCTTTCGACTGAAATGACTACCTTTACAAAAACGATTTGTAACTTATTTTTCTGACTATAAACCTATACTTTTTCTGTTTAGATTCATAAAATAGAGTTCAATATGAAACCATAGCAATTTGATTCACTCAAAACGGATTTAAAATGAAGAAGTTATGGGTAAAACAAGATTGGATAATTTTTCTCATTTTAGCTACGTGAAAATTGGTAACAAATCTATTCCAACCATAACTTAATCAACTTGTATTGTATATTATGTAATCTTGAGATACCATAGACACGTATACAATGTTTCGACCTATCATGTCGACACATCTATATATATTTCGAAACAACCATAGACACTCTATATGTGAATGTTGGAGTTAGCTATACAGGGTTGAGGTTGATTCCAAAATATATATAGTTTGAGTTGTGATCAATACTGAGATACGTATACACTGGGTCGTGGATTGATTCAAGATAATATTTATCGATTTATTTCTGTACATCTAACTGTGGACAACTAGTTGTAGGTTACTAACGAGGACAGCTGACTTAATAAACTTAAAACATCAAAATATATTAAAAGTGTTGTAAATATATTTTAAACATACTTTGATATATATGTATATATTGTTATAGGTTCGTGAATCAACCAGTGGCCAAGTCTTACTTCCCGACGAAGTAAAAATCTGTGAAAGTGAGTTATAGTCCCACTTTTAAAATCTAATATTTTTGGGATGAGAATACATGCAGGTTTTATAAATGATTTACAAAATAGACACAAGTACGTGAAACTACATTCTATGGTTGAATTATCGAAATCGAATATGCCCCTTTTTATTAAGTCTGGTAATCTAAGAATTAGGGAACAGACACCCTAATTGACGCGAATCCTAAAGATAGATCTATTGGGCCTAACAAACCCCATCCAAAGTACCGGATGCTTTAGTACTTCGAAATTTATATCATATCCGAAGGGTGTCCCGGAATGATGGGGATATTCTTATATATGCATCTTGTTAATGTCGGTTACCAGGTGTTCACCATATGAATGATTTTTATCTCTATGTATGGGATGTGTATTGAAATATGAAATCTTGTGGTCTATTATTATGATTTGATATATATAGGTTAAACCTATAACTCACCAACATTTTTGTTGACGTTTTAAGCATGTTTATTCTCAGGTGATTATTAAGAGCTTCCGCTGTCGCATACTTAAATAAGGACGAGATTTGGAGTCCATGCTTGTATGATATTGTGTAAAAACTGCATTCAAGAAACTTATTTTGTTGTAACATATTTGTATTGTAAACCATTATGTAATGGTCGTGTGTAAACAGGATATTTTAGATTATCATTATTTGATAATCTACGTAAAGTTTTTTAAACCTTTATTGATGAAATAAAGGTTATGGTTTGTTTTAAAAATGAATGCAGTCTTTGAAAAACGTCTCATATAGAGGTCAAAACCTCGCAACGAAATCAATTAATATGGAACGTTTTTAATCAATAAGAACGGGACATTTCATAATACAACCGATCAAAAATCATTGACACTCACTTTGTGCGTCCTACACAACTTGGACGACCATATTGAAAGTAGAGCGAGCACAATTGAAAATACAAACAAATAACAACCACCAAACATTAACCTAATACAGATAATACAAATATATATATATATATATATATATATATATATATATATATATATATATATATATATATATATATATATATATATGTGTGTGTGTGTGTGTGTGTGTGTGTGTGTGTGTGTGTGTGTGTGTATACACATATACATATTAATTTTTTACTATTATCTATTTTCGACCCTATCATATGAGGCAACAGGAAACGTCGATTTATTGGCGACTTGTCTACCGCTTAAGGGCTAAATTGAACTCCATGTTTGATCTAAAACCCATGAAAATTTGATTCTACCATTTTCATGGCGTCTCTCTTTATTACTTTTTATCGTGTTTGTATTTATTTTTATACTATTTATCTATTATTTCATTTCATTTTAATTATTTTACCTTAGTTATTTTTATTTTTATTTGTTTTATTTTTATTTTTTTTCCTACTTTTTTGGGCCGGAGGTCATTTTGGAAGCAATCTCTTTATCTGTCGAATAGAGAGAGGGAGGACTTTCTCTACTCTTGTGAGTGTTTCACTCGGGGTGGAGAAATGATCTCTATTTATTCTATGATAGAGGTAGGATTGTCTACGTCCCACCTCCCTCATACCTCACACATGTGGGATTGGGTCTGTTGTTGTTGTTGTTGTTGTTGTTGTTGTTGTTGTTGTAAACATATAAACCCGATCACGTATTCAATGCCGCACCTGTCACTCCTCGAGAACCACAAAACCAAAACGCACATCGAGCAATGCGATAACACCTAACTCGAAGCCGGCAAATTGAAGAAATCCCTCGTATCCGATAAGCCCAAAACCGAGCTCATCGAGTAAATATTAATCACCTTTCGGGTAGACAATATGATCCCAAGAGAAACCCAATGAAAATTCGTTTAATGATTTGATAGATATTTATGTTTGATCAATATCATTCTTGTTTAATGATTCATAGTTCAAGTTTATGAAATGTTAATATATTATTTATCTTTCATTTAAAATTTAATTTAATTTAATGGCCGACTAATACGATTCGTACTTTAATCATAAAAAAAAAATGTTCACAAAAGCAACTAGAAATCTTTACTGGGTGCCAACGCAAAGTCATACCCCATTCATATTCATACGTACACCATTCGTTAAATATGTCAAACAGCTCAAACGTCGTCGTCTTACACCGGTAACTTATCAACATCACCGACGCTCCACGTCATCACAATCTTAAATTCACGCCACCTTGTGATCTCATTCCCACGCCTAACCAACATGTACATTCACCTTTGGCCATTGTACTCTCCCTTTCATCACCTAACACTTCATATCTGTAATTCAAAAATAAATAAATCTAAATATAAATTAAATATTAAAAAATTACTTCATAAGACCATTCCCATTCATGACGCCGTCATGGGCATTTCCTCACCGCCACATCAACTTTCTCTCTCATTCTTCCTCACCACTTCCTCCCATAACACTCTCATAACACACTATTGTCAACCATGACATACTCCTTCACCATTACATACCCCACAAAATAAATTAATAAATTAAGATACAAGTTGTATATGTTATGTGTACAAATAATTAATGCACAAAACTAGGAGAGATATTATGCAATTCGTCCTCAGTCATGCGTAAATATGATTTGGTGCAGGGCGAAGATGGAGGGAAGAGTGAGGGCGGACATGAGGGCAAGGGAATGCCATTGGTGTCCTCGGAGGGCGGATGTGAGGGCGGCCTCATGACAGCACCGATGGGAATGGTCTAAGTAAGCATCCGGTTTAATTGACATTATCTATTATCTATCTATATTTATAATTTATACGGCTTGCTGTTACGGTAAAATGTCAAATCCTTTCCTTTTTCAACTGCTATTATTAAATTATTTATTTATTATCAATATTTAATTACTCTTTTTCAATTTGGTTGCAGCTTCATTTATACTCAATTCTTCACTTTGCATATAAAATAAAGAAATTTTTTAGATCCAGATCTGTGAACCCTTTTCATTCACTAATGGCTTCCAAATTGTTAATGATCGTGGTTTCTATTCTTGATCTCATCGCTTTTGGTTTGGCCGTTGCTGCTGAACAAAGAAGAAGCACTGTAAGTATCTGTTTAATATAAGTTATTTTTATGTTTTAATGAAAATTGCAAACACTTCACATTCTTTTGATAATGCTATAACGTTATATGTGATATGTGACATTGCGTTTTGTAACTGGTTATGTAATTATATAATTATTGTGTTTTGTAACAAATTGTATTAGTTTAGTTTAAATCACAACTTCAGCAAAGTTTTGTGTTTATTCTTTACATCTTTGTTATGTTCTTTTTATCATAAGGCGATTAATTAATAACCTGAATGATCTTGCCTATTTTGACCTCTGTTGTTTTTTTTGTTATTTATTTTTTAATGTTGAGATGAACCATGAATCCATGAAATTGTATTTCACTTTTAGGTAAGGTTGTAAAAGTTATAGAGACATACTAGTCGGTTAGTATTTAGATGTTAGACCAACTTTGACCATTTTAACCAAAAAATCCGAGACTTTCGGCGTTGTTTTTCCGTGTGCATATATTATTATTCCTTTGTCTACGCGTCGCAGTCGTTTTTACTGCAGACGGTTTGTTTTTCTGAAAACATAAAGATAAGATAATGTCTTATTATGTTTTGCAGACCAAATTAAGTTATTTTGCATATATAAAAACAAACCATCGCCACTATTCAGCATACATGCCTTTATGTCCCGTAGATCTTGAGACAAAAACATCTTAAAAAACAAACAACACCTTACTCTTTGACCGAATAAATCGGCTTAATCGGGGACTAGTCGGACTACCTCAAAATCCCGACTAGTTGGGGACTTTGACAACCATGCCATTTTTTTTTTTTTTTTTTTTTTAATTTTTTTTTTTAGATCGGCTCGTTAGTTGTTAGACACACTCACACAACCACACAGGAGGAAACCGCGGACCCTTAACTGGCATCAATTGGCAGACAGCCAGGAATTCCACAGAAAACCCCCTGGTGAGGCTCGAACCTGAGACCTCCCACTGAGGCTCGGTCCAAGCACCGGTACCGTTGAAGCAATGCTACGTTGGTAACCATGCTTTTAGGCTAACATGTTAGTAAAATATTTGGGTAAATATGTTTATGAATGCGAGACGAATCCGATATAATTGGGTTGTGGTTTTGGCATTATGTGTAGGCTACAATACAACAAGATGCTGAAGATAATTACAACATGTGTGTATATGATTCCGATATTTCAACTGGATACGGTCTTGGTGCGTTTTTCCTTCTGTTTGCGAGTCAAGTTTTGATAATGGTGGCTAGCAAATGTTTCTGTTGTGGCAAGGCTTTGAACCCAACCGGTTCACGCGCTTGTGCAGTCCTCCTCTTCATCTTTTGCTGGTATGACATACTTGTAGTTAGCTAGATTTCATACAATTTTGTAGGAGGTTGCAAATTTCGACCCATTTACTTGGGTTGTGTTTTATGCCATATGAGTCAAATGGGTTGATAGTGTACAAAGTCTTTTTGCAATGCATACAATGTCATAAGTCTTTTGATCATGTCTCAGGATAACGTTTTTGATTGCTGAGGCATGTTTACTAGCGGGTTCAGTGAGAAACGGGTACCACACCAAATACAGAACCATATTCAGCGAACAACCCCCGTCTTGTGAGACAGTGAGAAAGGGAGTGTTTGCAGCAGGAGCAGCTTTCGTGTTCTTCACTGGCATCGTCTCCCAATTCTACTACGCATCCTACTCAAAGGCTAAAGGATCCTCCCAACCGTACGGTGCTGAAGCCAATATCGGTATGGGCTCTTACAAATAAAACCAAATATTGGATTTGATATTCTAGCATGTTGGCATTAGCTGAATTATCTTAGGGTTCATCTGCACGTTTATTTGAGATGGGTGATGATATATCCACTTATAGTTTTGATAAATCCAGTGTTATGTGCTTGTACCGTATAAGTACTTGATGTATGATAAGTGGATTTGTTAACAAGATGAGTGGTGGGTGGATATATCAGTCGCCTTATGATTGTTTTAGGTGTTTAAGTTTGTTGAATGAGGTTTTCTATGTCAATTGTGAAGTACATATAAGATCTACTTTTTTGTGTCTTTTGATATTATTGAGAATTGAGAATTGAGAATGTTGTTACATTTGTGTTCAATAGTTACTGGTATCAATATTGTTACAATTGGTGGTTAACTTGAAAGCTAATTAGATTTACTTAGAACATATATAAATGAATCGAGGTTATTCGAGTTCAAACTTGTTAAAAATTTAATTCGGTCCGAATTTATATGAGATCGAGCCCGAGTTTGAACATATTTTGGAGCTAAATCGGTAAATGATTTCGATCTCGAGCTTCTTACATCTAGTTTGAACAAGCTCGCGAGTCTAAACGAACTTTTCATTTGCATACATTATTTTTTTTTATTAAAATACACTATTAATAAGTACCCTTAATATAATAAAATTATTATAAATACAACTTAGGCGATGTCGAGCTGAGCTCAAGCTCTTAAATTTCAAATGAGTCGAGCTATAACCCTTTATGCATACAAAATTATATATATCAAATATTATCTATTCTCGAACTCAATATAAACAAATTTAACTGATTAACACCAACAAGGGTGGGGCGTCATTTATCTTTGACGGAAGAAACTACGGACATCTTTTTATATTCTATTAATTTTTCTAACCTTTCTCAATCTAATTTCCAATCACCTAAAATCTTCTCACATCCATCCCCGTAATAATTAACACTATGTCACATTATAAAGTAACATTATCACATCACAATTATCTATAAAAAATGTCACATCACAATCACCATTTCAAATCTCTAATAAAAATTACGCTATTACCAGTTCACCATTAAAAAATTAGTCGAAAATGCCCTTTCTCCTATTCATTTTAACGACATGCCTTAAAATCACAATAATTGCATAAAGTGTCCTTCCACCTCGCACCAAGCACCAAACACGATCGGTGGTGCTCGGTGGGTAGTGCGTGTTGACTGGTCATTAATTTATTTGAACGACGTCGTCCAAAGTTACACGCCAACTAGCACCACGCACCAAACACGGTGCGTGGTACAAGAGTATTTTTACAATTTTGTAATTTTAAGGGCATATCGATAAAACGTTTTAAAACAAAAACCATTGGTGCCCAATTTCCCTAAACGTTCTAAACCTTGGATCAAGTCTATTAACTTTTAAACGCACCGTCAACGTTATTGAAAGCACGGTCCAAATAACTTAATCCAACGTTATTTGGGCACCAATGTACACTTTATTATTTGGGCCCATAGTTATTTGGGCTTAAGCCTTGGATTAAGTATGTCCTAACAGACGGTCCAATCTTGTGTAGCATGATATCCTTAAGCTCATTAATCAAACAACTTAACAAATTTATCTATACAAATAATAAGCACCTTAATTTAGCATTCGAATGTGATGGTTAGACGATTCGTCGTCATATTCATTTACATTTTAACAAGTGTTAAACTCGTGACAGTACTTGAAATTGGCTCAACCCCCCTTAACCCCGATATCATCACACGTGGCGAGACCAACATATATACGAGGCATGAAATCGACTTATCAATAAGTTGCATGAAAAAAAATATATATAATAATAATAATAAGTTATGTGTACTGTAGAAGAGTACTTGATGAAAGAATTGGGTGGCCGTATCTCATCTCTCTATCTAGTTTATAAATACAACAACAAAGATGTCAAAAAGGCATGCCTATACACCAAGTGATGATGTTATTGCTTCAGCATTTTTAATCACTTGTTTTTTTACAAGTACAATCTGCACATGCCAACGCACTTCTATTATTTATACTTTCACGTGTCTTATTTTTCTTATTTGTACTTAAAACTATATAAAATGACATATAACTTATGTATGATGTCAAAACTAAAAGCACAAAACATTGCAGATATTTGTGGTTATAAATACACTCTGTATTATATTCCGTATATTATTACATTACGTGGCAGGATCAAGGGGGAAGTAACCAATCGGGGGGAAACGGGGGAAGCAAAAACTTTTTTTTTCGTTTTTTTAAAAAACTTTGTTCACAAACAATATAGATTGGATGAAAATATGAACATTTAATAAAGACTCTTTGTGATAAATGTTTTTTATTTTGGCGGGAAAAACGCTCGAAAAAGTAATATATAACAATTATCGTGTTTTTCGAGCGTACGTTGAAGTTTTAGATATTAGAGTTTAGCTATTATGGTTTAGATATTGGGGTTTATAGGGTTTAGATATTAGGGTTTAGAAATTTAGGGTTTAGGGTTTAGATTTAGTGTTTAGATTTAGGATTTAGATTGAGTTTTTAACACGAACGGTTTAGAGTTTAGGGTTTAGGGTTTAGGGTTTGGGGTTTTGGGTTTAGGGACTAAACCCAAAACACCAAACCCTAAACCCTAAACTCTAAATCGGGCTAAATTTTACTTCACAAAACATGAAGAAAAAAAAACGTTAATATCCTTCACGATCAATATTATCTTGAATGTTATTTTTGTCGATCGTTTTCCCGCATAAATAATAACATTCATCACGAAGTGTCTTTTTTAAATGTTCATATTTTCGTGTGATCTTGATGCCTGGAAAAAAAAATCCAAAAAAACGAAGAAAAAAAAATTGCTTCCCCCGCTCCCCCGATTAGTTACTTCCCATTGATCCTGGCCCATTACATTACAACACAAATGAAAAATAAATTAAAAAGGTGATTAAGGAAAATGACTGATGAGTGAATGAAAGGGTGCAGAGAAAACAGGGTGTTTATGAGAATCAAGCCACATGGTATGTCGCTCTTTGGTATAAAATCATGACCATGGATGCAAAATCCATTTTAGTTTTCAATTTAAAAATATTTAATTATGTTAATCCTTCTTGATTTATTTGGTTAAACACCTTACATGCAAAGGTTTTGGTAATTGCCCAAAATCTTTGACATAATCGGATTTATGAAAACTTTATTCTTACTGTCAAATCATACCAGTTACTTCCTCTGTCCATAAAACCATACGTTATCATAAATATGCATGTTGTAGTGTTTGTAGTGATTGGTAGTTGAGTAGAATAAAAATATATCTACAAAAAATAAAAATATGTAATTGGTATTGTTTTTTTATTTATTTATTTTTTTTTTCTTTTTAAATGCAAATTTACACACACCACTATCACAACATACATACAAGTAGCTTTGATATGTGATTGGTCTTGTAATGTTGTAGTTTTCGTGGCTAGTCCTTCCAACGCCGCACAACATTTACAAAACAACACTAGCATAAAACCCAAGCATGAGTATTGTGTTTGCCACGTAGACAACAACAATTCCGTTGTACTCTCACAACAAGTGGTCTAATAATAACAACTAATCATATATAGTAGGAGAATGTCCTTTAATAAGATTTTAATTCATAAACAATTGATAATTGACAATTTTGTTTTTTTATCAAATCAAATTTGACTATATATGTGATTACAAGTTAAATTATTGGAGCGATTATTGAAAGTAAAATAGAGACATTGTTGTAAATTTAGTAGTTAAATATGGATGGTAATTAGTCAAATATGGATAGTAAAATTTGTACTATATATATGTGCATAATGTAAGTTACAAAAACACACATATACATTAAATACATCACACCTCTTCAACATCTTTCTCTCATATATCTTCTACATCACATCTCTCTTTTATTGGTTCTTTCAATTTGAATATATTGAACCAGGCCACTAAAGGTAGTTATAAGCCTACTGAAATATAACACGTTATCAGCACGAAGTGCTCCGTATAATCAAGGTTTATCTAAGCAAGCACACGTCACTAATCAAGGTAAAAAATTATCTAACTTTTATTAACTTCACTAACATTTATATTTATGTTATTTAAGTTATATATGGTCGGTTATACCGCCTGAATTATATTTATGTAATCTAACTTTTATTAACTTCACTAACATTTATATTTATGTTATTTAAGTTATATATGGTCGGTTATACCGCCTGAATTATATTTCTGTAATCTAACTTTTATTAACTTCACTAACATTTATATTTATGTTATTTAAGTTATATATGGTCGGTTATACCGCCTGAATTATATTTTCTGTAATCTAACTCTTATTAACTTCACTAACATTTATATTTATGTTAATAAGACCTCATGATTGTACGCAACACGTCATTTGACAACACGGTACTTTATGTACGCAACACGTCATTTGACAACACGGTACCATGGGTCGAGATTAATTCCGATCAATACGAATACGATGGGGTCTTTATATGTTATCTAACATTTATGATTACTTATGCAATTAATCATTATTTATTTCATGCATACTAATGTTTATTCTTAAAAGTAAATCTTAAAAGTTAAAATAAGAAAAAATAGTTTGTATTTTTATTAAAAGTAAATCTTAAAAGTTAAAATAAGAAAAAGTAGTTTGTATTTTTATTAAAAGTAAATCTTAAAAGTTAAAATAAGAAAAAGTAGTTTGTATTTTTATTAAAAGTAAATCTTAAAAGCTAAAATAAGAAAAAGTAGTTTGTATTTTTATTAAAAGTAAATCTTAAAAGTTAAAATAAGAAAAGTAGTTTGTATTTTTATTAAAAGTAAATCTTAAAAGTTAAAATAAGAAAAAGTAATTTGTATTTTTATTAAAAGTAAATCTTAAAAGTTAAAATAAAAAAAAATCTTGTCCTTTATATTACTCATACGCGTTTTGATATAGTGACTTTATTCGTTAACGTCAACTAACGACGTTACAACGGTCATATATACATAACGGTTGTTAACGTCAACTGACGACGTTACAACAACTATATTTTTCAAATATAAAATAAACATCTCCGTTTTCACATTTTCACAAATCAATCTTCATTTTTCAGATTACTACTCTCAAAAAGTTTTTGTAAAAATGATTCACACAAGGATGATTTTTCCTATTGTATTGGTCATATTAACTATCATCATTGTTGCTAATATACCACCGGGTGAACCTAAATTCTATCATGCCCTTGTGGTTTTATTATTTGTAATCATACCATTATTCTGTTGTTTGCTACTTATGAATTTAAAATGATTCTAATTTTATTTTATTATTTGTCTATGAATAGAAGTTGATTATGATTATGATTTATGTTATTCATCTTTTTGATAATAGAAAATGTCGAATTTGAAAAGGCTTAAATTTGCTCATTTAGAACAAGTGGGAACAAATACTTAACATGGGTTATGAATGTAGAAAAACATCTCGAATCAAACGGTATTTTAGAAACCCTTAATGAAAATAACAATTATTCCGAACAAGAGAAAGCAATAGTAAGTATTTTTCTTAGCAAACATATTGACGAGTCCTTAGAATCTACATATTATATGATCGAAAATCCAAGTGTATTATGGAAAATATTCAAAGATAGATACGATATTAATTATCAAAAAAAAATAATAATAATAATAACGGTGATCCATGAAAGAATAAAATTAAAGATATTAGTAGACGCTCTTATAAGAATTCCGGAGATTCTTATTAATGATCTGGTAACGTGGATCATCAGTCTAGTATTTCTTGAATACATGAACATCTTGTTTAGCTCAACAAATAAGTCCCAAAAGAAAAGAAAACGAGAGTGAATCTGTTGACTAATCTTGATTAAATTAACCCTGAGCTACCTTGAGACTTGAATGGTTTGAATTTTCTAAGATGCCTAGTTTTTTTTTATGTATCACTCATAAATAAATGGTTTTAGACCATAACGCATATGTTTTATTAAGTGTTATCTTTTATGTACTTCAGATTATAACTTGTTTGCAGGTAATATAATTTGATTATCTTGCTGAAATATAACTCATTATTTGCTTATCTTATTTGAAGTTTTAGTATGAATCTTGCGGAAATACAACATCAATTAAATGGTAAAGACCTATGTATTGCAGATAGTAGTAACATACACACTATGATCAAATCTAAGAAATATTTCATTGATTTAAATCAAATGAAGGAATTATAAATACTATATCAACTCTTGCAAACTTGATATAAGAAACGAAAAAGGCAAAATTTCATATTACCAAATGGTACGAATTTTTTGGTAAACAATGTCTTGTTTTCTTCCAAATCAAAGAGAAATTTGTTAAGTTTCTCTGATATATATCATAATGGATATGATTATCAGTCAATGATAATCGAAAATGAGAAATATCTATGTAGCACCGAAAAGCGCATATGATAAAAAGCGCATATGATGAAAAGCGCAGCGCATATAATTAAAAGCGCATATAATGAAAAGTGCATATGACGAAAAGCGCAGCACATATGATTAAAAGCGCATATGGTGAAAATGATATATGATGAAAAGCACATATGGTGATTAATGAAAATCACATATGGTGATTAATGAAAAGCACATATAGTGATTAACGAAAAACACATATGGCGATTAATGAAAAGCACATATGGCGATTAATGAAAAGCACATTGAGAAATAATCACCAATGTTTCTTGAAAGAATTCAAGGGTATATATATGGACCAATTCATCCATCATGTGGACCATTTTTCTAATAGACGCATCTAACGCATGGTCTCATGTTTGTGTGTTATCAAGCCGTAATATGGCATTTGCAAAGTTTCTTGCACAAATTATTAAATTAAGAACACATTATTCTGATTACACCATTAAAAGGATGAGACTTGATAATGTTGGTGAGTTAACATCTCAAGCTTTTAATGATTATTATATGTCTACAAGGATGGTTGTTGAACATCCAGTTGCTCATGTGCATACACAAAATTGGTTTAGCTGAATCAATAGATAAACGCTTACAGCTAATAACTAGACAATTAGAAATGAGTACAAAACTCTCAATATTTATATGGGGACATGTAAATTTACATGATGTGACATTAATTCGCATTAAATCAAGTGCAAGTTATAAATATTCTCCATTACCAACTTAATTTTGGTGGAGACCGAATATTTTCCATCTTAGAACATTTGGTTGTGCAGTGTATTTTTAATTGAACTATCACAACAAATGGTTCCTCAAAGAAGGATTGAAATATATGTTAGATATGAAACATCTTCGATCATAAGATATATTGAACCCATGACGGGTGATGTTTTTACAGCAAGTTTTGTCGATTGTCACTTTAATGAAACATTGTTCCCTATATTAGGGGGAGAAATGAAATATAAATAAAATGATGTTTCATGGTGTGAACATCAATTAAGGAATATTGATCATCGCACAAAAGAATGCGAAAAGAAAGTTCAAATATAATGCATATGCAAGAACTTGCAAATTAATTACTTTATGCATTTAAAGATATAAAAAATAAGTGACTAAATCATATATACCAGCAGTAAATGCTTCAGCTAGAATTGAAATTACAAAAGCTGGCAATAATGTCACTTATGAGTCTTTGCTACGGCAGAAACGTGGGAGACCAATTGGTTCCAAAGATAAAAATGCTCGAAAAAGAAAATCAGCTGATAATGAGGTAAAAGAAAGTGTTCAAGAAGAACCACAAATCAATACTCCTTCTGCAGAGGATATTGATAAATGTAAATACATAAATTGCAATAAATTATGCAATATTATGAAACTGAAATGAAATGAAAAATCTTGATGAGATATTTTCATATAATGTTACAATGACATCATGAATAAAGATGATGATCTGGAACCAAAATCTGTCATTGAATATCAAAATAGACGTGATTGAACTCAACGGAAAGGAGCAATACGAGCTGAATTAGAATCGCTCAATAAAAGAAAAGTTTTTGGATCAATCGTTATCACTTTTAAAGATGTGAAACAATGGGATACAAATGAATTTTTATCCGAAAAGAAATGTGCAAATGAAGTTACAAGGCAAAACTTGACTTGTAACTCAAGATTTCCCACAAAGACCAGAAATGAATTAGGAGAAAAACTTATCCTCCTATAATGAATACAATTACTTATTAGATACTTAATCAACCTGGTAGTTATTTAAATGCATCTCATGGATGTTGTTACTACTTATCTGTATGGATCACTTAATAGTGATATATATATATATATATGAATATACCTGAAGGGTTAAGGTATCATAAGCATCTAATGCAAAATCCAAGGAAATATATTCTATTAAATCACAAAGATTTCTAAATGGGTTTATACAATCAGGACGTATGTGGTATAATCGATTAAATTACTACTTGATAAGAAAAGGGTATACATATAAACTTATTTGCACGTGTGTTTTATAAAAACAATGTTCGGATATGTGATCATAGCTGTTTATATCAATTATTTTAAATAAAGAAATCTATGAAGCCATTCAACTTCTAAAGAAAGATTTTAAAATAAAAAAAAAATCAAGTATTACGTTGATTTACATATTGAGCATATAACTAATGACTTACTTATACATCAAACAACTTATACCGAAAAGATTTTAAAATATTTTAATATGGACAAGACAAAAACCATTAAGTACTCATATGGTTGTTAGATCTTAATATTGATACTAATCCATTTCATCCTCTAGAAGATCATGAAGATCTTCTTGGTTCAGAAGTTCCATATTTTAGTGCAATTGGGACTCTTATGTATCTTACAAATTATACAAGATCTGGCATTTCTTTTGCAATTAATTTGTTGACAAGGTTCAGCTCAGCCCCTACCAAAAGACATTGGAATGGGATCAAACAAATAGTTTGATACCTTCGGGGAACTACTGATTTATAATTATTTTATTCTAACAACTCGAAACAAGATTTGTTTGGTTATACAGATGCAGATTATTTATCTGATCTACATAAAGCTAAATCTTAAACTGGATATGTATTCCTAAATGGAGGCACCGCAATATCATGACGTTCTCAAAACAAACACTTGTTGCAACATCATCAAATCATGTCGAAGTGATTGCATTACATGAAGCTACTCGGGAATGATTTTAGTTAAGATCAATGATACAAATCATTATTGATTCTTGTGGACTAGAACGCTATAAAAGCCCAACAACTATCTATGAAGATAATACAGCTTACATAGTACAAATGAAAGAAGAGTATCAAAAATGACAGAACAAAACATAAATGCTGACGAGGCGCTAAAGCTATAAACGGTCTTAACGGTCATAAGTTTGATGGAAAAGAATGGTATATTGGTAAGGCTCAGAAAAAGACTGAAAGGGAATAGGAATTGAAACAACAGTTTGAGCAAACCATGAAGGAGACTGTAGACAAATCACATGGGTCAAACTTGTACATAAAAGATTTAGATGATACAGTTTCAGATGAAAACCTCAGATTCTTCTCATATACTCAAGATCTCGTAAAAGACAACCAGATTAAAATGAGATACGTTCAATCAACAACTCTGCTGATCTTTATACCAAAGCACTGTCAATCGCTGTTTTCAAAACATACGTTCACAATATTGGCATGTGGCAAGTTCAAAAGATGTGACGACTCAGCGTTGTCTACTTGAGGGGGAGTCAACTCTATGCTGCACTCTTTTTCCCTTAGCTAAAGTTTTATCCCACTGGGTTTTCTTTAGCAAGGTTTTTAACGAGGCAGTATTAATTGCTCTTTAAAAAAATTACCATCCAAGGGAGAGTGTTGTAAATTTAGTAGTTAAATATGGATGGTAATTAGTCAAATATGGATAGTAAAATTTGTACTATATATATGTGCATAATGTAAGTTACAAAAACACACATATACATTAAATACATCACACCTCTTCAACCTCTTTCTCTCCTATATCTTCTACAACACATCTCTCTTTTATTGGTTCTTTCAATTTGAATATATTGAACCAGGCCACTAAAGGTAGTTATAAGCCTACTGAAATATAACAGACATGACTGATTTTTAATAGTTATAGTTATCTTTTATATAAAATAATAACCAGTAAACATCTTGGTGACGAGACTATATTAGTACTGTTAGAAGTGGTGGAGTTGAAAACAAGTAGAGTACGAGAAATGATCGATTGCCATAGTTGATGACCAAGAGAAGAGTAGCAATAAGTGATATGAAATTCTATAAAGTATAGTAGAAACACTGAAGATATTCTAAGTCGTGTTGAGCTTGATGAGCTAGCATTGAAATATCTACCTTATGGTACACTGCGTGGATCACGTCAATCACGATGACGTGATACAGTTTAAGTGAAAATGCGTTGTAACAACCCAAAATTCAAGGTCCCTTTTTTATTTAAATGTTATTATTATGATGAGTAAGAGAGTGTAAGCTAGTTAGTTAAAATGAACAAAGGAGTAGTGTTGAAATGAGGAAATAATCATGTATGAAAGTTTGTTAATGGAATGGGGTAAAATTTGTAAATAAAATAAAGTATATAGAGAAATCGGCTCACTTGTTCAAAACTCAAAATTTAAAGAATGCCAGTTGTTCAAAACTCAAAATTTAAAGAATGCCAGTTGTGTGTATGGAGAGAAATCGGCTCAAAGGGAGAGGAGAAGGAATTGAAGCTAAGACTTTCGAGCAATCAAGGAAATCGAAGCTTAACATCTTCCACTTCATCATAGCACATTGAAAATTAGTTCCTACCCTCTTTTGGAAAAGAAATAAAACTTAATGCTAGAATAATTATAATATTTGTTTTAATCCGCAAATTCGAAAAATAATCAACAAAAATTTGATAATTACAATTTATTAATTATTCATTAATTTATTATTAATTACTTTTAATAATTAAGAATAAAAAGTGTCCCTCCATCCTAAAAAAGTGCCCCATTTGTTGTGGTTACTTTTACATTTTCTGTTTTTAAACTAATTGTAACATGCTATGTTAGTTACTTGGTTAGAGTTGTTTAGTTTAGGGGTAGGAATTATTCCCGTGTGGCTCAGTTAGAGTTAGCTTAGTTTGATCTAAATAGTACTTTTAGCGAGTCGTTCTTTTATTTGGATTGGTTGTATCGATTTATAGGTTCCTTCATTTATTGATGAAGATTTCCTATTTTTAATAGTATTCGTTATTTTAGTATTAAAAAAAAAACATTAACTTTCAATTGTTTTGTTTGTGTTATAAAAATACTTCATAAAAGTCATATTACTAAAATTTAGATTTAAAACTCCATTAATTTATATAATTTTCATCAAATATTATATTATATTATTATACAAACATAATTATATAAAGTCAAAGTGAATAAAGAAAGATGTCAAAAGTCAAACCGAGATGGAGTAGTTTATTTGAATTATCAATTTAATGGTTGAACGATTAGAGTTTAAAATATAATTATATTAGAATTAAAATAATTAAATTTTCATTCTAATTTATGTTACCATATAGTAGTCCGTTATATAAGACGAGAATGATGCGAACATAAACAATGTTTATTCATAGATAACCAAACATCTTTTCATGTATTAGTGATATACAGTAATAAAGTATGTTTAATTGTGTATAGACAAATTGTGTATAGACAAAATTAGTTGTGTACGAATGATTATAAATATAAAAATATGTGTGAACTAAAATTTAATTGAAAAATATCACCTCCTTTCTACAATAACATTATTCATCTTTCATCTTATTCTAATAATGAAAAAACAACGATAAGGTTAATCCAATAAGAGTGCTCCCATCCATGCCGTCCACACCACCGCCCAGACCGCAGCCCACCTGGGCGCCGATGGCAGCGGGCCGCCCAGGGGGCCGCCCAGGTCCACGTCCAAGCAATCGTCCCCCGTTTCGTGTTATTTGGTCAGATTTGTGGACGGTCGGACGGAGATTTAAGTCTTTTTTTTTTTTTTTTTAACTTAAAAGCCATGAAAATGGTATCTATATATGTGAGTGTATATGTATAGATGGAGATAGATGGGGAAGATGAAGATAGATGGAGATAGAGATATTTTTAGTTTATTATTATTGTGGATCCCATTTTTTTTTTGCCAGAAATATTCTCTTAAATTTAAATTTTATTTTATATTTGTGATATTTGATTAATTCTTAAATTTTTAATTAATTATTAATAATTAAGAATAATTAATTAAATTTTAAATATTATTAATAATAAAAGTATTTTTAATATCATTAAAATAATTAAATGTGGGTCCCAATTATTGTGAGGAAGGAGTGTCATGGTTAGGAGTGTTTAGTCATGAGTTTAGTCCTGAGAAGGAAGTGGGAAGAAAGTGCTGATGTGGCGCTGATGTGGCGCTGAGGACTAAGTTGAAGAAGTGTCTCCATTGGGAGTGCTCTAACAAAAATGATTTTCGTCCTAAGACATGAATTGACGTGATTTGTCACACTATTATTAATCAACTGGACATTACTATTATATGGTAGTTATAAATTTGATCCGGACCTAGAATGAAAGTGGACAATACACAATTATGACTCACTTTTTACTCTACAATAACATAATTATTACTCTGTATCTACCATGATTATATGAATATAAATCACAAAACATCATGACATGGCTACATAATTACGGTATTATCTATTCGTCCTAATTAAGATGTTTAAGATTATATAATCTAAAATTAGATAAAATGTCGAGGGGGTTTGCTGCCTCCGCAAACCTTTGTAATTGTGTATGCTGTTTCTTAGTTCGGAGGGTGTTGTAGCTTTTGACTGCTCAAAATGCTCATGATTACATTGTGTTTATATTAATATAATTCTTGCATTTAAAAACAAAAAAAAAGTTTAAGATTATATGCAAAATTCCGGAAGTAACTTTATTTTAAATAAAATATTATTTTAAAATAGTAATATGATAAACATTAAACTATAGTAAATATTTGTTCCCAAAAGATCATTCTTCATAATCACCTCCCTTGATGTGGAGAAAAATTTTCTTGATTAAGGTGTCGCTTAGATCTTCGATTTGATTGATTTTAGAATTAGTAGAAAACTACTTTTAAAATCAAACCAAAACCTAATTCAAAATTCAAAGCGAAACCAAATCAAACATCGAATTCGAATTACGTTTGATTTTAGTTTGAACTACATAAATTACGTTTGATTTCGGTTTAAACTGAAAAATTTGTAAAAGTTTTATTAAATTAAAAATAGATTTATATTAACCTTTTTATCTTTGATTCTGTTTGATTTGTTTTATTCTCAATTTATCTTTTATCATCAGATTTTTGCAAAGGTAATATTACACTATAATTCGATTTATAGTTACTTTTTTAAATAGATCATGTTTGATTTTTTTCGCATGTTAGGTATGTACACTACAATCTTATGCAGGTTTTAGGAATCAGATAAACGTTTTTAGTTTTTTTAGTCAGCAATAATCTATAGTACTTCTAACGTTTTCACATCCTAAAGTAGAGCAATAATATACACTGTACTGTGATTTGGGTCGATGATTCTTTAAGTACTCCTGTATCTAATTGCGATGTATATTTTAGCCATTGACGCTGGATTTTTTTAATCAAGCGAAGAATATATTGTACTATGATTTAACATTTTGAATAATAATAACCGATTTCTTTTATGTTGGTTTATACCAAAAATTTGTTTATACAATCGATTCTATTAAATTAAATCATGTATATTTTAAACAAACAAATGCACGTATCAATTAAATTATTTTTTTTTAATAAATTTGTGCGTTCACGAGTCTTACAAGTAGTAGATATCTTGATTAAACATTTGATGACGATCTCGAATCTCTTGAGCATTGTAGTGACCCGAACTTTTCCATGTTTATATATATATATTAAATGAAATTGTTATTTACATGATTAAGTGTTTCCAACATGTTAAGCAATCAAACTTGTTAAGACTTGATTAATTGAAATAGGTTTCATATAGACAATTGACCACCCAAGTTGATCGGTGATTCACGAACGTTAAAACTTGTAAAAACTATACGATGACATATATATGGTTATATATATAGTTAACATGATTTTATTATAAGTATGTATCTCATTAGGTATTTTAACAATGAGTTATATACATAAAAATGAGACTATTAATTTAAGAAACTCGAAAACGATATATATAACGATTATCGTTATAACGTCGTCTTACTAGGTACATATGAATCATATTAAGATATTGATACACTTGGTTAATTATGTTAAATGATAAGTAAATATATTATTAAGTGTATTAACAATGAAATACATATGTAAAAATAAGACTACTAACTTAATGATTTCGAAACGAGACATATATGTAACGATTATCGTTGTAACGACATTTAACTGTATATATATCATACTAAGATATATTATATATCATAATATTATGATAATATAACAATTTAACATCTCATTTGTTATAATAAACAATGGGTTAACAACATTGAACAAGATCGTTAACCTAAAGGTTTCAAAACAACATTTACATGTAACGACTAACGATGACTTAACGACTCAGTTAAAATGTATATACATGTAGTGTTTTAATATGTATTCATACACTTTTGAAAGACTTCAAGACACTTATCAAAATACTTCTACTTAATAAAAATGCTTACAATTACATCCTCGTTCAGTTTCATCAACAATTCTACTCGTATGCACCCGTATTCGTACTCGTACAATACACAGCTTTTAGATGTATGTACTATTGGTATATACACTCCAATGATCAGCTCTTAGCAGCCCATGTGAGTCACCTAACACATGTGGGAACCATCATTTGGCAACTAGCATGAAATATCTCATAAAATTACAAAAATATGAGTAATCATTCATGACTTATTTACATGAAAACAAAATTACATATCCTTTATATCTAATCCATACACCAACGACCAAAAACACCTACAAACACTTTCATTCTTCAATTTTCTTCATCTAATTGATCTCTCTCAAGTTATATCTTCAAGTTCTAAGTGTTCTTCATAAATTCCAAAAGTTCTAGTTTCATAAAATCAAGAATACTTCCAAGATTGCAAGTTTACTTCCAAGTTTTCTAAATCCATTCCAAGTAATCATCCAAGATCAAGAAACCTTTGTTACTTACAGTAGGTTATCTTTCTAATACAAGGTAATAATCATATTCAAACTTTAATTCAATTTCTATAACTATAACAATCTTATTTCGAGTGGAAATCTAACTTGAAATTGTTTTCGTGTCATGATTCTGCTTCAAGAACTTTCAAGCCATCCAAGGATCCTTTGAAGCTAGATCTATTTTTCTCATTTACAGTTGGTTTATCCAAGGAACTTGAGGTAGTAATGATGTTCATAACATCATTCGATTCATACATATAAAGCTATCTTATTCAAAGGTTTAAACTTGTAATCACTAGAACATAGTTTAGTTAATTCTAAACTTGTTCGCAAATAAAAGTTAATCCTTCTAACTTGACTTTTAAAATCAACTAAACACATGTTCTATATCTATATGATATGCTAACTTAATGATTTAAAACCTGAAAACACGAAAAACACCGTAAAACCGGATTTACGCCGTCGTAGTAACACCGCGGGCTGTTTTGGGTTAGTTAATTAAAAACTATGATAAACTTTGATTTAAAAGTTTTTATTCTGGAAAAATGATTTTTATTATGAACATGAAACTATATCCAAAAATTATGGTTAAACTCAAAGTGGAATTATGTTTTCTAAAATGGTCATCTAGACGTCGTTCTTTCGACTGAAATGACTACCTTTACAAAAACGACTTGTAACTTATTTTTCCGACTATAAACCTATACTTTTTCTGTTTAGATTCATAAAATAGAGTTCAATATGAAACCATAGCAATTTGATTCACTCAAAATGGATTTAAAATGAAGAAGTTATGGGTAAAACAAGATTGGATAATTTTTCTCATTTTAGCTACGTGAAAATTGGTAACAAATCTATTACAACCATAACTTAATCAACTTGTATTGTATATTATGTAATATTGAGATACCATAGACACGTATACAATGTTTTGACCTATCATGTCGACACATCTATATATATTTCGGAACAACCATAGACACTCTATATGTGAATGTTGGAGTTAGCTATACAGGGTTGAGGTTGATTCCAAAATATATATAGTTTGAGTTGTGATCAATACTGAGATACGTATACACTGGGTCGTGGATTGATTCAAGATAATATTTATCGATTTATTTCTGTACATCTAACTGTGGACAACTAGTTGTAGGTTACTAACGAGGAAAACTGACTTAATAAACTTAAAACATCAAAATATATTAAAAGTGTTGTAAATATATTTTGAACATACTTTGATATATATGTATATATTGTTATAGGTTCGTGAATCAACCAGTGGCCAAGTCTTACTTCCCGACGAAGTAAAAATCTGTGAAAGTGAGTTATAGTCCCACTTTTAAAATCTAATATTTTTGGGATGAGAATACATGCAGGTTTTATAAATGATTTACAAAATAGACACAAGTACGTGAAACTACATTCTATGGTTGAATTATCGAAATCGAATATGCCCCTTTTTATTAAGTCTGGTAATCTAAGAATTAGGGAACAGACACCCTAATTGACGCGAATCCTAAAGATAGATCTATTGGGCCTAACAAACCCCATCCAAAGTACCGGATGCTTTAGTACTTTGAAATTTATATCATATCCGAAGGGTGTCCCGGAATGATGGGGATATTCTTATATATGCATCTTGTTAATGTCGGTTACCAGGTGTTCACCATATGAATGATTTTTATCTCTATGTATGGGATGTGTATTGAAATATGAAATCTTGTGGTCTATTGTTACGATTTGATATATATATAGGTTAAACCTATAACTCACCAACATTTTTGTTGACGTTTAAAGCATGTTTATTCTCAGGTGAATACTAAGAGCTTCCGCTGTTGCATACTAAAATAAGGACAAGATTTGGAGTCCATGTTTGTATGATATTGTGTAAAAACTGCATTCAAGAAATTGATTTCGATGTAACATATTTGTATTGTAAACCATTATGTAATGGTCGTGTGTAAACAGGATATTTTAGATTATCATTATTTGATAATCTACGTAAAGATTTTTAAACCTTTATTTATGAAATAAAGGTTATGGTTTGTTTTAAAAATGAATGCAGTCTTTGAAAAATGTCTCATATAGAGGTCAAAATCTCGCAACGAAATCAATTAATATGGAACGTTTTTAATCAATAAGAATGGGACATTTCAGTTGGTATCCGAGCGTTGGTCTTAGAGAACCAGAAAATTTGCATTAGTGTGTCTTATCGAGTTTGTTAGGATGCATTACTGAGTCTGGACTTCGACCGTGTTTTCTTTAAAAATGATTGCTTAACATTTTTGTTGGAAACTATATATTATTAACATGTATATATTATGTGATATATTAATCTCTTAACATGTTTGATATTGTGTGATAGATGTCTACCTCTAGCACAAATCCCATTGACTCACCTAATAATAACGAAGAGTCGAATATATATTGGACTGATTCACAAGTTCCCGAAGAAGAACCGGAAGAAGAATCAGAACTGGAAGAGGAGGAACCGGAGGAGGAAATAGAACCGGTGGGGAAAATAATAAAACGGTTAAGTAAAAGAAAATCCTCAACCAACCGACCAAGGTTAATTATGGTCAATGGTGTTTCCGCCAAGGAAGCAAAATATTGGGAGGATTACCAATTCTCCGATGAATCGGATTCCGACGAGAATTCCGATGATGTTATAAAAATTACCCCAACTGAATTTAAAAAGGCAAAAGAAAATAATAAGGGAAAGGGCATAAAAATAGAGAAATCTAATTCCAACCCCGATGAACTTTATATGTATCGTCAACCCCCGAAGCCCTTAAGTTGTAACAATGACCCGGGAACCTCTAAACCACCAGGTTTTTCTAAACCGTTGTGGAAAACGACAGCTCGTATTAGGGGAACATCATATATCTCTAGAAACTTGGAAAAACGAACCAAAACCGAAGAAGAAGAAATGAGCGAGTCTGAATAAGATAGTTGTATTCGTGTGGTGTAATATATGTAATATAGTGTGCTTATGCTTTATGATATATGTAAAAATTGCTTTTATTAATAAGTATTTTTTTTTATGAATCTAACTCTTGTCTATTTTACAGTAAAAAAACACAAAATGGATAGATAACCCAATATTTTAAGAGACCTACCCGGAGACATGATTGATGAAATCTTGTCTAGAGTCGGTCAGAATTCTTCGGCACAACTATTTACGGCGAAATCAGTTTGTATGATTAACTTGTTCCATTTGACTATTTTGAAGGAAATGGCACCGACTACTCGACACACCGTGAATATGAATGAAGAGGAATTCTGTACTTTTCTAGCTTCAAACATAGCCGCAGTACAGGCTGCGCTACATACCAACAATAACCTTGGATCTAGCAGTACAGGAAATCGTGTAGGATGCACCTACAAAGAATTCACTGCCTGCAAACCATTGGAATTTGATGGAACCGAAGGACCGATCGGATTGAAACGGTGGATCGAGAAGGTCGAATCGGTGTTTGCCATAAGTAAGTGTACTGAAGAGGACAAAGTGAAGTACGCTACGCATACCTTCACAGGTTCTGCGTTAACATGGTGGAATACCTATCTAGAGCAAGTGGGACAAGGTGATGCGTACGCACTACCGTGGTCAGCATTCAAGCACTTGATGAACGAGAAGTACCGTCCCAGAACCGAGGTCATTAAGCTCAAGACAGAACTTAGAGGGTTACGAACCCAAGGATTTGATATTACCAAGTACGAAAGACGATTCATAGAATTGTGCCTATTGTGTCCGGGAGCGTTCGAAGATGAGGAAGAGAAGATCGACGCGTTTGTGAAAGGATTACCGGAAAGAATCCAAGAAGATATAAGTTCACACGAGCCCGCCTCCATACAACAGGCATGTAGAATGGCTCACAAACTAGTGAACCAGATTGAGGAAAGAATTAAAGAATTGACGGCTGAAGAGGCCAATGTGAAGCAAGTCAAAAGAAAGTGGGAGGAAAATGGTGATAAGAATCACCAATACAACAACAACAGCAATTACAATAATAATCGCAACAATTATCTCAACAATTGCAACATCAATCGCAACTACAACAAATGGCCCAACAACAACAACAACAACAACAACAACAACAGCAACTACAACAATCATCCCAACAACAATAACAACCGCAACAACAACAACAATCAGAAGCAGCTATGCCAAAGGTGTGAAAAGTATCACTCGGGGTTCTGCACCAAATTTTGCAAGAAGTGTAAAAGAAATGGTCATAGCGCGGTGAAGTGTGAGGTCTACGGACCAGGGGTTAACAGAACGAAAGGAACAAATGGTGTCGGAACGAGTAATGGCGGAGCAAGTAGTGTCGGAGCAAGTTATGCCAATGTAGTTTGTTATAAATGTGGAAAACCGGGCCACATTATTAGAAATTGCCCGAACCAGGAGAACACGAATGGACAAGGCCGCAGAAGAGTTTTCAATATTAATGCGGCAGAGGCACAGGAAGACCCGGAACTTGTTATGGGTACGTTTCTTATTGACAATAAATCTGCTTACGTTTTATTTGATTCGGGTGCGGATAGAAGCTATATGAGTAGAGATTTTTGTGCTAAATTAAGTTGTCCATTGACGCCGTTGGATAGTAAATTTTTACTCGAATTAGCAAACGGTAAATTAATTTTAGCAGATAATATATGCCGGAATCGAGAAATTAAACTGGGTAGCGAAATATTTAAGATTGATTTGATACCAGTAGAGTTAGGGAGTTTTGATGTAATAGTTGGCATGGACTGGCTGAAGAAGGTGAAAGCAGAGATCGTATGTTATAAAAATGCAATTCGCATTGTACGAGAAGAAGGAGAACCCTTAATGGTGTACGGAGAAAAGGGCAACATGAAGCTACATCTTATTAGTAATTTGAAGGCACAAAAACTAATAAGAAAAGGTTGCTATGCTGTTCTAGCACACGTCGAGAAAGTACAAACTGAAGAAAAGAGCATCAATGATGTTCCCGTCGCAAAAGAATTTCCCGATGTATTTCCGAAAGAATTACCGGGACTACCTCCACATCGATCTGTTGAATTTCAAATAGATCTTGTACCAGGAGCTGCACCAATAGCTCGTGCTCCTTATAGACTCTCACCCAGCGAGATGAAAGAACTGCAAAGCCAACTTCAAGAACTATTAGAATGTGGTTTCATTCGACCAAGCACATCACCATGGGGAGCTCCTGTTTTGTTTGTCAAGAAGAAGGATGGTACATTTAGGTTGTGTATTGACTACAGAGAGTTGAACAAACTTACCATCAAAAACCGTTATCCACTGCCGAGAATTGACGACTTATTTGATCAATTACAAGGCTCGTCGGTTTATTCGAAGATCGATTTACGTTCTGGATATCATCAAATGCGAGTAAAGGAGGATGATATTCCAAAAACTGCTTTTAGGACGCGTTATGGTCATTACGAGTTTATGGTTATGCCGTTTGGATTGACTAACGCACCAGCTGTGTTCATGGACCTTATGAACTGAGTGTGTGGGCCATATCTTGACAAGTTTGTCATTGTTTTCATCGATGACATACTTATTTACTCAAAGAATGATCAAGAGCACAAAGAACATTTGAGAAAAGTGCTAGAAGTATTGAGGAAAGAAAAACTGTACGCTAAGTTTTCAAAGTGTGCATTTTGGTTGGAAGAAGTTCAATTCCTCGGTCACATAGTGAACAAAGAAGGTATCCAGGTGGACCCGGCAAAGATCGAAATCGTTGAAAAGTGGAAAACCCCAAAAACTCCGAAGCATATACGTCAATTTTTAGGATTGGCTGGTTACTACAGAAGATTCATCCAAGATTTCTCCAAAATAGCAAAACCCTTGACTGCATTAACGCATAAAGGGAAGAAATTTGAATGGAAGGATGAACAAGAGAAGGCGTTTCAATTATTGAAGAAAAAGCTAACTACGGCACCTATATTGTCATTGCCTGAAGGGAATGATGATTTTGTGATTTATTGTGACGCATCAAAGCAAGGTCTCGGTTGTGTATTAATGCAACGGACGAAGGTGATTGCTTATGCGTCTAGACAATTGAAGATTCACGAGCAAAATTATACGACGCATGATTTGGAATTAGGCGCGGTTGTTTTTGCATTAAAGACTTGGAGGCACTACTTATATGGGGTTAAAAGTATTATATATACCGACCACAAAAGTCTTCAACACATATTTAATCAGAAACAACTGAATATGAGGCAGCGTAGGTGGATTGAATTATTGAATGATTACGACTTTGAGATTCATTACCAACCGGGGAAGGCAAATGTGGTAGCCGACGCCTTGAGCAGAAAGGACAGAGAACCCATTCGAGTAAAATCTATGAATATAATGATTCACACTAACCTTACTACTCAAATAAAGGAGGCGCAACAAGGAGTTTTAAAAGAGGGAAATTTAAAGGATGAAATACCCAAAGGATCGGAGAAGCATCTTAATATTTGGGAAGACAGAACCCGGTATAGGGCTGAAAGAATTTGGGTACCAAAATTTGGAGATATGAGAGAAATGGTACTTAGAGAAGCTCATAAAACCAGATACTCAATACATCCTGGAACGGGGAAGATGTACAAGGATCTTAAGAAACATTTTTGGTGGCCAGGTATGAAAGCCGATATTGCTAAATAGGTAGGAGAATGCTTGATGTGTTCTAAGGTCAAAGCTGAACATCAGAAACCATCAGGTCTACTACAACAACCTGAAATCTCGGAATGGAAATGGGAAAACATTACCATGGATTTCATTACTAAATTGCCAAGGACTGCAAGTGGTTGTGATACTATTTGGGTAATAGTTGATCGTCTCACCAAGTCAGCACACTTCCTGCCAATAAGAGAAGATGACAAGATGGAGAAGTTAGCACGACTGTATTTGAAGGAAGTCATCTCCAGACATGGAATACCAATCTCTATTATCTCTGATAGGGATGGCAGATTTATTTCAAGATTCTGGCAGACATTACAGCAAGCATTAGGAACTCGTCTAGACATGAGTACTGCCTATCATCCACAAACTGATGGGCAGAGCGAAAGGACGATACAAATGCTTGAAGACATGCTACGAGCTTGTGTTATTAATTTCGGAAACAGTTGGGATCGACATCTACCGTTAGCAGAATTTTCCTACAACAACAGCTACCATTCAAGCATTGAGATGGCGCCGTTTGAAGCACTTTATGGTAGAAAGTGCAGGTCTCCGATTTGTTGGACTGAAGTGGGGGATAGACAGATTACGGGTCCAGAGATAATACAAGAAACTACCGAGAAAATCATCCAAATTCAACAAAGATTGAAAACCGCCCAGAGTCGACAAAAGAGCTACGCGGACAGTAAAAGAAAAGATATAGAGTTTGAAATTGGAGAAATGGTCATGCTTAACGTTTCACCTTGGAAAGGCGTTGTTCGATTTGGTAAACGGGGGAAACTAAATCCAAGGTACATTGGACCATTCAAGATTATAGATCGTGTCGGACCAGTAGCTTACCAACTGGAGCTACCTCAACAACTCGCGGCTGTACATAACACTTTCCACGTCTCAAATTTGAAGAAATGTTTTGCTAAAGAAGATCTCACTATTCCGTTGGACAAAATCCAAATCAATGAAAAACTTCAATTCATTGAAGAACCCGTCGAAATAATGGATCGTGAGGTTAAGAGACTTAAACAAAACAAGATACCGATTGTTAAGGTTCGATGGAATGCTTGTAGAGGACCCGAGTTCACCTGGGAGCATGAAGATCAGATGAAGAAGAAATACCCGCATTTATTTCCAGAAGATACGTCAACACCTCCAACTGCTTAAAATTTCGGGACGAAATTTATTTAACGGGTAGGTACTGTAGTGACCCGAACTTTTCCATGTTTATATATATATTAAATGAAATTGTTATTTACATGATTAAGTATTTCCAACATGTTAAGCAATCAAACTTGTTAAGACTTGATTAATTAAAATAGGTTTCATATAGACAATTGACCACCCAAGTTGATCGGTGATTCACGAACGTTAAAACTTTTAAAAACTATACGATGACATATATATGGTTATATATATATATATATATATATATATAGTTAACATGATTTTATTATAAGTATGTATCTCATTAGGTCTTTTAACAATGAGTTATATACATAAAAATGAGACTATTAATTTAAGAAACTCGAAAACGATATATATAACGATTATCGTTATAACGTTGTCTTACTAGGTACATATGAATCATATTAAGATATTGATACACTTGGTTAATTATGTTAAATGATAAGTAAATATATTATTAAGTGTATTAACAATGAAATACATATGTAAAAATAAGACTACTAACTTAATGATTTCGAAACGAGACGTATATGTAACAATTATCGTTGTAACGACATTTAACTGTATATATATCATACTAAGATATATTATATATCATAATATCATGATAATATAACAATTTAACATCTCATTTGTTATAATAAACAATGGGTTAACAATATTAAACAAGATCGTTAACCTAAAGGTTTCAAAACAACATTTACATGTAACGACTAACGATGACTTAACGACTCAGTTAAAATGTATATACATGTAGTGTTTTAATATTTATTCATACACTTTTGAAAGACTTCAAGACACTTATCAAAATACTTCTACTTAACAAAAATGCTTACAATTACATCCTCGTTCAGTTTCATCAACAATTCTACTCGTATGCACCCGTATTCGTACTCGTACAATACACAGCTTTTAGATGTATGTACTATTGGTATATACACTCCAATGATCAGCTCTTAGTAGCCCATGTGAGTCACCTAACATATGTGGGAGCCATCATTTGGCAACTAGCATGAAATATCTCATAAAATTACAAAAATATGAGTAATCATTCATGACTTATTTACATGAAAACAAAATTACATATCCTTTATATCTAATCCATACACCAACGACCAAAAACACCTACAAACACTTTCATTCTTCAATTTTCTTCATCTAATTGATCTCTCTCAAGTTCTATCTTCAAGTTCTAAGTGTTCTTCATAAATTCCAAAAGTTCTAGTTTTATAAAATCAAGAATACTTCCAAGATTGCAAGTTTACTTCCAAGTTTTCTAAATCCATTCCAAGTAATCATCCAAGATCAAGAAACCTTTGTTACTTACAGTAGGTTATCTTTTTAATACAAGGTAATAATCATATTCAAACTTTAATTCAATTTCTATAACTATAACAATCTTATTTCGAGTGGAAATCTTACTTGAAATTGTTTTCGTGTCATGATTCTGCTTCAAGAACTTTCAAGCCATCCAAGGATCCTTTGAAGCTAGATATATTTTTCTCATTTCCAGTAGGTTTATCCAAGGAACTTGAGGCAGTAATGATGTTCATAACATCATTTGATTCATACATATAAAGCTATCTTATTCAAAGGTTTAAACTTGTAATCACTAGAACATAGTTTAGTTAATTCTAAACTTGTTCGCAAATAAAAGTTAATCCTTCTAACTTGACTTTTAAAATCAACTAAACACATGTTCTATATCTATATGATATGCTAACTTAATGATTTAAAACCTGGAAACACGAAAAACACCTTAAAACCGGATTTACGCCGTCGTAGTAACACCGCGGGCTGTTTTGGGTTAGTTAATTAAAAACTATGATAAACTTTGATTTAAAAGTTGTTATTCTGGGAAAATAATTTTTATTATGAACATGAAACTATATCCAAAAATTATGGTTAAACTCAAAGTGGAAGTATGTTTTCTAAAATGGTCATCTAGACGTCGTTCTTTCAACTGAAATGACTACCTTTACAAAAATGACTTGTAACTTATTTTTCTGACAATAAACCTATACTTTTTCTATTTAGATTCATAAAATAGAGTTCAATATGAAACCATAGCAATTTGATTCACTAAAAACGGATTTAAAATGAAGAAGTTATGGGTAAAACAAGATTGGATAATTTTTCTCATTTTAGCTACGTGAAAATTGGTAACAAATCTATTCCAACCATAACTTAATCAACTTATATTGTATATTATGTAATTTTGAGATACCATAGACACGTATACAATGTTTCGACCTATAAACTCATCGGAATCCGATTCATCGGAGAATTGGTAATCCTCCCAATATTTTGCTTCCTTGGCGGAAACACCATTGACCATAATTAACCTTGGTCGGTTGGTTAAGGATTTTCTTTTACTTAACCGTTTTATTATTTCCCCCACCGGTTCTATTTCCTCCTCCGGTTCCTCCTCTTCCGGTTCTGATTCTTCTTCCGGTTCTGATTCTTCTTCCGGTTCTTCTTCGGGAACTTGTGAATCAGTCCAATATATATTCGACTCTTCGTTATTATTAGGTGAGTCAATGGGATTTGTGCTAGAGGTAGAAATCTATCACACAATATCAAACATTTTAAGAGATTAATATATCACATAATATATACATGTTAATAATATATAGTTTCCAACAAAAATGTTAAGCAATCATTTTTAAAGAAAACACGGTCGAAGTCCAGACTCACTAATGCATCCTAACAAACTCGATAAGACACACTAATGCAAATTTTCTGGTTCTCTAAGACCAACGCTCGGATACCAACTGAAATGTCCCGTTCTTATTGATTAAAAACGTTCCATGTTAATTGATTTCGTTGCGAGGTTTTGACCTCTATATGAGACGTTTTTCAAAGACTGCATTCATTTTTAAAACAAACCATAACCTTTATTTCATAAATAAAGGTTTAAAAAGCTTTACATAGATTATCAAATAATGATAATCTAAAATATCCTGTTTACACACGACCATTACATAATGGTTTACAATACAAATATGTTACATCAAAATCAGTTTCTTGAATGCAGTTTTTACACAATATCATACAAACATGGACTCCAAATCTTGTCCTTATTTTAGTATGCAACAGCGGAAGCTCTTAGTATTCACCTGAGAATAAACATGCTTTAAACGTCAACAAAAATGTTGGTGAGTTATAGGTTTAACCTATATATATCAAATCGTAACAATAGACCACGATTTCATATTTCAATACACATCCCATACATAGAGATAAAAATCATTCATATGGTGAACACCTGGTAACCGACATTAACAAGATGCATATATAAGAATATCCCCATCATTCCGGGACACCCTTCGGATATGATATAAATTTCGAAGTACTAAAGCATCCGTTACTTTGGATGGGGTTTGTTAGGCCCAATAGATCTATCTTTAGGATTCGCGTCAATTAGGGTGTCTGTTCCCTAATTCTTAGATTACCAGACTTAATAAAAAGGGGCATATTCGATTTCGATAATTCAACCATAGAATGTAGTTTCACGTACTTGTGTCTATTTTGTAAATCATTTATAAAACCTGCATGTATTCTCATCCCAAAAATATTAGATTTTAAAAGTGGGACTATAACTCACTTTCACAGATTTTTACTTCGTCGGGAAGTAAGACTTGGCCACTGGTTGATTCACGAACCTATAACAATATATACATATATATCAAAGTATGTTCAAAATATATTTACAACACTTTTAATATATTTTGATGTTTTAAGTTTATTAAGTCAGTTGTCCTCGTTAGTAGCCTACAACTAGTTGTCCACAGTTAGATGTACAGAAATAAATCGATAAATATTATCTTGAATCAATCCATGACCCAGTGTATACGTATCTCAGTATTGATCACAACTCAAACTATATATATTTTGGAATCAACCTCAACCCTGTATAGCTAACTCCAACATTCACATATAGAGTGTCTATGGTTGTTCCGAAATATATATAGATGTGTCGACATGATAGGTCGAAACATTGTATACGTGTCTATGGTATCTCAAGATTACATAATATACAATACAAGTTGATTAAGTTATGGTTGGAATAGATTTGTTACCAATTTTCACGTAGCTAAAATGAGAAAAATTATCCAATCTTGTTTTACCCATAACTTCTTCATTTTAAATCCATTTTGAGTGAATCAAATTGCTATGGTTTCATATTGAACTATATTTTATGAATCTAAACATAAAAAGTATAGGTTTATTGTCAAAAAAATAAGTTACAAGTCGTTTTTGTAAAGGTAGTCATTTCAGTCGAAAGAACGACGTCTAGATGACCATTTTAGAAAACATACTTCCACTTTGAGTTTAACCATAATTTTTGGATATAGTTTCATGTTCATAATAAAAATCATTTTCTAAGAATAACAACTTTTAAATCAAAGTTTATCATAGTTTTTAATTAACTAACCCAAAACAGCCCGCGGTGTTACTATGACGGCGTAAATTCGGTTTTTCGGTGTTTTTCGTGTTTCCAGGTTTTAAATCATTAAGTTAGAATATCATATAGATATAGAACATGTTTTTATTTGATTTTAAAAGTCAAGTTAGAAGGATTAACTTTTATTTGCGAACAAGTTTAGAATTAACTAAACTATGTTCTAGTGATTACAAGTTTAAACCTTCGAATAAGATAGCTTTATATGTATGAATCGAATGATGTTATGAACATCATTACTACCTCAAGTTCCTTGGATAAACCTACTGTAAATGAGAAAAATAGATCTAGCTTCAAATGATCCTTGGATGGCTTGAAAGTTCTTGAAGCAGAATCATGACACGAAAACAATTTCAAGTAAGATTTCCACTCGAAATAAGATTGTTATAGTTATAGAAATTGAATTAAAGTTTGAATATGATTATTACCTTGTATTATAAAGATAACCTACTGTAATTAACAAAGGTTTCTTGATCTTGGATGATTACTTGGAATGGATTTAGAAAACTTGGAAGTAAACTTGCAATCTTGGAAGTATTCTTGATTTTATGAAACTAGAACTTTTGGAATTTATGAAGAACACTTAGAACTTGAAGATAGAACTTGAGAGAGATCAATTAGATGAAGAAAATTGAAGAATGAAAGTGTTTGTAGGTGTTTTTGGTCGTTGGTGTATGGATTAGATATAAAGGATATGTAATTTTGTTTTCATGTAAATAAGTCATGAATGATTACTCATATTTTTGTAATTTTATGAGATATTTCATGCTAGTTGCCAAATGATGGTTCCCACATGTGTTAGGTGACTCACATGGGATACTAAGAGCTGATCATTGGAGTGTATATACCAATAGTACATACATCTAAAAGCTGTGTATTGTACGAGTACGAATACGGGTGCATACGAGTAGAATTGTTGATGAAACTGAACGAGGATGTAATTGTAAGCATTTTTGTTAAGTAGATGTATTTTGATAAGTGTCTTGAAGTCTTTCAAAAGTGTATGAATACATATTAAAACACTACATGTATATACATTTTAACTGAGTCGTTAAGTCATCGTTAGTCGTTACATGTAAATGTTGATTTGAAACCTTTAGGTTAACGATCTTGTTGAATGTTGTTAATCCATTGTTTATTATAACAAATGAGATGTTAAATTGTTATATTATCATGATATTATGATATATAATATATCTTAGTATGATGTATATACAGTTAAATGTCGTTACAACGATAATCGTTACATATATGTCTCGTTTCGAAATCATTAAGTTAGTAGTCTTATTTTTACATATGTATTTCATTGTTAATACACTTAATAATATATTTACTTATCATTTAACATAATTAACCAAGTGTATCAATATCTTAATATGATTCATATGTACCTAGTAAGACGTTGTTATAACGATAATCGTTATATATATCGTTTTCGAGTTTCTTAAATTAATAGTCTCATTTTTATGTATATAACTCATTGTTAAAATACCTAATGAGATACATACTTATAATAAAATCATGTTAACTATATATATAACCATATATATGTCATCGTATAGTTTTTACAAGTTTTAACGTTCGTGAATCACCGGTCAACTTGGGTGATCAATTGTCTATATGAAACCTATTTCAATTAATCAAGTCTTAACAAGTTTGATTGCTTAACATGTTGGAAACACTTAATCATGTAAATAACAATTTCATTTAATATATATATAAACATGGAAAAGTTCGGGTCTCTACAGTACCTATCCGTTAAATAAATTTCGTCCCGAAATTTTAAGCAGTTGGAGGTGTTGACGTATCTTCTGGAAATAAATGCGGGTATTTCTTCTTCATCTGATCTTCACGCTCCCAGGTGAACTCGGGTCCTCTACGAGCATTCCATCAAACCTTAACAATCGGTATCTTGTTTTGTTTAAGTCTCTTAACCTCACGATCCATTATTTCGACGGGTTCTTCAATGAATTAAAGTTTTTCATTGATTTGGATTTCGTCCAACGGAATAGTGAGATCTTCTTTAGCAAAACATTTCTTTAAATTTGAGACGTAGAAAGTGTTATGTACAGCCGCGAGTTGTTGAGGTAGCTCCAGTTGGTAAGCTACTGGTCCGACACGATCTATAATCTTGAATGGTCCAATGTACCTTGGATTTAGTTTCCCCCGTTTACCAAATCGAACAACGCCTTTCCAAGGTGAAACCTTAAGCATGACCATTTCTCCAATTTCAAACTCTATATCTTTTCTTTTACTGTCCGCGTAGCTCTTTTGTCGACTCTGGGCGGTTTTCAATCTTTGTTGAATTTGGATGATTTTCTCGGTAGTTTCTTGTATTATCTCCGGACCCGTAATCTGTCTATCCCCCACTTCACTCCAACAAATCGGAGACCTGCACTTTCTACCATAAAGTGCTTCAAACGGCGCCATCTCAATGCTTGAATGGTAGCTGTTGTTGTAGGAAAATTCTGCTAACGGTAGATGTCGATCCCAACTGTTTTCGAAATCAATAACACAAGCTCGTAGCATGTCTTCAATCGTTTGTATCATCCTTTCGCTCTGCCCATCAGTTTGTGGATGATAGGCAGTACTCATGTCTAGACGAGTTCCAAATGCTTGCTGTAATGTCTGCCAGAATCTTGAAATAAATCTGCCATCCCTATCAGAGATAATAGAGATTGGTATTCCATGTCTGGAGATGACTTCCTTCAAATACAGTCGTGCTAACTTCTCCATCTTGTCATCTTCTCTTATTGGAAGTAAGTGTGCTGACTTGGTGAGACGATCAACTATTACCCAAATAGTATCATAACCACTTGCAGTCCTTGGCAATTTAGTAATGAAATCCATGGTAATGTTTTCCTATTTCTATTCCGGGATTTCAGGTTGTTGTAGTAGACCTGATGGTTTCTGATGTTCAGCTTTGACCTTAGAACACGTCAAACATTCTCCTACATATTTAGCAATATCGGCTTTCATACCTGGCCACCAAAAATATTTCTTAAGATCCTTGTATATCTTCCCCGTTACAGGATGTATTGAGTATCTGGTTTTATGAGCTTCTCTAAGTACCATTTCTCTCATATCTCCAAATTTTGGTACCCAAATTCTTTCAGCCCTATACCGGGTTCCGTCTTCCCGAATATTAAGATGCTTCTCCGATCCTTTGGGTATTTTATCCTTTAAATTTTCCTCTTTTAAAACTCCTTGTTGCGCCTCCTTTATTTGAGTAGTAAGGTTAGTGTGAATCATTATATTCATAGATTTTACTCGAATGGGTTCTCTGTCCTTTCTGCTCAAGGCGTCGGCTACCACATTTGCCTTCCCCGGGTGGTAACAAATCTCAAAATCGTAATCATTCAACAATTCAATCCACCTACGCTGCCTCATATTCAGTTGTTTCTGATTAAATATGTGTTGAAGACTTTTATGGTCGGTATATATAATACTTTTGACCCCATATAAGTAGTGCCTCCAAGTCTTTAATGCAAAAAGAACCGCGCCTAATTCCAAATCATGCGTCGTATAATTTTGCTCGTGAATCTTCAATTGTCTAGACGCATAAGCAATCACCTTCGTCCGTTACATTAATACACAACCGAGACCTTGCTTTGATGCGTCACAATAAATCACAAAATCATCATTCCCTTCAGGCAATGACAATATAGGTGCCGTAGTTAGCTTTTTCTTTAATAATTGAAACGCCTTCTCTTGTTCATCCTTCCATTCAAATTTCTTCCCTTTATGCGTTAATGCAGTCAAGGATTTTGCTATTTTGGAGAAATCTTGGATGAATCTTCTGTAGTAACCAGCCAATCCTAAAAATTGACGTATATGCTTCGAAGTTTTTGGGATTTTCCACTTTTTAACGGTTTCGATCTTTGCTGGGTCCACCTGGATACCTTCTTTGTTCACTATGTGACCGAGGAATTGAACTTCTTCCAACCAAAATGCACACTTTGAAAACTTAGCGTACAGTTTTTCTTTCCTCAATACTTCTAGCACTTTTCTCAAATGTTCTTCGTGCTCTTGATCATTCTTTGAGTAAATAAGTATGTCATCGATGAAAACAATGACAAACTTGTCAAGATATAGCCCACACACTCGGTTCATAAGGTCTATGAACACAGCTGGTGCGTTAGTCAATCCAAACGGCATAACCATAAACTCGTAATGACCATAACGCGTCCTAAAAGCAGTTTTTGGAATATCATCCTCCTTTACTCGCATTTGATGATATCCAGAACGTAAATTGATCTTCGAATAAACCGACGAGCCTTGTAGTTGATCAAATAAGTCATCAATTCTCGGCAGTGGATAACGGTTTTTGATGGTAAGTTTGTTTAACTCTCTGTAGTCAATACACAACCTAAATGTACCATCCTTCTTTTTGACAAACAAAACAGGAGCTCCCCATGGTGATGTGCTTGGTCGAATGAAACCACGTTCTAATAGTTCTTGCAGTTGGCTTTGCAGTTCTTTCATCTCGCTGGGTGCGAGTCTATAAGGAGCGCGAGCTATTGGAGCATCTCCTGGTACAAGATCTATTTGAAATTCAACAGATCGATGTGGAGGTAGTCCCGGTAATTCTTTCGGAAATACATCGGGAAATTCTTTTGCGACGAGAACATCATTGATGCTCTTTTCTTCAGTTTGTACTTTCTCGACGTGTGCTAGAACAGCATAGCAACCTTTTCTTATTAGTTTTTGTGCCTTCAAATTACTAATAAGATGTAGCTTCATGTTGCCCTTTTCTCCGTACACCATTAAGGGTTCTCCTTTTTCTCGTACAATGCGAATTGCATTTTTATAACATACGATCTCTGCTTTCACCTTCTTCAGCCAGTCCATGCCAACTATTGCATCAAAACTCCCTAACTCTACTGGTATCAAATCAATCTTAAATATTTCGCTACCCAGTTTAATTTCTCGATTTCGGCATATATTATCTGCTGAAATTAATTTACCGTTTGCTAATTCGAGTAAAAATTTACTATCCAATGGCGTCAATGGACAACTTAATTTAGCACAAAAATCTCTACTCATATAGCTTCTATCCGCACCCGAATCAAATAAAACGTAAGCAGATTTATTGTCAATAAGAAACGTACCCGTAACAAGCTCCGGGTCTTCCTGTGCCTCTACCGCATTAATATTGAAAACTCTTCCGCGGCCTTGTCCATTCGTGTTCTCCTGGTTCGGGCAATTTCTAATAATGTGGCCCGGTTTTCCACATTTATAACAAACTACATTGGCATAACTTGCTCTGACACTACTTGCTCCACCATTATTCGTTCCGACACCATTTGTTCCTTTCGTTCTATTAACCCCTGGTTCGTAGACCTCACACTTCGCTGTGCTATGACCATTTCTTTTACACTTGTTGCAAAATTTGGTGCAGAACCCCGAGTGATACTTTTCACACCTTTGGCATAGCTGCTTCTGATTGTTGTTGTTGTTGCGATTGTTATTGTTGTTGGGACGATTGTTGTAGTTGTTGTTGTTGTTGTTGTTGTTGTTGTTGCTGTTGTTGGGCCGTTTGTTGTAGTTGCGATTGATGTTGCGATTGTTGGGATAATTGTTGCGATTATTATTGTAATTGCTGTTGTTGTTGTATTGGTGATTCTTATCACCGTTTTCCTCCTACTTTCTTTTGACTTGCTTCACATCGGCCTCTTCAGCCGTCTGTTCTTTAATTCTTTCCTCAATCTGGTTCACTAGTTTGTGAGCCATTCTACATGCCTGTTGTATGGAGGCGGGCTCGTGTGAACTTATATCTTCTTGGATTCTTTCCGGTAATCCTTTCGCGTCGATCTTCTCTTCCTCATCTTCGAACGCTCCCGGACACAATAGGCACAATTCTGTGAATCGTCTTTCATACGTGGTAATATCAAATCCTTGGGTTCGTAACCCTCTAAGTTCTGTCTTGAGCTTATTGACCTCGGTTCTGGGACGGTGCTTCTCGTTCATCAAGTGCTTGAATGCTGACCACGGTAGTGCGTAAGCATCATCTTGTCCCACTTACTCTAGATAGGTATTCCACCATGTTAATGCAGTACCTGTGAAGGTATGCGTAGCGTACTTCACTTTGTCCTTTTCAGTACACTTACTTATGGCAAACACCGATTCGACCTTCTCGGTCCACCGTTTCAATCCGATCGGTCCTTCGGTTCCATCAAATTCCAAAGGTTTGCAGGCAGTGAATTCTTTGTAAGTGCATCCTACACGACTTCCTGTACTGCTAAATCCAAGGTTATTGTTGGTATGTAGCGCAGCCTGTACTGCGGCTATGTTTGAAGCTAGAAAAGTACGGAATTCCTCTTCATTCACATTCACGGTGTGTCGAGTAGTCGGTGCCATTTCCTTCAAAATAGTCAAATGGAACAAGTTAATCATACAGAATATTAAGAGTAGTGAATAGTATTTCGTAGCATAATATGAACTCATTTATAAAAGCTTTTTCTTCATATTAGCGTTTTATAAGTTTAAATTCGGGTAGTACCTACCCGTTAAGTTCATACTTAGTAGCTAATATACAATTCAACTACTACAATTCTATATGAAAAACTGATTATAATAATATTTCGCGTTCAAACTTTTATACAATATTTTACAAACTTACAATACCGCTTATTTTACATAAAGCATGAAATATAGCACATAATAACTTTGATACAAGATAGTTGTGAAGATAATTCTAGCTAGTACACAAGTCGTTCAGCAAAGGCAATAAAGACACGTAATTCATACGTCCAGAAACAAGTCATGCATTCTGGTTTTACTAGGACTACTTCCCATCCTTGGTCTTGTGGAACATAACCGTTATGGCCGTTGATAAGACTGCGTGTTGTAACGTCGTCAAAGGGACGAGGGTTACGTAATGACCAACAGTCTCGTAATAACCTAAAAACCTCATTTCTTACTCCAATTACCGACTCCGTCACTTGTGGGAACGTTTTGTTTAATAGTTGTAGCCCGATGTTCTTTTTCTCACTTTGGTGAGAAGCGAACATTACTAACCCGTAAGAATAGCATGCTTCTTTATGTTGCATGTTAGCCGCTTTTTCTAAATCATGAAGTCCTATATTCGGATATATTGAGTCAAAATAATTTCTTAACCCGTTGCGTAAAATAGCATTTGGGTTCCCCGCAATATATGCGTCAAAGTAAACACATCGTAACTTATGGGTTTCCCAATGTGATATCCCCCATCTTTCAAACGAAAGTCTCTTATAAACCATGACATTCTTGGAACGTTCTTCGAATGTCTTACAAACTGATTTCGCCGTAAATAGTTGTGCCGAAGAATTCTGACCGACTCTAGACAAGATTTCATCAATCATGTCTCCGGGTAGGTCTCTTAAAATATTGGGTTGTCTATCCATTTTGTGTTTTTTTACTGTAAAATAGACAAGAGTTAGATTCATAAAAAAATACTTATTAATACAAGCAATTTTTACATATATCATAAAGCATAAGCACACTATATTACATATATTACACCACACGAATACAACTATCTTATTCCGACTTGCTCGTTTCTTCTTCTTCGGTTTTGGTTCATTTTGCCAAGTTTCTTGGGATATATGATGTTCCCCTAATACGAGCTGTCGTTTTCCACAACGGTTTAGAAAAACCTGGTGGTTTAGAGGTTCCCGGGTCATTGTTACAACTTAAGGGCTTCGGGGGTTGACGATACATATAAAGTTCATCGGGGTTGGAATTAGATTTCTCTATTTTTATGCCCTTTCCCTTATTATTTTCTTTTGCCTTTTTAAATTCAGTTGGGGTAATTTTTATAACATCATCGGAATTCTCATCGGAATCCGATTCATCGGAGAATTGGTAATCCTCCCAATATTTTGCTTCCTTGGCGGAAACACCATTGACCATAATTAACCTTGGTCGGTTGGTTGAGGATTTTCTATTACTTAACCATTTTATTATTTCCCCCACCGGTTCTATTTCCTCCTCCGATTCCTCCTCTTCCGGTTCTGATTCTTCTTCCGGTTTTGATTCTTCTTCCGGTTCTTCTTCGGGAACTTGTGAATCAGTCCAATATATATTCGACTCTTCGTTATTATTAGGTGAGTCAATGGGATTTGTGCTAGAGGTAGACATCTATCACACAATATCAAACATGTTAAGAGATTAATATATCACATAATATATACATGTTAATAATATATAGTTTCCAACAAAAATGTTAAGCAATCATTTTTAAAGAAAACACGGTCGAAGTCCAGACTCACTAATGCATCCTAACAAACTCGATAAGACACACTAATGCAAATTTTCTGGTTCTCTAATACCAACGCTCGGATACCAACTGAAATGTCCCGTTCTTATTGATTAAAAACGTTCCATATTAATTGATTTCGTTGCGAGGTTTTGACCTCTATATGAGACGTTTTTCAAAGACTGCATTCATTTTTAAAACAAACCATAACCTTTATTTCATAAATAAAGGTTTAAAAAGCTTTACGTAGATTATCAAATAATGATAATCTAAAATATCCTGTTTACACACGACCATTACATAATGGTTTACAATACAAATATATTACATCGAAATCAGTTTCTTGAATGCAGTTTTTACACAATATCATACAAACATGGACTCCAAATCTTGTCCTTATTTTAGTATGCAACAGCGGAAGCTCTTAGTATTCACCTGAGAATAAACATGCTTTAAACGTCAACAAAAATGTTGGTGAGTTATAGGTTTACCCTATATATATCAAATCGTAACAATAGACCACAAGATTTCATATTTCAATACACATCCCATACATATAGATAAAAATCATTCATATGGTGAACACCTGGTAACCGACATTAACAAGATGCATATATAAGAATATCCCCATCATTCTGGGACACCCTTCGGATATGATATAAATTTCGAAGTACTAAAGCATCTATTACTTTGGATGGGGTTTGTTAGGCCCAATAGATCTATCTTTAGGATTCGCGTCAATTAGGGTGTCTGTTCCCTAATTCTTAGATTACCAGACTTAATAAAAAGGGGCATATTCGATTTCGATAATTCAACCATAGAATGTAGTTTCACGTACTTGTGTCTATTTTGTAAATCATTTATAAAACCTGCATGTATTCTCATCCCAAAAATATTAGATTTTAAAAGTGGGACTATAACTCACTTTCACAGATTTTTACTTCGTCGAGAAGTAAGACTTGGCCACTGGTTGATTCACGAACCTATAACAATATATACATATATATCAAAGTATGTTCAAAATATATTTACAACACTTTTAATATATTTTGATGTTTTAAGTTTATTAAGTCAGCTGTCCTCGTTAGTAGCCTACAACTAGTTGTCCACAGTTAGATGTACAGAAATAAATCGATAAATATTATCTTGAATCAATCCACGACCCAGTGTATACGTATCTCAGTATTGATCACAACTCAAACTATATATATTTTGGAATCAACCTCAACCCTGTATAGCTAACTCCAACATTCACATATAGAGTGTCTATGGTTGTTCTGAAATATATATAGATGTGTCGACATGATAGGTTGAAACATTGTATACGTGTCTATGGTATCTCAAGATTACATAATATACAATACAAGTTGATTAAGTTATGGTTGGAATAGATTTGTTACCAATTTTCACGTAGCTAAAATGAAAAAAATTATCCAATCTTGTTTTACCCATAACTTCTTCATTTTAAATCCGTTTTGAGTGAATCAAATTGCTATGGTTTCATATTGAACTCTATTTTATGAATCTAAACAGAAAAAGTATAGTTTTATAGTCGGAAAAATAAGTTACAAGTCATTTTTGTAAAGGTAGTCATTTCAGTCGAAAGAACGACGTCTAGATGACCATTTTAGAAAACATACTTCCACTTTGAGTTTAACCATAATTTTTGGATATAGTTTCATGTTCATAATAAAAATCATTTTCTAAGAATAACAACTTTTAAATCAAAGTTTATCATAGTTTTTAATTAACTAACCCAAAACAGCCCGCGGTGTTACTACGACGGCGTAAATTCGGTTTTACGGTGTTTTTCGTGTTTCCGGGTTTTAAATCATTAAGTTAGCATATCATATAGATATAGAACATGTATTTAGTTGATTTTAAAAGTCAAGTTAGAAGGATTAACTTTTATTTGCGAACAAGTTTAGAATTAACTAAACTATGTTCTAGTGATTACAAGTTTAAACCTTCGAATAAGATAGCTTTATATGTATGAATTGAATGATGTTATGAACATCATTACTACCTAAAGTTCCTTGGATAAACTTACTGGAAATGATAAAAATAGATCTAGCTTCAAAGGATCCTTGGATGGCTTGAAAGTTCTTGAAGCAGAATCATGACACGAAAACAATTTCAAGTAAGATTTCCACTCGAAATAAGATTGTTATAGTTATAGAAATTGAATTAAAGTTTGAATATGATTATTACCTTGTATTAGAAATATAACCTACTGTAAGTAACAAAGGTTTCTTGATCTTGGATGATTACTTGGAATGGATTTATAAAACTTGGAAGTAATCTTGCAATCTTGGAAGTATTCTTGATTTTATGAAGCTAGAACTTTTGGAATTTATGAAGAACACTTAGAACTTGAAGATAGAACTTGAGAGAGATCAATTAGATGAAGAAAATTGAAGAATGAAAGTGTTTTTAGGTGTTTTTGGTCGTTGGTGTATGGATTAGATATAAAGGATATGTAATTTTGTTTTCATGTAAATAAGTCATGAATGATTACTCATATTTTTGTAATTTTATGAGATATTTCATGCTAGTTGCCAAATGATGGTTCCCACATGTGTTAGGTGACTTACATTGGCTGCTAAGAGCTGATCATTGGAGTGTATATACCAATAGTACATACATCTAAAAGCTGTGTATTATACGAGTACGAATACGGGTGCATACGAGTAGAATTGTTGATGAAACTGAACGAGGATGTAATTGTAAGCATTTTTGTTAAGTAGAAGTATTTTGATAAGTGTCTTGAAGTCTTTCAAAAGTGTATGAATACATATTAAAACACTACATGTATATACATTTTAACTGAGTCGTTAAGTCATCGTTAGTCGTTACATGTAAATGTTGTTTTGAAACCTCTAGGTTAACGATCTTGTTGAATGTTGTTAACCCATTGTTTATTATAAAAAATGAGATGTTAAATTGTTATATTATCATGATATTATGATATATAATATATCTTATTATGATGTATATACAGTTAAATGTCGTTACAACGATAATCGTTACATATATGTCTCGTTTCGAAATCATTAAGTTAGTAGTCTTATTTTTACATATGTATTTCATTGTTAATACACTTAATAACATATTTACTTATCATTTAACATAATTAACCAAGTGTATCAATATCTTAATATGATTCATATGTACCTAGTAAGACGTTGTTATAACGATAATCGTTATATATATCGTTTTCGAGTTTCTTAAATTAATAGTCTCATTTTTATGTATATAACTCATTGTTAAAATACCTAATGAGATACATACTTATAATAAAATCATGTTAACTATATATATAACCATATATATGTCATCGTATAGTTTTTACAAGTTTTAACGTTCGTGAATCACCGGTCAACTTGGGTGGTCAATTGTCTATATGAAACCTATTTCAATTAATCAAGTCTTAACAAGTTTAATTGCTTAACATGTTGGAAACACTTAATCATGTAACTAACAATTTCATTTAATATATATATAAACATGGAAAAGTTCGGGTCACTACAGTACCCAGTGTTGTAAAAGTCGTCCGACTTGGCCGACGCGTCGGCCGATGCGTCGTTTTTTTGGGTTCTCCATCTCGTTTTTTCTGAAAACGACTCAAAGACGGTTAAAGCTAAGTTCGATCAAAGTCTGTCAAAGTTGGTCAAAAACGGTCAAAATCAGTCAAATTTTCGTCAAGATGTGATATGTTTTAAAATTAGGGTTTGTTTTCATTTTTTGGGCCGCTCTTTTCTCGGTGTCCTTGCTGATTATGTACTCGGTAACATAAATTGAGTTTGAAGTTTGATTGTTTTTAAATTAAAGTTCTTATTTAAGAAATTTATAGTACAGAATCAACTATTTTATACATATATAAATATATATTTAAGAAATTATTAATAAAGTCAACGTTGGTCAACGACCGATGCGTCCCCGACGCGTCCCCGACTCGGCCGACGCGTCCTTAATAAGTCTCGACCGATGCGTCCCCGACTCGCGACTTTTACAACCTTGACAGTACCTACCCGTTAAATAAATTTCGTCCTGAAATTTTAAGTAGTTGGAGGTGTTGACGTATCTTCTGGAAATAAATGCGGGTATTTCTTATTCATCTGATCTTCACGCTCCCAGGTGAACTCGGGTCCTCTACGAGCATTCCATCGAACCTTAACAATCGGTATCTTGTTTTGTTTAAGTCTCTTAACCTCACGATCCATTATTTCGACGGGTTCTTCAATGAATTGAAGTTTTTCATTGATTTGGATTTCGTCCAACGGAATAGTGAGATCTTCTTTAGCAAAATATTTCTTCAAATTTGAGACGTGGAAAGTGTTATGTACAGCCGCGAGTTGTTGAGGTAGCTCCAGTTGGTAAGCTACTGGTCCGACACGATCTATAATCTTGAATGGTCCAATGTACCTTGGATTTAGTTTCCCCCGTTTACCAAATCGAACAACGCCTTTCCAAGGTGAAACCTTAAGCATGACCATTTCTCCAATTTCAAACTCTATATCTTTTCTTTTACTATCCGCGTAGCTCTTTTGTCGACTCTGGGCGGTTTTCAATCTTTGTTGAATTTGGATGATTTTCTCGGTAGTTTCTTGTATTATCTCTGGACCCGTAATCTGTCTATCCCCCACTCCACTCCAACAAATCAGAGACCTGCACTTTCTACCATAAAGTGCTTCAAACGGCGCCATCTCAATGCTTGAATGGTAGCTGTTGTTGTAGGAAAATTCTGCTAACGGTAGATGTCGATCCCAACTGTTTCCGAAATCAATAACACAAGCTCGTAGCATGTCTTCAATCGTTTGTATCATCCTTTCGCTCTGCCCATCAGTTTGTGGATGATAGGCAGTACTCATGTCTAGACGAGTTCCCAATGCTTGCTGTAATGTCTGCCAGAATCTTGAAATAAATCTGCCATCCCTATCAGAGATAATAGAGATTAGTATTCCATGTCTGGAGACGACTTCCTTCAAATACAGTCGTGCTAACTTCTCCATCTTGTCATCTTCTCTTATTGGCAGGAAGTGTGCTGACTTGGTGAGACGATCAACTATTACCCAAATAGTATCATAACCACTTGCAGTCCTTGGCAATTTAGTAATGAAATCCATGTTAATGTTTTCCCATTTCCATTCCAGGATTTCAGGTTGTTGTAGTAGACCTGATGGTTTCTGATATTCAACTTTGACCTTAGAACACCTTAAACAGTCTCCTACATATTTAGCAATATCGGCTTTCATACCTGGCCACTAAAAATGTTTCTTAAGATCCTTGTACATCTTCCCCGTTCCAGGATGTATTGAGTATCTGGTTTTATGAGCTTCTCTAAGTACCATTTCTCTCATATCTCCAAATTTTGGTACCCAAATTCTTTCAGCCCTATACCGGGTTCCGTCTTCCCGAATATTAAGATGCTTCTCCGATCCTTTGGGTATTTCATCCTTTAAATTTTCCTCTTTTAAAACTCCTTGTTGCGCCTCCTTTATTTGAGTAGTAAGGTTAGTGTGAATCATTATATTCATAGATTTTACTCGAATGGGTTCTCTGTCCTTTCTGCTCAAGGCGTCGGCTACCACATTTGCCTTCCCGGGTGGTAACGAATCTCAAAGTCGTAATCATTCAACAATTCAATCCACCTACGCTGCCTCATATTCAGTTGTTTCTGATTAAATATGTGTTGAAGACTTTTATGGTCGGTATATATAATACTTTTGACCCCATATAAGTAGTGCCTCAAAGTCTTTAATGCAAAAACAACCGCGCCTAATTCCAAATCATGCGTCGTATAATTTTGCTCGTGAATCTTCAATTGTCTAGACGCATAAGCAATCACCTTCGTCTGTTGCATTAATACACAACCGAGACCTTGCTTTGATGCGTCACAATAAATCACAAAATCATCATTCCCTTCAGGCAATGACAATATAGGTGCCGTAGTTAGCTTTTTCTTCAATAATTGAAGCGCCTTCTCTTGTTCATCCTTCCATTCAAATTTCTTCCCTTTATGCGTTAATGCAGTCAAGGGTTTTGCTATTTTGGAGAAATCTTGGATGAATCTTCTGTAGTAACCAGCCAATCCTAAAAATTGACGTATATGCTTCGGAGTTTTTGGGGTTTTCCACTTTTCAACGGTTTCGATCTTTGCCGGGTCCACCTGGATACCTTCTTTGTTCACTATGTGACCGAGGAATTGAACTTCATCCAACCAAAATGCACACTTTGAAAACTTAGCGTACAGTTTTTCTTTCCTCAATACTTCTAGCACTTTTCTCAAATGTTCTTCGTGCTCTTGATCATTCTTTGAGTAAATAAGTATGTCATCGATGAAAACAATGACAAACTTGTCAAGATATGGCCCAGACACTCGGTTCATAAGGTCCATGAACACAGCTGGTGCGTTAGTCAATCCAAACGGCATAACCATAAACTCGTAATGACCATAACGCGTCCTAAAAGCAGTTTTTGGAATATCATCCTCCTTTACTCGCATTTGATGATATCCAGAACGTAAATTGATCTTCGAATAAACCGACGAGCCTTGTAGTTGATCAAATAAGTCGTCAATTCTCGGCAGTGGATAACGGTTTTTGATGGTAAGTTTGTTCAACTCTCTGTAGTCAATACACAACCTAAATGTACCATCCTTCTTCTTGACAAACAAAACAGGAGCTCCCCATGGTGATGTGCTTGGTCGAATGAAACCACGTTCTAATAGTTCTTGCAGTTGGCTTTGCAGTTCTTTCATCTCGCTGGGTGCGAGTCTATAAGGAGCACGAGCTATTGGTGCAGCTCCTGGTACAAGATCTATTTGAAATTCAACAGATCGATGTGGAGGTAGTCCCGGTAATTCTTTCGGAAATACATCGGGAAATTCTTTTGCGACGAGAACATCATTGATGCTCTTTTCTTCAGTTTGTACTTTCTCGACGTGTGCTAGAACAGCATAGCAACCTTTTCTTATTAGTTTTTGTGCCTTCAAATTACTAATAAGATGTAGCTTCATGTTGCCCTTTTCTCCGTACACCATTAAGGGTTCTCCTTCTTCTCGTACAATGCAAATTGCATTTTTATAACATACGATCTCTGCTTTCACCTTCTTCAGCCAGTCCATGCCAACTATTACATCAAAACTCCCTAACTCTACGGGTATCAAATCAATCTTAAATATTTCGCTACGCAGTTTAATTTCTCGATTCCGGCATATATTATCTGCTGAAATTAATTTACCGTTTGCTAATTCGAGTAAAAATTTACTATCCAATGGTGTCAATGGACAACTTAATTTAGCACAAAAATCTCTACTCATATAGCTTCTATCCGCACCCGAATCAAATAAAACGTAAGCAGATTTATTGTCAATAAGAAACGTACCCCTAACAAGCTCCGGGTCTTCCTGTGCCTCTGCCGCATTAATATTGAAAACTCTTCCGCGGCCTTGTCCATTCGTGTTCTCCTGGTTCGGGAAATTTCTAATAATGTGGCCCGATTTTCCACATTTATAACAAACTACATTGGCATATGTAACACCGGACATTTTTTTTTTTAAATACACAGCGGAAGACTTTATTAACAAACACAATATAAGTCACGTCATTACGTTTAAGTTTACACAACGGTGTTACGTTATCACAAAACATTATTTATACAAAAGTCCACATCAGAGTTGGGTTGTCAAACATGTCTTTTGCAATAGCACCCTTCCCGACTAGCAGTACCTAAACCTGCAAGGGGAGAATATGTGGGGAATTAGCGCACCGCTAAGTGAATGGAATCTATCTAACAGATATAGCTTAAGTCACACACAAGCTATATACTAACAACAACACATGCTAACTATCAACTAGCATACAATAAGACAATACGAGGATCGGCGGCTTGTACGAGCACACGACTCCTAGCTGATCGGACTTGAGTCTACCGATAGTCCCTGCTACTCAATTCACAGTATAGTTATCCAGATGCAGGGGATGCATCATTCACACTATACTCTACAATCAGTAGCCTATGGACCCAACCTCCCCTAGGCACGGTTGACCTCATACGGACTCTAACCTCTCCTAGGCACGGTCTAACCTCATACGGACAACACAAACAAAGTTAATATACATATTCAATAAATAATATAATCATTTCATACGATTAACTAGGTCATAACACCATATATTCATAATTTTATGAGTCTACATCATGACTCCACTCAATAATGGCATACAGGTGCGTGCAAAACACGACATACACACTAAAACTCCTTTTCCGACCTAAAAACAGTTTGATCTAGTTTCTTAAAAGTTCACTATTGAAAAGTACTCTTCAATACGATTCCAACGATATTTGATTCATCAAAAACGGAGTTACGGTTTGAAAGTTACGCTCGTTTCAATTTCATAAAAGCACTGTAGCAAATAGTGACACTGTAGCAACTCGGTACTGTAGCAAATAGTGACACTGTAGCAACTCGGTACTGTAGCAACTCGGGTACTGTATCAACTCGAGCACTGTTCCAACTCGGTACTGTAGCAAATAGTGACACTGTAGCAAATAGTGATACTGTAGCAGGTCGGGTACTGTAGCAAAATACTGTAGCAAAATACTGTAGCAACTGGGTTTCGAACTTCTTACGCTGATTTTGAGGATTTTTCGCCTAAAACTCGATTTTTGAGTGTTTTTGATCCGTTTTTAAGCACATGGAAGCTACTAAACATATATACAACCTATTTCTAACATCAATTAACACATACAAACACATAATATGAAGATTCAAGCTCAAAATTCATCAAAAACTCATTTACACCCAAAACCCAATTTCTATGAATTAAAGCACGAATTCAAGCTAACAAACCTGGATAAATGATCACAAGGATGATATGAATCAATCCTTAAAGCCTCATAATCCAATTTAAGACTTAGATCAATTAGGGTTTGAGATGAGATAAGTTTGGTACGTACTTGTTTGAGAAAAGTCTAGAAATAAGAAAATAGAAGCAGTTTACACTCTTAAGTGGGTATTAAAATCCATACCCCACAACACACGGGTATTTACTAGTTATCTTATCTGATAACCTTTCGTATCTCCTTAGGCGGTCCTAACGGAGTCCAAATTAAATAAACCAACCTGTTCTGGGACCCTTGTCACAAACTAGTCACAACACAATTATAATAAAATACTAATAAAATAATTAAAATAAAAGCACTTAAGACTAAGCACAAACCCTAAGGGCAAAATAGGCAACTTACAACTAGCCCGGGTTTCAGTCTGTTACAAATCCACCCCCCTTAAAAAGATTCCGTCCTCGAAATCTGGTCTTGGTCAAACAAACGAGGGTAGCATTTTCTCATCAACTCTTCCGTTTCCCACGTAAGATTAGATCCCAAACTGTGTTTCCACTCAATCAACACCATCGGAATCTCTTTCTTTCTCAGCTTAGTCACCTTTTGGTCAACCACACGGACCGGCTCTTCCACCAATTTCTTATTCAAATCAACCCTTAAATCTTCTAAAGGAAGAAGTTGTGTTTCATCGTCGACTTTACACTTACGAATATAACATACGTTGAATGTATTATGAATACCAGCTAACTCTGGCGGAAGATCTAACACCACAGTCTGATCATTCAACACTTCACTGATCGGAAACGGACCAATAAATCTCGGTGCTAACTTACCACGTTTACCGAATCTGATAACCCCTTTCCACGGCGAAACTTTCAGATACACTCGTTCACCCACATTAAAGGTTACCGGACGTCTACGCGGATCAGCATACATTTTCTGCCTATCTCTAGCGGCTTTCAACTTTTCTCTCGCAATTGCAACTTTTTCGGCTGTCATTTGAACAATTTCGGGACCTGCAAACTATTTCTCCCCGGCTTCTAACCAACAAGTCGGAGTTCTGCAACGACGACTGTATAACATTTCATAGGGCGGCATCCCTATACTCGAATGATATGAATTATTATACGCAAATTCGACCAACGGCAAATGTGTATCCCACGAACCACCGTATTCTAACACACAAGCCCTTAACATATCCTCCAAAGTCTGTATCGTTCTTTCACTCTGACCGTCTGTCTGAGGATGATAAGCTGTACTTAAATTCACACGTGTACCTAGATTCTGTTGAAGACTATTCCAAAAATTTGACACAAATCTGGAATCTCTGTCTGAAACGATCGATAACGGCACACCATGACGACTAACTATTTCTTTCACATACAATTCGGCTAACTCACTTAACGAAGCTGTCTCACAAGTAGCAAGAAAATGAGCACTTTTAGTTAGACGATCCACTGTTACCCAAATCATATCATGTCTTTTCTGAGTTCGAGGTAATTTGGTCACAAAATCCATCGTTATATGTTCCCATTTCCACTCTGGAATCTGTAACTGACGTAACGAACCATAAGGTTTCTGATGTTCTGCCTTCACTTGAGCACATATATGACACTTTTCGACATAACGGGCGATATCTGATTTCATTGTTGGCCACCAATACACTGTTTTCAAATCATGATACATCTTATTACTACCCAGATGTACTGTCAATCTGGATTTGTGAGCTTCCGTCATGATTAAATCCCTCAAATCTCTAAGCTTAGGCACCCAAACACGATTGTTTAAGGTCTTTAGTCCACGTGAGTCATCAATTAAGTCCACTTTTCGTTTGGTCATTTGTTCAGATTTAATATGTGCGTCCTCTAAAGCACTGGCCTGAATGGTTCTTAAGCTGTTAATCAAATCTGAAGTTATATTCAAACGAAGAAATTTCACATTTTCACTTGACTTTTTACGACTTAGCGCATCTGCAACCACATTTGCCTTACCCGGATGGTATTTAATTTCACAATCGTAATCTTTGATCAATTCTTGCCATCGTCTCTGACGCATATTCAATTCTTTCTGTGAGAAGATATACTGCAAACTCTTGTGATCTGTACATATAACACAATGGGTTCCATACAAATAGTGTCTCCACAGTTTCAAAGCAAACACTACTGCAGCCATTTCAAGATCATGCACTGGATAATTCTTCTCATGAACTTTCAACTGTCGCGAGGCGTAGGCGATTACTTTATCTCTTTGCATTAATACACAACCCAACCCGGCATATGATGCATCACAGTATACCACGAAGTTGTCTGAACCTTCTGGTAAAGCTAACACTGGTGCCTGACACAGTAGCTATTTCAAAATCTGAAAAGCCTTTTCCTGTTCATCAGTCCATCGAAAGGCTACATCTTTACGAGTCAACTTAGTCAACGGACCCGCTATTTTCGAGAAATCCTTGATAAATCTGACATAATAACTGGCTAATCCCAGAAAACTCTTAATCTCAGTCGGAGTCTTCGGAGAATTCCAATTCATTACCGCTTCTATCTTTGTCGGATCAACTTTTATACCTTCGGCACAAATCACATGACCCAAAAACTGCACTTCACGTAACCAAAATTCACACTTTGAAAATTTTGCAAATAGTTGTTCACGTTTCAACATGTTCAAAACCTGTCTCAGAAGTTCAGCATGTTCACTTTCGGTCTTTGAATACACTAGTATATCATCTATAAACACAATCACAAACTTATCTAAGAACGGGCGACACACTCTATTCATTAGATCCATGAAGATTGCTGGCGCATTCGTCAACCCAATTTGCATGACAAGAAATTCATAATGACCATACCTTGTTCTGAACGCTGTTTTCGGTATATCTGATTCAGCAACACGAACCTGATGATATCCGGATCGTAAGTCTATCTTAGAAAAGAATGAAGCACACTGTAACTGATCGAACAAATCGTCTATTCGAGGTAACGGATACTTATTCTTCACTGTTCTTTTCTTCAATTCATGATAATCAATACACATATGCATTGACCCATCTTTCTTTTTAACAAACAATACCGGAGCACCCCACGGTGAAGAACTCGGTCGGATAAACCCACGATCTAATAGTTCTTGAATCTGTGACATCATTTCACGGATTTCAGAAGGCGCTAATCGGTATGGAGCTTTTGCAACTGGAGTTGTTCCAGGAACCAATTCAATCTTATATTCAACTTCCCTAACCGGCGGCAGACCTGGTAACTCATCTGGGAACACTTCGGGAAATTCTGATACTATCGGAATATCGGCCACTGTTTTCTTTTCTTTCTTCGCATCAATCACATATGAAAGAAATGATTCACAACCCTTTGCCATCGACTTTTTTGCTTTCATCATGGTTATCAACAGAAAATTATACCCTCCCCGCTCCCCTCGGGCCACAACACGGGTTCCATCGGTCAAACGAAAGGTAATCATTTTCCTATCACACTTAATATTAGCCCTAAGCGAGCTCAACCAATCCATTTCTAGTACTACATCAAAGCTAGGAATAGGTAACACTAAACAAGTCACCGGGAAAGACTTCCCTTCGATCTCTATACAAACCCCAGTCACATAGGTTGTGACGGGTGTGGTCTTACCATCAGCTACTTCTACACTAACCGGCTTGGTAACACATTAGCTGGTAAATTCAACTTAGCACAGAAATCTAGGGACATAAAACACCTATTGGCACCACAATCAAACAATACGCGAGCAGGTATTGAGTTGATTAGAAACATACCGGTGATTACTTCGTCGGTTGCCACAGCATTTTCCACCAACATCTGAAAAGCTCTAGCCTCTACTGTTGGAGGGTTCTTCCTCTTCTGCCCACTCGAGGCAGTTGACCCTCCAGCTGATGCTGAACGCGCCCCTGACCCTGCCCCGGAACTACCACTCTTCGACGGACAACTAATTGCACGATGCCCTGGTTTGTGACAACTCCAACACACACTATTCGGATATGGGCATGCTGAAGACTCATGCCCAACAACACCACACTTTAAGCATCTTCTTGTAGCCTCAGAACACTGACCACTGTGAGAAGATCGACAAGTGTGACACCAATTCCCTTTACCTGATCCAGATCCAGTACTACTCTGACCACTTTTACCCTTCGATTTAAACCCACTAGACTTCTTGAATTTAGATCCTGATTGACCAGATACTTGCCTGAAATGTCCCGTTCTTATTGATTAAAAACGTTCCATATTAATTGATTTCGTTGCGAGGTTTTGACCTCTATATGAGACGTTTTTCAAAGACTGCATTCATTTTTAAAACAAACCATAACCTTTATTTCATAAATAAAGGTTTAAAAAGCTTTACGTAGATTATCAAATAATGATAATCTAAAATATCCTGTTTACACACGACCATTACATAATGGTTTACAATACAAATATGTTACATCGAAATCAGTTTCTTGAATGCAGATTTTACACAATATCATACAAACATGGACTCCAAATCTTGTCCTTATTTTAGTATGCAACAGCGGAAGCTCTTAATATTCACCTGAGAATAAACATGCTTTAAACGTCAACAAAAATGTTGGTGAGTTATAGGTTTAACCTATATATATCAAATCGTAACAATAGACCACAAGATTTCATATTTCAATACACATCCCATACATAGAGATAAAAATCATTCATATGGTGAACACCTGGTAACCGACATTAACAAGATGCATATATAAGAATATCCCCATCATTCTGGGACACCCTTCGGATATGATATAGATTTCGAAGTACTAAAGCATCCGGTACTTTGGATGGGGTTTGTTAGGCCCAATAGATCTATCTTTAGGATTCGCGTCAATTAGGGTGTCTGTTCCCTAATTCTTAGATTACCAGACTTAATAAAAAGGGGCATATTCGATTTCGATAATTCAACCATAGAATGTAGTTTCACGTACTTGTGTCTATTTTGTAAATCATTTATAAAACCTGCATGTATTCTCATCCCAAAAATATTAGATTTTAAAAGTGGGACTATAACTCACTTTCACAGATTTTTACTTCGTCGGGAAGTAAGACTTGGCCACTGGTTGATTCACGAACCTATAACAATATATACATATATATCAAAGTATGTTCAAAATATATTTACAACACTTTTAATATATTTTGATGTTTTAAGTTTATTAAGTCAGCTGTCCTCGTTAGTAACCTACAACTAGTTGTCCACAGTTAGATGTACAGAAATAAATCGATAAATATTATCTTGAATCAATCCACGACCCAGTGTATACGTATCTCAGTATTGATCACAACTCAAACTATATATATTTTGGAATCAACCTCAACCCTGTATAGCTAACTCCAACATTCACATATAGAGTGTCTATGGTTGTTCCGAAATATATATAGATGTGTCGACATGATAGGTCGAAACATTGTATACGTGTCTATGGTATCTCAAGATTACATAATATATAATACAAGTTGATTAAGTTATGGTTGGAATAGATTTGTTACCAATTTTCACGTAGCTAAAATGAGAAAAATTATCCAATCTTGTTTTACCCATAACTTCTTCATTTTAAATCCGTTTTGAGTGAATCAAATTGCTATGGTTTCATATTGAACTCTATTTTATGAATCTAAACAAAAAAAGTATAGGTTTCTAGTCGGAAAAATAAGTTACAAGTCGTTTTTGTAAAGGTAGTCATTTCAGTCGAAAGAACGACGTCTAGATGACCATTTTAGAAAACATACTTCCACTTTGAGTTTAACCATAATTTTTGGATATAGTTTCATGTTCATAATAAAAATCATTTTCTCAGAATAACAACTTTTAAATCAAAGTTTATCATAGTTTTTAATTAACTAACCCAAAACAGCCCGCGGTGTTACTACGACGGCGTAAATCCGGTTTTACGGTGTTTTTCGTGTTTCCAGGTTTTAAATCATTAAGTTAGCATATCATATAGATATAGAACATGTGTTTAGTTGATTTTAAAAGTCAAGTTAGAAGGATTAACTTTTGTTTGCGAACAAGTTTAGAATTAACTAAACTATGTTCTAGTGATTACAAGTTTAAACCTTCGAATAAGATAGCTTTATATGTATGAATCGAATGATGTTATGAACATCATTACTACCTTAATTTCCTTGGATAAACCTACTGGAAAAGAGAAAAATGGATCTAGCTTCAATGGATCCTTGGATGGCTCGAAGTTCTTGAAGCAGAATCATGACACGAAAACAAGTTCAAGTAAGATCATCACTTGAAATAAGATTGTTATAGTTATAGAAATTGAACCAAAGTTTGAATATGATTATTACCTTGTATTAGAATGATAACCTACTGTAAGAAACAAAGATTTCTTGAGGTTGGATGATCACCTTACAAGATTGGAAGTGAGCTAGCAAACTTGAAAGTATTCTTGATTTTATGAAACTAGAACTTTTGGAATTTATGAAGAACACTTAGAACTTGAAGATAGAACTTGAGAGAGATTAATTAGATGAAGAAAATTGAAGAATGAAAGTGTTTGTAGGTGTTTTTGGTCGTTGGTGTATGGATTAGATATAAAGGATATGTAATTTTGTTTTCATGTAAATAAGTCATGAATGATTACTCATATTTTTGTAATTTTATGAGATATTTCATGCTAGTTGCCAAATGATGGTTCCCACATGTGTTAGGTGACTCACATGGGCTGCTAAGAGCTGATCATTGGAGTGTATATACCAATAGTACATACATCTAAAAGCTGTGTATTGTACGAGTACGAATACGGGTGCATACGAGTAGAATTGTTGATGAAACTGAACGAGGATGTAATTGTAAGCATTTTTGTTAATTAGAAGTATTTTGATAAGTGTATTGAAGTCTTTCAAAAGTGTATAAATACATATTAAAACACTACATGTATATACATTTTAACTGAGTCGTTAAGTCATCGTTAGTCGTTACATGTAAGTGTTGTTTTGAAACCTTTAGGTTAACGATCTTGTTAAATGTTGTTAACCCAATGTTTATAATATCAAATGAGATTTTAAATTATTATATTATCATGATATTATCATGTATGAATATCTCTTAATATGATATATATACATTAAATGTCTTTACAACGATAATCGTTACATATATGTCTCGTTTAAAAATCATTAAGTTAGTAGACTTGTTTTTACATATGTAGTTCATTGTTAATATACTTAATGATATGTTTACTTATCATAGTATCATGTTAACTATATATATATCCATATATATGTCATCATATAGTTTTTACAAGTTTTAACATTCGTGAATCACCGGTCAACTTGGGTGGTCAATTGTCTATATGAAACATATTTCAATTAATCAAGTCTTAACAAGTTTGATTGCTTAACATGTTGGAAACATTTAATCATGTAAATATCAATCGACGAATCTTCTGGAAATAGATGCGGGTATTTCTTCTTCATCTGATCTTCACGCTCCCAGGTGAACTCGGGTCCTCTACGAGCATTCCATCGAACCTTAACAATTGGTATCTTGTTTTGCTTAAGTCTTTTAACCTCACGATCCATTATTTCGACGGGTTCTTCGATGAATTGAAGTTTTTCGTTGATTTGGATTTCATCTAACGGAATAGTGAGATCTTCTTTAGCAAAACATTTCTTCAAATTCGAGACGTGGAAAGTGTTATGTACAGCCGCGAGTTGTTGAGGTAACTCAAGTCTGTAAGCTACTGGTCCGACACGATCAATAATCTTGAATGGTCCAATATACCTTGGATTTAATTTCCCTCGTTTACCAAATCGAACAACGCCTTTCCAAGGTGCAACTTTAAGCATGACCATATCTCCAATTTCAAATTCTATATCTTTTCTTTTAATGTCAGCGTAGCTCTTTTGTCGACTTTGGGCGGTTTTCAACCGTTGTTGAATTTGGATGATCTTCTCGGTAGTTTCTTGTATAATCTCCGGACCCGTAATCTGTCTATCCCCCACTTCACTCCAACAAATCGGAGACCTGCACTTTCTACCATAAAGTGCTTCAAACGGCGCCATCTCAATGCTTGAATGGTAGCTGTTGTTGTAGGAAAATTCTGCTAACGGTAGATGTCGATCCCAACTGTTTCCGAAATCAATAACACATGCTCGTAGCATGTCTTCAAGCGTTTGTATCGTCCTTTCGCTCTGCCCATCAGTTTGTGGATGATAGGCAGTACTCATGTCTAGACGAGTTCCTAATGCTTGCTGTAATGTCTGCCAGAATCTTGAAATAAATCTGCCATCCCTATCAGAGATAATAGAGATTGGTATTCCATGTCTGGAGACGACTTCCTTCAAATACAGTCGTGCTAACTTCTCCATCTTGTCATCTTCTCTTATTGGCAGGAAGTGTGCTGATTTGGTGAGACGATCAACTATTACCCAAATAGTATCAAAACCACTTGCAGTCCTTGGCAATTTAGTGATGAAATCCTTGGCAATTTAGGAAGACCCGGAGCTTGTTACGGGTACGTTTCTTATTGACAATAAATCTGTTTACGTTTTATTTGATTCGGGTGCGGATAGAAGCTATATGAGTAGAGATTTTTGTGCTAAATTAAGTTGTCCATTGACGCCTTTGGATAGTAAATTTTTACTCGAATTAGCAAATGGTAAATTAATTTCAGCAGATAATATATGTCGGAATCGAGAAATTAAACTGGTTAGCGAAACATTTAAGATTGATCTGATACCAGTAGAGTTAGGGAGTTTTGATGTGATAATCGGTATGGACTGGTTGAAAGAAGTGAAAGCGGAGATCGTTTGTTACAAAAATGCAATTCGCATTATACGAGAAAAAGGAAAACCCTTAATGGTGTACGGAGAAAAGGGCAACACGAAGCTACATCTTATTAGTAATTTGAAAGCACAAAAACTAATAAGAAAAGGTTGCTATGCTGTTCTAGCACACGTCGAGAAAGTACAAACTGAAGAAAAGAGCATCAATGATGTTCCCGTCGCAAAAGAATTTCCTGATGTATTTCCGAAAGAATTACCGGGATTACCCCCACATCGATCCGTTGAATTTCAAATAGATCTTGTACCAGGAGCTGCACCAATAGCTCGTGCTCCTTACAGACTCGCACCCAGCGAGATGAAAGAACTACAAAGCCAATTACAAGAACTTTTAGAGCGTGGTTTCATTCGACCAAGCACATCACCGTGGGGAGCTCCTGTTTTGTTTGTCAAGAAGAAAGATGGTACATTCAGGTTGTGTATCGACTACCGAGAGTTGAACAAACTTACCATCAAGAACCGCTACCCACTACCGAGAATCGATGACTTATTTGATCAACTACAAGGCTCGTCTGTTTATTCAAAGATTGACTTACGTTCCGGGTATCATCAAATGCGGGTGAAAGAAGATGATATTCCAAAGACTGCTTTCAGAACACGTTACGGTCATTACGAGTTTATGGTCATGCCGTTTGGTTTAACTAATGCACCAGCTGTGTTCATGGACCTTATGAACCGAGTGTGTGGACCATACCTTGACAAGTTTGTCATTGTTTTCATTGATGACATACTTATTTACTCAAAGAATGACCAAGAACACGGTGAACATTTGAGAAAGGTGTTAGAAGTATTGAGGAAGGAAGAATTGTACGCTAAGTTTTCAAAGTGTGCATTTTGGTTGGAAGAAGTTCAATTCCTCGGTCACATAGTGAACAAAGAAGGTATTAAGGTGGATCCGGCAAAGATAGAAACTGTTGAAAAGTGGGAAACCCCGAAAACTCCGAAACACATACGCCAGTTTTTAGGACTAGCTGGTTACTACAGAAGGTTCATCCAAGACTTTTCCAGAATAGCAAAACCCTTGACTGCATTAACGCATAAAGGGAAGAAATTTGAATGGAATGATGAACAAGAGAAAGCGTTTCAGTTATTGAAGAAAAAGCTAACTACGGCACCTATATTGTCATTGCCTGAAGGGAATGATGATTTTGTGATTTATTGTGATGCATCAAAGCAAGGTCTCGGTTGTGTATTAATGCAACGAACGAAGGTGATTGCTTATGCGTCTAGACAATTGAAGATTCACGAACAAAATTATACGACGCATGATTTGGAATTAGGCGCGGTTGTTTTTGCATTAAAGACTTGGAGGCACTACTTATATGGGGTCAAAAGTATTATATATACCGACCACAAAAGTCTTCAACACATATTTAATCAGAAACAACTGAATATGAGGCAGCGTAGGTGGATTGAATTATTGAATGATTACGACTTCGAGATTCGTTACCACCCGGGGAAGGCAAATGTGGTAGCCGATGCCTTGAGCAGGAAGGATAGAGAACCCATTCGAGTAAAATCTATGAATATAATGATTCATAATAACTTTACTACTCAAATAAAGGAGGCGCAACAAGGAGTTTTAAAAGAGGGAAATTTAAAGAATGAAATACCCAAAGGATCGGAGAAGCATCTTAATATTCAGGAAGACGGAACCCGGTATAGGGCTGAAAGGATTTGGGTACCAAAATTTGGAGATATGAGAGAAATGGTACTTAGAGAAGCTCATAAAACCAGATACTCAATACATCCTGGAACGGGGAAGATGTACAAGGATCTCAAGAAACATTTTTGGTGGCCAGGTATGAAAGCCGATGTTGCTAAATACGTAGGAGAATGTTTGACGTGTTCTAAGGTCAAAGCTGAGCATCAGAAACCATCAGGTCTACTTCAACAACCCGAAATCCCGGAATGGAAATGGGTGTAGTGACCCGAACTTTTCCATGTTTATATATATTAATTGAGATTGATATTTACATGATTAAATGTTTCCAACATGTTAAGCAATCAAACTTGTTAAGACTTGATTAATTGAAATATGTTTCATATAGACAATTGACCACCCAAGTTGACCGGTGATTCACGAACGTTAAAACTTGTAAAAACTATACGATGACATATATATGGTTATATATATAGTTAACATGTTTTTATTATAAGTATGTATCTCATTAGGTATTTTAACAATGAGTTATATACATAAAAATGAGACTATTAATTTAAGAAACTCGAAAACGATATATATAACGATTATCGTTATAACAACGTCTTACTAGGTACATATGAATCATATTAAGATATTGATACACTTGGTTAATTATGTTAAATGATAAGTAAATATATTATTAAGTGTATTAACAATGAAATACATATGTAAAAATAAGACTACTAACTTAATGATTTCAAAACGAGACATATATGTAACGATTATCGTTGTAACGACATTTAACTGTATATACATCATACTGAGATATATTATATATCATAATATCATGATAATATAACAATTTAATATCTCATTTGTTATAATAAACAATGGGTTAACAACATTCAACAAGATCGTTAACCTAAAGGTTTCAAAACAATATTTACATGTAACGACTAACGATGACTTAACGACTCAGTTAAAATGTATATACATGTAGTGTTTTAATATGTATTCATACACTTTTGAAAGACTTAAAGACACTTATCAAAATACTTCTACTTAACAAAAATGCTTACAATTACATCCTCGTTCAGTTTCATCAACAATTCTACTCGTATGCACCCGTATTCGTACTCGTACAATACACAGCTTTTAGATGTATGTACTATTGGTATATACACTCCAATGATCAGCTCTTAGCAGCCCTTGTGAGTCACCTAACACATGTGGGAACCATCATTTGGCAACTAGCATGAAATATCTCATAAAATTACAAAAATATGAGTAATCATTCATGACTTATTTACATGAAAACAAAATTACATATCCTTTATATCTAATCCATACACCAACGACCAAAAACACCTACAAACACTTTCATTCTTCAATTTTCTTCATCTAATTGATCTCTCTCAAGTTCTATCTTCAAGTTCTAAGTGTTCTTCATAAATTTCAAAAGTTCTAGTTTCATAAAATCAAGAATACTTTCAAGTTTGCTAGCTCACTTCCAATCTTGTAAGGTGATCATCCAACCTCAAGAAATCTTTGTTTCTTACAGTAGGTTATCATTCTAATACAAGGTAATAATCATATTAAAACTTTGGTTCAATTTCTATAACTATAACAATCTTATTTCAAGTGATGATCTTACTTGAACTTGTTTTTCGTGTCATGATTCTGCTTCAAGAACTTCGAGCCATCCAAGGATCCATTGAAGCTAGATCCATTTTTCTCTTTTCCAGTAGGTTTATCCAAGGAACTTAAGGTAGTAATGATGTTCATAACATCATTCGATTCATACATATAAAGCTATCTTATTCGAAGGTTTAAACTTGTAATCACTAGAACATAGTTTAGTTAATTCTAAACTTGTTCGCAAACAAAAGTTAATCCTTCTAACTTGACTTTTAAAATCAACTAAACACATGTTCTATATCTATATGATATGCTAACTTAATGATTTAAAACCTGGAAACACGAAAAACACCGTAAAACCGGATTTACGCCGTCGTAGTAACACCGCGGGCTGTTTTGGGTTAGTTAATTAAAAACTATGATAAACTTTGATTTAAAAGTTGTTATTCTGGGAAAATGATTTTTATTATGAACATGAAACTATATCCAAAAATTATGGTTAAACTCAAAGTGGAAGTATGTTTTCTAAAATGGTCATCTAGACGTCGTTCTTTCGACTGAAATGACTAACTTTACAAAAACGACTTGTAACTTATTTTTCCAACTATAAACCTATACTTTTCTGTTTAGATTCATAAAATAGAGTTCAATATGAAACCATAGCAATTTGATTCACTCAAAACGGATTTAAAATGAAGAAGTTATGGGTAAAACAAGATTGGATAATTTTTCTCATTTTAGCTACGTGAAAATTGGTAACAAATCTATTCCAACCATAACTTAATCAACTTGTATTGTATATTATGTAATCTTGAGATACCATAGACACGTATACAATGTTTCGACCTATCATGTCGACACATCTATATATATTTCGGAACAACCATAGACACTCTATATGTGAATGTTGGAGTTAGCTATACAGGGTTGAGGTTGATTCCAAAATATATATAGTTTGAGTTGTGATCAATACTGAGATACGTATACACTGGGTCGTGGATTGATTCAAGATAATATTTATCGATTTATTTCTGTACATCTAACTGTGGACAACTAGTTGTAGGTTACTAACGAGGACAGCTGACTTAATAAACTTAAAACATCAAAATATATTAAAAGTGTTGTAAATATATTTTGAACATACTTTGATATATATGTATATATTGTTATAGGTTCGTGAATCAACCAGTGGCCAAGTCTTACTTCCCGACGAAGTAAAAATCTGTGAAAGTGAGTTATAGTCCCACTTTTAAAATCTAATATTTTTGGGATGAGAATACATGCAGGTTTTATAAATGATTTACAAAATAGACACAAGTACGTGAAACTACATTCTATGGTTGAATTATCGAAATCGAATATGCCCCTTTTTATTAAGTCTGGTAATCTAAGAATTAGGGAACAGACACCCTAATTGACGCGAATCCTAAAGATAGATCTATCGGGCCTAACAAACCCCATCCAAAGTACCGGATGCTTTAGTACTTCGAAATTTATATCATATCCGAAGGGTGTCCCGGAATGATGGGGATATTCTTATATATGCATCTTGTCATTGTCGGTTACCAGGTGTTCACCATATGAATGATTTTTATCTCTATGTATGGGATGTGTATTGAAATATGAAATCTTGTGGTCTATTATTATGATTTGATATATATAGGTTAAACCTATAACTCACCAACATTTTTGTTGACGTTTTAAGCATGTTTATTCTCAGGTGATTATTAAGAGCTTCCGCTGTCGCATACTTAAATAAGGACGAGAATTGGAGTCCATGCTTGTATGATATTGTGTAAAAACTGCATTCAAGAAACTTATTTTGTTGTAACATATTTGTATTGTAAACCATTATGTAATGGTCGTGTGTAAACAGGATATTTTAGATTATCATTATTTGATAATCTACGTAAAGCTTTTTAAACCTTTATTGATGAAATAAAGGTTATGGTTTGTTTTAAAATGAATGCAGTCTTTGAAAAACGTCTCATATAGAGGTCAAAACCTCGCAACGAAATCAATTAATATGGAACGTTTTTAATCAATAAGAATGGGACATTTCAGTTGGTATCATACAAGTAAGAAACAAAGATTTCTTGAGGTTGAAATAAGATTGTTTTTACACAATATCATACAAGTAAGATCATCACTTGAAATAAGATTGTTATAGTTATAGAAATTGAACCAAAGTTTGAATATGATTATTACCTTGTATTAGAATGATAACCTACTGTAAGAAACAAAGATTTCTTGAGGTTGGATGATCACCTTACAAGATTGGAAGTGAGCTAGCAAACTTGAAAGTATTCTTGATTTTATGAAACTAGAACTTTTGGAATTTATGAAGAACACTTAGAACTTGAAGATAGAACTTGAAAGAGATCAATTAGATGAAGAAAATTGAAGAATGAAAGTGTTTGTAGGTGTTTTTGGTCGTTGGTGTATGGATTAGATATAAAGGATATGTAATTTTGTTTTCATGTAAATAAGTCATGAATGATTACTCATATTTTTGTAATTTTATGAGATATTTCATGCTAGTTGCCAAATGATGGTTCCCACATGTGTTAGGTGACTCACATGGGCTGCTAAGAGCTGATCATTGGAGTGTATATACCAATAGTACATACATCTAAAAGCTGTGTATTGTACGAGTACGAATACGGGTGCATACGAGTAGAATTGTTGATGAAACTGAACGAGGATGTAATTGTAAGCATTTTTGTTAATTAGAAGTATTTTGATAAGTGTATTTAAGTCTTTCAAAAGTGTATAAATACATATTAAAACACTACATGTATATACATTTTAACTGAGTCGTTAAGTCATCGTTAGTCGTTACATGTAAGTGTTGTTTTGAAACCTTTAGGTTAACGATCTTGTTAAATGTTGTTAACCCAATGTTTATAATATCAAATGAGATTTTAAATTATTATATTATCATGATATTATCATGTATGAATATCTCTTAATATGATATATATACATTAAATGTCTTTACAACGATAATCGTTACATATATGTCTCGTTTAAAAATCATTAAGTTAGTAGACTTGTTTTTACATATGTAGTTCATTGTTAATATACTTAATGATATGTTTACTTATCATAGTATCATGTTAACTATATATATATCCATATATATGTCATCATATAGTTTTTACAAGTTTTAACATTCGTGAATCACCGGTCAACTTGGGTGGTCAATTGTCTATATGAAACATATTTCAATTAATCAAGTCTTAACAAGTTTGATTGCTTAACATGTTGGAAACATTTAATCATGTAAATATCAATCTCAATTAATATATATAAACATGGAAAAGTTCGGGTCACTACAGTACCTACCCGTTAAATAAATTTCGTCCCGAAATTTTAAGCTGTTGAAGGTGTTGACGAATCTTCTGGAAATAGATGCGGGTATTTCTTCTTCATCTGATCTTCACGCTCCCAGGTGAACTCGGGTCCTCTACGAGCATTCCATCGAACCTTAACAATTGGTATCTTGTTTTGCTTAAGTCTTTTAACCTCACGATCCATTATTTCGACGGGTTCTTCGATGAATTGGAGTTTTTCGTTGATTTGGATTTCATCTAACGGAATAGTGAGATCTTCTTTAGCAAAACATTTCTTCAAATTCGAGAAGTGGAAAGTGTTATGTACAGCCGCGAGTTGTTGAGGTAACTCAAGTCGGTAAGCTACTGGTCCGACACGATCAATAATCTTGAATGGTCCAATATACCTTGGATTTAATTTCCCTCGTTTACCAAATCGAACAACGCCTTTCCAAGGTGAAACTTTAAGCATGACCATCTCTCCAATTTCAAATTCTATATCTTTTCTTTTAATGTCAGCGTAGCTCTTTTGTCGACTTTGGGCGGTTTTCAACCGTTGTTGAATTTGGATGATCTTCTCGGTAGTTTCTTGTATAATCTCCGGACCCGTAATCTGTCTATCCCCCACCTCACTCCAACAAATCGGAGACCTGCACTTTCTACCATAAAGTGCTTCAAACGGCGCCATCTCAATGCTTGAATGGTAGCTGTTGTTGTAGGAAAATTCTGCTAACGGTAGATGTCGATCCCAACTGTTTCCGAAATCAATAACACATGCTCGTAGCATGTCTTCAAGCGTTTGTATCGTCCTTTCGCTCTGCCCATCAGTTTGTGGATGATAGGCAGTACTCATGTCTAGACGAGTTCCTAATGCTTGCTGTAATGTCTGCCAGAATCTTGAAATAAATCTGCCATCCCTATCAGAGATAATAGAGATTGGTATTCCATGTCTGGAGACGACTTCCTTCAAATACAGTCGTGCTAACTTCTCCATCTTGTCATCTTCTCTTATTGGTAGGAAGTGTGCTGATTTGGTGAGACGATCAACTATTACCCAAATAGTATCAAAACCACTTGCAGTCCTTGGCAATTTAGTGATGAAATCCATGGTAATGTTTTCCCATTTCCATTCCGGGATTTCGGGTTGTTGAAGTAGACCTGATGGTTTCTGATGCTCAGCTTTGACCTTAGAACACGTCAAACATTCTCCTACGTATTTATCAACATCGGCTTTCATACCCGGCCACCAAAAATGTTTCTTGAGATCCTTGTACATCTTCCCCGTTCCAGGATGTATTGAGTATCTGGTTTTATGAGCTTCTCTAAGTACCATTTCTCTCATATCTCCAAATTTTGGTACCCAAATCCTTTCAGCCCTATACCGGGTTCCGTCTTCTCGAATATTAAGATGCTTCTCCGATCCTTTGGGTATTTCATCCTTTAAATTTCCCTCTTTTAAAACTCCTTGTTGCGCCTCCTTTATTTGAGTAGTAATGTTATTATGAATCATTATATTCATAGATTTTACTCGAATGGGTTCTCTGTCCTTCCTGCTCAAGGCATCGGCTACCACATTTGCCTTCCCCGGGTGGTAACGAATCTCAAAGTCGTAATCATTCAACAATTCAATCCACCTACGCTGCCTCATATTCAGTTGTTTCTGATTAAATATATGCTGAAGACTTTTGTGGTCGGTATATATAATACTTTTGACCCCATATAAGTAGTGCCTCCAAGTCTTTAATGCAAAAACAACCGCTCCTAATTCCAAATCATGCGTCGTATAATTTTGTTCGTGAATCTTCAATTGTCTAGATGCATAAGCAATCACCTTCGTTCGTTGCATTAATACACAACCGAGACCTTGCTTTGATGCGTCACAATAAATCACAAAATCATCATTCCCTTCAGGCAATGACAATATAGGTGCCGTAGTTAGCTTTTTCTTCAATAACTGAAACGCTTTCTCTTGTTCATCATTCCATTCAAATTTCTTCCCTTTATGCGTTAATGCAGTCAAGGGTTTTGCTATTCTGGAAAAGTCTTGGATGAACCTTCTGTAGTAACCAGCTAGTCCTAAAAACTGGCGTATGTGTTTCGGAGTTTTCGGGGTTTCCCACTTTTCAACAGTTTCTATCTTTGCCGGATCCACCTTAATACCTTCTTTGTTCACTATGTGACCGAGGAATTGAACTTCTTCCAACCAAAATGCACACTTTGTAAACTTAGCGTACAATTCTTCCTTCCTCAATACTTCTAACACCTTTCTCAAATGTTCACCGTGTTCTTGGTCATTCTTTGAGTAAATAAGTATGTCATCAATGACAAACTTGTCAAGGTATGGTCCACACACTCGGTTCATAAGGTCCATGAACACAGCTGGTGCATTAGTTAAACCAAACGGCATGACCATAAACTCGTAATGACCGTAACGTGTTCTGAAAGCAGTCTTTGGAATATCATCTTCTTTCACCCGCATTTGATGATACCCGGAATGTAAGTCAATCTTTGAATAAACAGACGAGCCTTGTAGTTGATCAAATAAGTCGTCGATTCTCGGTAGTGGGTAGCGGTTCTTGATGGTAAGTTTGTTCAACTCTCGGTAGTCGATACACAACCTGAATGTACCATCTTTCTTCTTGACAAACAAAACAGGAGCTCCCCACGGTGATGTGCTTGGTCGAATGAAACCACGCTCTAAAAGTTCTTGTAATTGGCTTTGCAGTTCTTTCATCTCGCTGGGTGCGAGTCTGTAAGGAGCACGAGCTATTGGTGCAGCTCCTGGTACAAGATCTATTTGAAATTCAACGGATCGATGTGGGGGTAATCCCGGTAATTCTTTCGGAAATACATCGGGAAATTCTTTTGTGACGGGAACATCATTGATGCTCTTTTCTTCAGTTTGTACTTTCTCGACGTGTGCTAGAACAGTATAGCAACCTTTTCTTATTAGTTTTTGTGCCTTCAAATTACTAATAAGATGTAGCTTCGTGTTGCCCTTTTCTCCGTACACCATTAAGGGTTTTCCTTTTTCTCGTATAATGCGAATTGCATTTTTGTAACAAACGATCTCCGCTTTCACTTCTTTCAACCAGTCCATACCGATTATCACATCAAAACTCCCTAACTCTACTGGTATCAAATCAATCTTAAATGTTTCGCTAACCAGTTTAATTTCTCGATTCCGACATATATTATCTGCTGAAATTAATTTACCATTTGCTAATTCGAGTAAAAATTTACTATCCAAAGGCGTCAATGGACAACTTAATTTAGCACAAAAATCTCTACTCATATAGCTTCTATCCGCACCCGAATCAAATAAAACGTAAGCAGATTTATTGTCAATAAGAAACGTACCCGTAACAAGCTCCGGGTCTTCCTGTGCCTCTACCGCATTAATATTGAAAACTCTTCCACGGCCTTGTCCATTCGTGTTCTCCTGGTTCGGGCAATTTCTAATAATGTGGCCTGGTTTTCCACATTTATAACAAACTACATTGGCATAACTTGCTCCGACACTACTTGCTCCGCCATTACTCGTTCCGACACCATTTGTTCCTTTCGTTCTATTAACCCCTGGTCCGTAGACCTCACACTTCGCCGCGCTATGACCATTTCTTTTACACTTGTTGCAAAATTTGGTGCAGAATCCCGAGTGATTCTTTTCACACCTTTGGCATAGCTGCTTCTGATTGTTGTTGTTGTTGCGGTTATTATTGTTGTTGGGATGATTATTGTAGTTGCTGTTGTTGTTGTTGTTGTTGTTGTTGTTGGGCCATTTGTTGTAGTTGCGATTGATGTTGCGATTGTTGGGATAATTGTTGCGATTGCTGTTGTTGTTGTATTGGTGATTCTTATCACCGTTTTCCTCCCACTTTCTTTTGACTTGCTTCACATTGGTCTCTTCAGCAGTCTGTTCTTTAATTCTTTCTTCAATCTGGTTCACTAGTTTGTGAGCCATTCTACATGCCTGTTGTATGGAGGCGGGCTCGTGTGAACTTATATCTTCTTGGATTCTTTCCGGTAATCCTTTCACAAACGTGTCGATCTTCTCTTCCTCATCTTCGAATGCTCCCGGACACAATAGGCACAATTCTGTGAATCGTCTTTCGTACGTGGTAATATCAAATCCTTGGGTTCGTAACCCTCTAAGTTCTGTCTTGAGCTTATTGACCTCGGTTCTGGGACGGTACTTCTCGTTCATCAAGTGCTTGAATGCTGACCACGGTAGTGCGTACGCATCATCTTGTCCCACTTGCTCTAGATAGGTATTCCACCATGTTAACGCAGAACCTGTGAAGGTATGCGTAGCGTACTTCACTTTGTCCTCTTCAGTACACTTACTTATGGCAAACACCGATTCAACCTTCTCGGTCCACCGTTTCAATCCGATCGGTCCTTCGGTTCCATCAAATTCCAAAGGTTTGCAGGCAGTGAATTCTTTGTAGGTGCATCCTACACGATTTCCTGTACTGCTAGATCCAAGGTTATTGTTGGTATGTAGCGCAGCCTGTACTGCGGCTATGTTTGAAGCTAGAAAAGTACGGAATTCCTCTTCATTCATATTCACGGTGTGTCGAGTAGTCGGTGCCATTTCCTTCAAAATAGTTAAATGGAACAAGTTAATCATACAGAATATTAAGAGTAGTTAATAGTATTTCGTAGCATAATATGAACTCATTTATAAAAGCTTTTTCTTCATATTAGCGTTTTATAAGTTTAAATTCGGGTAGTACCTACCCGTTAAGTTCATACTTAGTAGCTAATATACAATTCAACTACTACAATTCTATATGAAAAACTGATTATAATAATATTTCGCGTTCAAACTTTTATACAATATTTTACAAACTTACAATACCGCTTATTTTACATAAAGCATGAAATATAGCACACAATAACTTTGATACAAGATAGTTGTGAAGACAATTCTAGCTAGTACACAAGTCGTTCAGCAAAGGCAATAAAGACACGTAATTCATACGTCCAGAAACAAGTCATGCATTCTGGTTTTACTAGGACTACTTCCCATCCTTGGTCTTGTGCAACATAACCGTTATGGCCGTTGATAAGACAGCGTGTTGTAACGTCATCAAAGGGACGAGGGTTACGTAATGTCCAACACTCCCGTAATAATCTAAAAACCTCATTTCTTACCCCAATTACCGACTCCGTCACTTGTGGAAACGTTTTGTTTAATAGTTGTAGCCCGATGTTCTTGTTCTCACTTTGGTGAGAAGCGAACATTACTAATCCGTAAGCATAACATGCTTCTTTATGTTGCATGTTAGCCGCTCTTTCTAAATCACGAAGTCCAATATTCGGATATATTGAGTCAAAATAATTTCTTAACCCGTTGCGTAAAATAGCATTTGGGTTCCCCGCAATATATGCGTCAAAGTAAACACATCGTAACTTATGGGTTTCCCAATGTGATATCCCCCATCTTTCAAACGAAAGTCTCTTATAAACCAAGACATTCTTGGAACGTTCTTCGAATGTCTTACAAACTGATCTCGCCTTAAATAGTTGTGCCGAAGAATTCTGGCCGACTCTAGACAAGATTTCATCAATCATGTCTCCGGGTAGGTCTCTTAAAATATTGGGTTGTCTATCCATTTTGTGTTTTTAAACTGTAAAATAGACAAGAGTTAGATTCATAAAAAAAATACTTATTAATACAAGCAATTTTTACATATATCATAAAGCATAAGAACACTATATTCCATATATTACACCACACGAATACAACTATCTTATTCCGACTCGCTCGTTTCTTCTTCTTCGGTTTTGGTTCGTTTTGCCAAGTTTCTAGGGATATATGATGTTCCCCTAATACGAGCCGTCGTTGTCCACATTGGTTTAGAAAAACCTGGTGGTTTAGAGGTTCCCGGGTCATTGTTACAACTTAAGGACTTCGGGGGTTGACGATACATATAAAGTTCATCGGGGTTGGAATTAGATTTCTCTATTTTTATGCCCTTTCCCTTATTATTTTCTTTTGCCTTTTTAAATTCAGTTGGGGTAATTTCTATAACATCATCGGAATTCTCGTCGGAATCCGATTCATCGGAGAATTGGTAATCCTCCCAATATTTTGCTTCCTTGGCGGAAACACCATTGACCATAATTAACTTTGGTCGGTTGGTTGAGGATTTTCTTTTACTTAACCGTTTTATTATTTCCCCCACCGGTTCTATTTCTTCATCCGGTTCCGATTCTTCTTGCGGTTCCGATTCTTCTTCCGGTTCCGACTCTTCTTCCGGTTCCTCTTCGGGAATTTGTGAATCAGTCCACAAATCATTCCAATTTACATTTGACTCTTCATTATTATTAGGTGAGTCAATGGGACTTGTTCTAGAGGTAGACATCTATCACATAATATCAAACACGTTAAGAGATTAATATATCACATAATATTCATATGTTAAAAATATATAGTTTCCAACAAAAATGTTAAGCAATCATTTTTAAAGAAAACACGGTCGAAGTCCAGACTCACTAATGCATCCTAACAAACTCGATAAGACACACTAATGCAAATTTTCTGGTTCTCTAAGACCAACGCTCTGATACCAACTGAAATGTCCCGTTCTTATTGATTAAAATCGTTCCATATTAATTGATTTCGTTGCGAGGTTTTGACCTCTATATGAGACGTTTTTCAAAGACTGCATTCAGTTTTAAAACAAACCATAACCTTTATTTCATAAATAAAGGTTTAAAAAGCTTTACGTAGATTATCAAATAATGATAATCTAAAATATCCTGTTTACACACGACCATTACATAATGGTTTACAATACAAATATGTTACATCGAAATCAGTTTCTTGAATGCAGATTTTACACAATATCATACAAACATGGACTCCAAATCTTGTCCTTATTTTAGTATGCAACAGCGGAAGCTCTTAATATTCACCTGAGAATAAACATGCTTTAAACGTCAACAAAAATGCTGGTGAGTTATAGGTTTAACCTATATATATCAAATCGTAACAATAGACCACAAGATTTCATATTTCAATACACATCCCATACATAGAGATAAAAATCATTCATATGGTAAACACCTGGTAACCGACATTAACAAGATGCATATATAAGAATATCCCCATCATTCTGGGACACCCTTCGGATATGATATAGATTTCGAAGTACTAAAGCATCCGGTACTTTGGATGGGGTTTGTTAGGCCCAATAGATCTATCTTTAGGATTCGCGTCAATTAGGGTGTCTGTTCCCTAATTCTTAGATTACCAGACTTAATAAAAAGGGGCATATTCGATTTCGATAATTCAACCATAGAATGTAGTTTCACGTACTTGTGTCTATTTTGTAAATCATTTATAAAACCTGCATGTATTCTCATCCCAAAAATATTAGATTTTAAAAGTGGGACTATAACTCACTTTCACAGATTTTTACTTCGTCGGGAAGTAAGACTTGGCCACTGGTTAATTCACGAACCTATAACAATATATACATATATATCAAAGTATGTTCAAAATATATTTACAACACTTTTAATATATTTTGATGTTTTAAGTTTATTAAGTCAGCTGTCCTCGTTAGTAACCTACAACTAGTTGTCCACAGTTAGATGTACAGAAATAAATCGATAAATATTATCTTGAATCAATCCACGACCCAGTGTATACGTATCTCAGTATTGATCACAACTCAAACTATATATATTTTGGAATCAACCTCAACCCTGTATAGCTAACTCCAACATTCACATATAGAGTGTCTATGGTTGTTCCGAAATATATATAGATGTGTCGACATGATAGGTCGAAACATTGTATACGTGTCTATGGTATCTCAAGATTACATAATATATAATACAAGTTGATTAAGTTATGGTTGGAATAGATTTGTTACCAATTTTCACGTAGCTAAAATGAGAAAAATTATCCAATCTTGTTTTACCCATAACTTCTTCATTTTAAATCCGTTTTGAGTGAATCAAATTGCTATGGTTTCATATTGAACTCTATTTTATGAATCTAAACAAAAAAAGTATAGGTTTCTAGTCGGAAAAATAAGTTACAAGTCGTTTTTGTAAAGGTAGTCATTTCAGTCGAAAGAACGACGTCTAGATGACCATTTTAGAAAACATACTTCCACTTTGAGTTTAACCATAATTTTTGGATATAGTTTCATGTTCATAATAAAAATCATTTTCTCAGAATAACAACTTTTAAATCAAAGTTTATCATAGTTTTTAATTAACTAACCCAAAACAGCCCGCGGTGTTACTACGACGGCGTAAATCCGGTTTTACGGTGTTTTTCGTGTTTCCAGGTTTTAAATCATTAAGTTAGCATATCATATAGATATAGAACATGTGTTTAGTTGATTTTAAAAGTCAAGTTAGAAGGATTAACTTTTGTTTGCGAACAAGTTTAGAATTAACTAAACTATGTTCTAGTGATTACAAGTTTAAACCTTCGAATAAGATAGCTTTATATGTATGAATCGAATGATGTTATGAACATCATTACTACCTTAATTTCCTTGGATAAACCTACTGGAAAAGAAAAAAATGGATCTAGCTTCAATGGATCCTTGGATGGCTCGAAGTTCTTGAAGCAGAATCATGACACGAAAACAAGTTCAAGTAAGATCATCACTTGAAATAAGATTGTTATAGTTATAGAAATTGAACCAAAGTTTGAATATGATTATTACCTTGTATTAGAATGATAACCTACTATAAGAAACAAAGATTTCTTGAGGTTGGATGATCACCTTACAAGATTGGAAGTGAGCTAGCAAACTTGAAAGTATTCTTGATTTTATGAAACTAGAACTTTTCGAATTTATGAAGAACACTTAGAACTTGAAGATAGAACTTGAGAGAGATCAATTAGATGAAGAAAATTGAAGAATGAAAGTGTTTGTAGGTGTTTTTGGTCGTTGGTGTATGGATTAGATATAAAGGATATGTAATTTTGTTTTCATGTAAATAAGTCATGAATGATTACTCATATTTTTGTAATTTTATGAGATATTTCATGCTAGTTGCCAAATGATGGTTCCCACATGTGTTAGGTGACTCACATGGGCTGCTAAGAGTTGATCATTGGAGTGTATATACCAATAGTACATACATCTAAAAGCTGTGTATTGTACGAGTACGAATACGGGTGCATACGAGTAGAATTGTTGATGAAACTGAACGAGGATGTAATTGTAAGCATTTTTGTTAATTAGAAGTATTTTGATAAGTGTATTGAAGTCTTTCAAAAGTGTATAAATACATATTAAAACACTACATGTATATACATTTTAACTGAGTCGTTAAGTCATCGTTAGTCGTTACATGTAAGTGTTGTTTTGAAACCTTTAGGTTAACGATCTTGTTAAATGTTGTTAACCCAATGTTTATAATATCAAATGAGATTTTAAATTATTATATTATCATGATATTATCATGTATGAATATCTCTTAATATGATATATATACATTAAATGTCTTTACAACGATAATCGTTACATATATGTCTCGTTTAAAAATCATTAAGTTAGTAGACTTGTTTTTACATATGTAGTTCATTGTTAATATACTTAATGATATGTTTACTTATCATAGTATCATGTTAACTATATATATATCCATATATATGTCATCATATAGTTTTTACAAGTTTTAACATTCGTGAATCACCGGTCAACTTGGGTGGTCAATTGTCTATATGAAACATATTTCAATTAATCAAGTCTTAACAAGTTTGATTGCTTAACATGTTGGAAACATTTAATCATGTAAATATCAATCTCAATTAATATATATAAACATGGAAAAGTTCGGGTCACTACATTGCCCACCTTGTTGTAGCACATTACCAAACATTCTGTTTCTGGTAGCCTGAACATCACTTTCTACCATCTTAGCCATCACAACAGCTTGAGACAATGATGTAGCTGTTCTAACAAAAGTTCTGTACTCAGGCAGAATGATATTAACAAAATGCTGGATACGAGACACTTCGTCTGGCACCCATTGTTGTACAAACCTCAGTTTATCCATAAACTTCTCTACTACCTCATCGATCGTCATTTGAGGTGTCATCTTCATTTCAAGAAACTCAGTCTTGATTCGGTTCATATCAAACGGATTACAATACTGTTTACACACCTTCCCATAAAACTGCTCCCATGTGATCATACTCACTTGCTCTTTTGGTATACTAGAAATCAAAGAATCCCACCAAATCATAGCCCTACCTTTCAACATTCGACTAGCATATGTTACTTTCAGCTCGGGTTCACACTGGCACGCTTCAAATACCCTTTCAATTTCTCGCAACCAATTGAGAGTTACAGTCGGATCAGTACTTCTCGAAAACTCGGAGGGTTTGCAATCACGGAAGTTCTTATAAGTACATCTTTTGGGTGGTTGCAAGTAAGGTTGATGGAACATTTGCATTTGGTATGGATTCATCATCAAGGGATTTTGGTAAGTAAAGGTGTTTTGTGGTGGCATATAATATTGGTTAGGTATTTGATTCTGAAACAGGTTCTGGTGCACATTAGGTATTGTTTGAGATTGCACGGTTGGGAATCCAGGTGGTGTATCATCATTTCCAGAATGCCTCGCCAATTCAAGCTCATTAATTTTGTCTTCAGCCTCTTTTAGCTTGCTTTCTAACTGAAGGATGTAACTACTCTGATCATCATCCAACTCAACACCCTCTTCTGGTGCTCTAAATGTTCCGGGGTTGGATGGGCCAGTTGCGTTTCTATCAGCCATACCTGTGCTACAAAACAGCTCACACAAAAGCTTAGTGGATAACAGTTAGTTCAATCACAACTAACACACGTATATCCTATTTTCACTTAGACCCCACTCCCACAGACATGTTTGACTTGCCTCAGGGTTTGGGAACAAAATACGCGCACGTATTTGCTGCCAAACCATGCTCTGATACCAACTTGTAACACCGGCCATTTTTTTTTTTAAATACACAGCGGAAGACTTTATTAACAAACACAATATAAGTCACGTCATTACGTTTAAGTTTACACAACGGTGTTACGTTATCACAAAACATTATTTATACAAAAGTCCACATCAGAGTTGGGTTGTCAAACATGTCTTTTGCAATAGCACCCTTCCCGACTAGCAGTACCTAAACCTGCAAGGGGAGAATATGTGGGGGATTAGCGCACCGCTAAGTGAATGGAATCTATCTAACAGATATAGCTTAAGTCACACACAAGCTATATACTAACAACAACACATGCTAACTATCAACTAGCATACAATAAGACAATACGAGGATCGGCGGCTTGTACGAGCACACGACTCCTAGCTGATCGGGCTTGAGTCTACCGATAGTCCCTGCTACTCAATTCACAGTATAGTTATCCAGATGCAGGGGATGCATCATTCACACTATACTCTACAATCAGTAGCCTATGGACCCAACCTCCCCTAGGCACGGTTGACCTCATACGGACTCTAACCTCTCCTAGGCACGGTCTCGAGTCCCCAGTCTCCCTAGGCCCGACTGGTGCCATTCACACAGTGTACACATAATTCACATACAACATCAGGCATACTATATTATTCTAACATGGCAATTTCTACACTATGCATGGTAAAAGAGTTAACCACAGTAGCATGATATGCTACTTAAACTCTATCCGGAGATAGACCCACTCACCAATTACCAGCAACTGCTCAGTTATTATTTCTGAGCTTCCTCCTTGTCCTTATAACCTGAGAACAACACAAACAAAGTTAATATACATATTCAATAAATAATATAATCATTTCATACGATTAACTAGGTCATAACACCATATATTCATAATTTTATGAGTCTACATCATGACTCCACTCAATAATGGCATACAGGTGCGTGCAAAACACGACATACACACTAAAACTCCTTTTCCGACCTAAAAACAGTTTGATCTAGTTTCTTAAAAGTTCACTATTGAAAAGTACTCTTCAATACGATTCCAACGATATTTGATTCATCAAAAACGGAGTTACGGTTTGAAAGTTACGCTCGTTTCAATTTCATAAAAGCACTGTAGCAAATAGTGACACTGTAGCAACTCGGTACTGTAGCAAATAGTGACACTGTAGCAACTCGGTACTGTAGCAACTCGGGTACTGTAGCAACTCGAGCACTGTTCCAACTCGGTACTGTAGCAAATAGTGACACTGTAGCAATAGTGATACTGTAGCAGGTCGGGTACTGTAGCAAAATACTGTAGCAAAATACTGTAGCAACTGGGTTTCGAACTTCTTACGCTGATTTTGAGGATTTTTCGCCCAAAACTCGATTTTTGAGTGTTTTTGATCCGTTTTTAAGCACATGGAAGCTACTAAACATATATACAACCTATTTCTAACATCAATTAACACATACAAACACATAATATGAAGATTCAAGCTCAAAATTCATCAAAAACCCATTTACACCCAAAACCCAATTTCTATGAATTAAAGCACGAATTCAAGCTAACAAACCTGGATAAATGATCACAAGGATGATATGAATCAATCCTTAAAGCCTCATAATCCAATTTAAGACTTAGATCAATTAGGGTTTGAGATGAGATAAGTTTGGTACGTACTTGTTTGAGAAAAGTCTAGAAATAAGAAAATAGAAGCAGTTTACACTCTTAAGTGGGTATTAAAACCCATACCCCACAACACACGGGTATTTACCAGTTATCTTATCTGATAACCTTTCGTATCTCCTTAGGCGGTCCTAACGGAGTCCAAATTAAATAAACCAACCTGTTCTGGGACCCTTGTCACAAACTGGTCACAACACAATTATAATAAAATACTAATAAAATAATTAAAATAGAAGCACTTAAGACTAAGCACAAACCCTAAGGGCAAAATAGGCAACTTACAACTAGCCCGGGTTTCAGTCTGTTACAGCATAACTTGCTCCGACACTATTTGCTCCACCATTACTCGTTCCGACACCATTTATTCCTTTCGTTCTGTTAACCCCTGGTTCGTAGACCTCACACTTCGCCGCGCTATGACCATTTCTTTTACACTTGTTGCAAAATTTGGTGCAGAACCCCGAGTGATACTTTTCACACCTTTGGCATAGCTGCTTCTGATTGTTGTTGTTGTTGTTGCGATTGTTATTGTTGTTGGGACGATTGTTGTAGTTGTTGTTGTTGTTGTTGTTGTTGGGCCGTTTGTTGTAGTTGCGATTGATGTTGCGATTGTTGGGATAATTGTTGCGATTATTATTGTAATTGCTGTTGTTGTTGTATTGGTGATTCTTATCACCGTTTTCCTCCCACTTTCTTTTGACTTGCTTCACATTGGCCTCTTCAGCCGTCTGTTCTTTAATTCTTTCCTCAATCTGGTTCACTAGTTTGTGAGCCATTCTACATGCCTGTTGTATGGAGGCGGGCTCGTGTGAACTTATATCTTCTTGGATTCTTTCCAGTAATCCTTTCGCGTCGATCTTCTCTTCCTCATCTTCGAACGCTCCCGGACACAATAGGCACAATTCTGTGAATCGTCTTTCATACGTGGTAATATCAAATCCTTGGGTTTGTAACCCTCTAAGTTCTGTCTTGAGCTTATTGACCTCGGTTCTGGGACGGTACTTCTCGTTCATCAAGTGCTTGAATGCTGACCACGGTAGAGCGTAAGCATCATCTTGTCCCACTTGCTCTAGATAGGTATTCCACCATGTTAACGCAGATGAAGAAAATTGAAGATAGAACTTGAGAGAGATTAATTAGATGAAGAAAATTGAAGAATGAAAGTGTTTGTAGGTGTTTTTGGTCGTTGGTGTATGGATTAGATATAAAGGATATGTAATTTTGTTTTCATGTAAATAAGTCATGAATGATTACTCATATTTTTGTAATTTTATGAGATATTTCATGCTAGTTTCCAAATGATGGTTCCCACATGTGTTAGGTGACTCACATGGGCTGCTAAGAGCTGATCATTGGAGTATATATACCAATAGTACATACATCTAAAAGCTGTGTATTGTACGAGTACGAATACGGGTGCATACGAGTAGAATTGTTGATGAAACTGAACGAGGATGTAATTGTAAGCATTTTTGTTAAGTAGAAGTATTTTGATAAGTGTCTTGAAGTCTTTCAAAAGTGTATGAATACATATTAAAACACTACATGTATATACATTTTAACTGAGTCGTTAAGTCATCGTTAGTCGTTACATGTAAATGTTGTTTTGAAATCTTTAGGTTAACGATCTTGTTGAATGTTGTTAACCCATTGTTTATTATAACAAATTAGATGTTAAATTGTTATATTATCATGATATTATGATATATAATATATCTTAGTATGATGTATATACAGTTAAATGTCGTTACAACGATAATCGTTACATATATGTCTCGTTTCGAAATCATTAAGTTAGTAGTCTTATTTTTACATATGTATTTCATTGTTAATACACTTAATAATATATTTACTTATCATTTAACATAATTAACCAAGTGTATCAATATCTTAATATGATTCATATGTACCTAGTAAGACGTTGTTATAACGATAATCGTTATATATATCGTTTTCGAGTTTCTTAAATTAATAGTCTCATTTTTATGTATATAACTCATTGTTAAAATACCTAATGAGATACATACTTATAATAAAATCATCTTAACTATATATATAACCATATATATGTCATCGTATAGTTTTTACAAGTTTTAACGTTCGTGAATCACCGGTCAACTTGGGTGGTCAATTGTCTATATGAAACCTATTTCAATTAATCAAGTCTTAACAAGTTTGATTGCTTAACATGTTGGAAACACTTAATCATGTAAATAACAATTTCATTTAATATATATATAAACATAGAAAAGTTCGGGTCACTACAATACCCTCATCATGAATCATGTTACATAACTCTTTCATTCTATTTAACCTCTAAACATATCAAGAAAATATTTTTCTTGATGATTCGGTCTTTTCCGGATATTCTGGTAATTTGACAAATCAAGATCGTGCCATTACAATTTCTTTCTTAGAATATTAACTATGTTTATTCCGAAATGTATAGCTATGAATTCTGAACCATTATTCGCTTGACTTGAAGTCGGGAAGGAAAAATAAAAGCATGAAGCTCCGAAATATAATGGAGAATAAAAAGCCCGATAAAAACCCCGAAATTACAAACCGTGTATATCAATACGTATAGCAATATAAAGACACGGGAGAATGAAAAACACTATAACCCCAAGGTAATAGTAGAAGAAAATAACCTCCTCTGGTGGCAGATGAAAAAGAAGAATGAAGGATACGATAGCCAAGAAAATATCATGAATCAGAACTGGATTAAGCATTTTCACAATCTTCTGAATTTGAGAATTAAGTATAGGAAAGGTAAAAGTGACAAATCGGAAGAAGTTAATTTAGAGTGAAATATTTGATAGAGAAATCAAGACAGATCTTCGCATTTAATTAGAGAGATCCTAATTTCCTTATTCGCCGAAGAATCAAATCTTTTAGATTTGGAAGATTTTCTTTAAATCCCTTGAATTCCGGGATTCAACCAAGACAACGTCAAAAGTTAAGATAAAACTTTAGTTCTCATTTCATTCCTTTTAGGATAGCTTCACTCGTACTCTTCAATTAATCGAATCGTTTTATCTATATTACTCAATAGTGATAAAACTCTATATACCAACTCATATTCGTCATAAAAACATTTTTATGATTAGCCATGACGACCACGATCAAATTTCGGGACGAAATTTCTTTAACGGGTAGGTACTGTGACGACTCGGAAATTTTCGAACAAATTTAAACTTTATCTTTATATCATTAGATAAATATTTCAAACATATATATTACGTACAAATTTAGAATTCTATATATATATATATATATATATATATATATATATATATATATATATATATATATATATATATATATATTAACTTAGTCATAAAACGTTCCAATAAAAAATAATATATTTTGGTAAACAACGAGTCACTGATTTATAGAAGCAAATGACCAAAACACTCAAATAAATAAAGTTATACTTTGAGTGGGATTGTTTTCATTGTTTAAATCTATTGTTTTTATAAAGGTGCGAGTCACTAAACGTAAAAGGCTAGTTTTCTCAGCGTACGAAATGTCGTTCGAAAAACCGAAAGTGGTATATGAGTCGAGTGACAACGTACGAGTCATTTTAGTAAAAATTATATTTTTACCTCGAACGTAAATATAATATAATATATAAATAATTATATGAATTAAATATAATATATATTAATTAATATTTATTGAATGTCGACAGCCTTGATTTCTCAATTATGAGTTGGAAAAGATGGCCATGCGATCGCATGGCCAAACCACCTCAAAACCATGCGATCGCATGGTGAGGGTTGGTGGTGAACATCTATAAGTCGAGCAATTTGCTGCACTCTGGTACACACTTCTCATTTCTCATTCTTACTCCGTATTATATTTATTAAATATATTATTATTATTAATATTATTATTATTAAAGATTAATATTATTATTAGTCTTATTATTATAGCATTGTTATTATTATTATTATGTATTATACATAAAATACTACGACGAGATCATGAGTGGGTTATTTTCAAAAATGGTTTTTATGAGCGGGATAGAACTAAGGAAATTACGGGTTATAGCTATGGAGGTGATGGGTAATGTTCGTGGGTATTGTTTGCAAATCAAACCTAGTGTTTATCACCTCTGTTATGTCTACGTACTTTCCTGCAATATTGAATCACAATATTGATACGTGAGCATTCATATCTTATCTTTTATATATTAATTGTGTATCCATGTCTGGTTGTGACGATCGGTCCAAATCCATATGGAAGAACACGTCATTAATCGATTTCATTGCGAGGTATTTGACCTCTATATGATACGTTTTGTAAACATTGCATTCTTTTGAAAAGGCACACCATAAATGAATATTTAAATCAAAGGTTTTCGGCATCTGATAATTTCTACATATAGACAATCACTGTAAATAATAGTTTACAATAGTACTTCCGTTGACAATGCAGTCAAAATAAGATACATGGTGATGATTTGGTGAATGCAACGTTTCCTTGAAAAATATGCCATGTATGACTCCATGCACATAGCTTGTCTAACATATAAGCAAACAGCGGAAGACTTCTAGGGAACCTGAGAATAAACATGCTAACAAGTGTCAACACAAAGGTTGGTGAGTTCATAGTTTTAGTGTTTCGCATAATCTGTATATAAAAGTGGATCACAAGATTTCAGTTGTTTCATCCAGAAACGTTTATCAATAGATTATATAAAAGTGGATCACAAGATTTCAGTTGTTTCATCCAGAAACGTTTATCAAAATATTCTACGAAATTGAGCACCCTGGTAACTAAACTTTAATGTATATATAATTTGTACCCTTTGTATAATCATCTTAATAATACACGCAAACCAACGTGTACGCTTCTCAAATAGTATACGTCCGTTAAAAGGCTAGCGCTCTAGCTCGGACGGGGATGTCAAGCCCTATGGATCCATATATAATTATTCGCGCCCACCAGTCCATATCCTATGTACTGGCAGCTACTAGTTACCAAAGCTAAGGGATTTTCAGTTTAACTCAGTGTAGAATTTAGTATGTACTTGTATCCATTGTGTTTAAAATAAAGTGAATGTATTCTCAGCCCAAAAATATAGATTGCAAAAGCAATTAAAAAGGGAGCAAATGAAACTCACGCATATATATATTGTAAATCAGTTAATAAAGGATTTGCATGTATTCTCAGCCCAAAAATGTAGAGAGTAAAAGGGATCATATGAAACTCACCTTAGCAGCACATAAAGTTGTTCATCGTAATGTGACCGAAACTCGGAATATCAAATAATCGTAGATCTCAACGTATCAATATTGAGATTCAATATTGTAGGAAAGTACGTAGACGTAACGGAGATGATAAACACTAGGTTTGACTCGCGAATATACCCCCGAACATTTTACATAACCGCCTTGGCAATAACCCATAATTTCCTTAACTCTATCCCGCTTGAAAACCATTTTAAAAGTGACACGCTCATGACTTCGTCGTAGTATTTTATGTATAATACTAATAATAATAAGATTAATAATAATAATAATAATCTTAATAATAATAATAATAATAATAATAATAATAATAAATATTTACGGAGTAAAATGAATATATAAGTGTGTAAAACTGAGCTGAAATCGATCGAATTTATAGAGAGTGCCTGACCCAGACTGCCATGCGATCGCATGGCCTTCATGACCATTTCCCATGCGATCGCATGGGAAGATTCTCCAGCTCACAACTTGTTTGTAATCTAGTTTGTCGACATAATAAAATATAAATATAATATATATAATTTAAATAATTAATTATATAATATATTATATTTACGTATATAATTAACTTGTAATTTTGGTACCGATGATTCGTACGTTGTCACTGGACTTATGTCCCGGTTCCGGTTTTTTGAATGTCCCTTCGTACGCTGAGAAAACTTGTAATTTATATTTTGGGACACATACCTTTGTCAAAATATAATCTTAAATTATCCCTAAATTATATCACTCAAAGTGTATCTTAAACTTTCGAGTGTCTTGGTCATTTACTTCTATAAATTATTGTCTCGTAGTATATACATATACATATATACATTTTCATTTTTAAAATAGTGTTTACTATAGCAAAGTTACTGTAGCAAAGTCAATTTTACTGTAGCAAAGTCAATTTTACTGTAGCAATTCATTGTAGCAAAGTAAATTTTACTGTAGCAAATAGTGATTTTTGAAAACACCGTAGCTTTTCGGGTACTGTAGCAATTCGAAAATACTGTAGCATATTAGTGTTTTACTGGTTCATCTTAAACGTTTTAGTTAACTTATCTAAATATTAATCAGATAATCAAACCAATAAGGTTAATGCACAGTATCATTTTTATAACACTTTGTTACGTTTTCAAGTTATAGTATATGTATCTATTTACATATAATTGTTCGCGAATCGTTGAGAACAATCGAAGGGTAATTGAATAGTTCAAAATTTTGAGATTCAACTTCATGGACTTTGCTTATCGTGTCGGAAACATTAAAGATTAAGTTTAAATTTGGTCAGAAATTTCAGGGTCATCACAGTACCTACCCGTTAAAGAAATTTCGTCCCGAAATTCGAGTGAGGTCGTCATGGCTAACAATAAAAATGTTTTCATGACGAATATGAGTTGATAAATAGAGTTTTATCATCGTTGAATAATATGAATAAAATAATCCAATTACTCGAAGCGTATGAGAGAAGTTATCGTAATAGAGTGAAATGAAGAATAGAGATTCGTCTTAACTCTTGACGTAGTATCGATTGATTTCCGGATTTTAAGGAATAGAAAATCTTCATAATCTAAATAAGATTTGATTCTTTGAAATTGCGGAAATTAGGATTTTCTTTGATTAAATGCGTAATCTACCTCTATTGCTGTGTCCGATATTTCGCTATAAATTGACCACTTCCGTTTTATTATTTTCATCACTCCTACATCTTCTTCCTCATTTCATACTTCCAAAGATTGTGAAATGCTTCATCCAGTTCTGATTCTTGATATACTTCTAACTTTCATATCTGTCATTCTTCTTTTTCATCTACCACCAGAGGAAGTTATTTTCTTCTACCACTACCTTGGGATTATAGTATTTTTCATTCTCCCGTGTCTTTATATTGCTATACGCATTGATATACACGGTTTGTAATATATGTGTTGTTGTCAGACTTTATATTTTACCTTATATTTAGGAGCTCCATGCTTTCGTTTTTCCTTCCCGACTTCAAGTTAAGCGAATAATGGTCCAGAATTCGTAGGTATGGAGTTTCGAATGATCATAATATACAAAGTAAAAAGGAAAGGTAATAGCACGATTTGATTTGTCAAATTACCAGAATATCTAGAAAAGACCGAATCATCAAGAAATATATTTTCTTGATATATTTAGAGATTATATAAAATGAAAGAGTTATGTAACATGGTTTATGATGAGGGTGTGATCTGTGAACCTTTGTCACGTTCCATTAGAAACTCAACATGACTTACTGTAATATAATCACGTTGATCAAGTGTCATTATATTATACTAACTCATGCTTCAGTTCCCAACATTACTTCAAAACATCCATTTTTTTTCGAATTTTTCAGATTTTAGAAACTAAAATAGTTTCTTTTATGATGTAACATAGATAGTGCGAAGAGATGAATGATTTCTGATAAGAATAGGTATGAAGATATCTCCAGAAATATCGAGGATATTTATAATGAAAGATACGATGATATCTTAGAATTTCTAATATCAGAGGATGATGCGGAAAATTTGTCTGTGAAGGTTTAGAATAAGAAGTAAGGTTCTTACTAATGGTTTCAGCAGTCACTGAACCATTTGGATTCTTTGAAGGTAGGTTTAGTCTTTGTGATTTATCCACAGCCTCTTTCATACTTTACTCAATCCATTTTTCAATTCCAAACCTTCTCTTTTTCTCAGCTTTACCACCATACTATTCTTTATCATCAAACTTTTGACTGTTAAGGTCGTTTACAGTTTTTGCTGCTTCATCAACATTTTTCCAAAATTCGGAGAACTAGTTTCGTAGTTTGGGGTGTTTTTCGGAAACTTCACATTCGAAGTATGTAAGTCCAGGAGGTAGACGTTATATGCACACATATAACTGTTGGCGTAAACGTGCTGCAAGATTTCAAAATACTGATTGTTAATTCCCGATAGTTGGTATGGCAATTGCCATTACAAGATGTGGATGAGTACATGATACGGTTTCAATGAGTATAAGGATTTTTCGGAAGGTCAAAGATCAATGAAGTTGTTGGTAAATTTACTGCTAATGTGGTGGAACATGAAAGATTCCCCGATAACAAAAACGTATATGCCAAAGTTACAAGTCTGAAAGGTCATTGTTGACTGGTTGAACGGTTGATAATACTGGATACTTTGAAAAGAAATTGCAAGGTTATTTTCAGTAATAACAATGCTAAAGGATCTTTCACATTTTTGAAGTCAAAGTATAGCTTTGAAAGATGTAGAGATCTAAGAATGATGTCACCCGTTAAATCTTGACTTGGATTCTGATCCGTCAATATCAGAAGATGTAATTGAATTTGTATGGAAACGATTGTATATCGCTGTGAGCATAGTTAATAATTTTTGAATCAAAGTTGAAGAATGTACAATATAACATATTAATTGTGAACTTATATATTTCCCGGGAATTACCTACCCGTTAAAGATTTCACAAGTAATATTTTGTACAAAAGAATTTTTATTACCGTCTTTATGAAAATATATGTATGTATATTTTCTTCAGATGTAATATAGATTTGATGAGTTAATATCATATTAAGCTCATTTGGTTTTTGACTTGAATTAGAAATGAATAATCTCTAAAACATTAAAGATTTAATAATCTTTACGGAGTATTTCACCAATGTAATCAATACTCAGTTTTATTGATATTTTCTCAGTGAATCATATTAGTGCTCATGGAACTCTTGCTAACTTCGCAAGGTACGAATGATGTTTTCTAGAAAGTTTCGAATACATCGAAGATGAAAGTATAAAATCAACCATATAATTGAATAATATACTTAGTTTATTATGAAATGGAATTCATTGAGTTGGAAACAGAGATTGTAGTTAACGATGGTTAAGTCATTAACGAGGGATGTACATCATAGCATATTAGTAATATGAATTAACCGAGTAGTACCTACCAGTTAAGATTCACACGTAATAACTTGGTACGAAAAGATTTATTTTGATTTTAAAATTCATATATATTAAATATACATAAAATTTCTTCAGAGGAAATGAGTTAATACTTCATCGGTTATTGTTGCTGGTATTTCTTGGTAACTACGGTGCGTATGACGTTGATGCTCGTGGAACAGATTGTGAAGTTGAGGTTTGCGATGCGGATGTTGTTGGTGGTGGTAATGGTACTGTTGGTGTTGTTGTCGGTGGTACTGTTGATGCCGGTGATGCTGCTGGTGCTTGTAACCTTTGCACCATATTCTCCAAAGCCACTATCCGAGCGCGAAGCTCGTTGACTTCCTCTATTACACCGGGATGATTGGCGGTTTGGACGAGCGGATGAATAAGATCCAGAATTTGAGAGAGTATATGATCATGATGAGATATTCTGGAGATGAGAGAGAAAAGGGTATTACGAACAGGTTCGCCGGTAAGTGCTTCAGGTTCTTCGCCAAGAGGGCAATGTGGTGGATGGAAGGGATCGCCTTCTTCTTGTCTCCAATAATTAAGTAGGCTACGAACCCATCCCCAATTCATCCAGAATAGATGATGGCTAATTGGTTGATCCATTCCGGTTACACTTTCTTCAGAGTTCAGGTGAATATCCATATCGGAATAGCTGTCGGAGTTTAAGGAATTTGAACTAGATACGTGATCCATCTTGTATAATCAGGGAATTGATTTTGATATGAGATAGATTATAGGATTTAGTTTGGTATTCTCCGATACATAATTTGCATATGTATATATAATACCAAAATCCCATAAGTTACGGAGAAATTTTCGGAAGATATCAGGAAAAGTTTACAGTAACAGATACGCTAAGATATGAATTTTTGTCTATACACCATTTATACAATAAATGCAGGAAAACGTGTCTAGACTTAAGAATGATAAGCATGTAATTTCCGACAAGAAATGATAAGCAAAACTTTTAACATGCAGACACGGTCGAAGTCCAGACTTACTAATGCATCTTAACAACTATCAGTTAGACACATTCATACAAGACCTGGTTCGCTAGGACCAACGCTCTGATACCAACTGTGACGATCGGTCCAAATCCATATGGAAGAACACGTCATTAATCGATTTCATTGTGAGGTATTTGACCTCTATATGATACGTTTTGTAAACATTGCATTCTTTTGAAAAGGCACACCATAAATGAATATTTAAATCAAAGGTTTTCTGCATCTGATAATTTCTACATATAGACAATCACTGTAAATAATAGTTTACAATAGTACTTCCGTTGACAATGCAGTCAAAATAAGATACATGGTGATGATTTGGTGAATGCAACGTTTCCTTGAAAAATATGCCATGTATGACTCCATGCACATAGCTTGTCTAACATATAAGCAAACAGCGGAAGACTTCTAGGGAACCTGAGAATAAACATGCTAACAAGTGTCAACACAAAGGTTGGTGAGTTCATAGTTTTAGTGTTTCGCATAATCTGTATATAAAAGTGGATCACAAGATTTCAGTTGTTTCATCCAGAAACGTTTATCAATAGATTATATAAAAGTGGATCACAAGATTTCAGTTGTTTCATCCAGAAACGTTTATCAAAATATTCTACGAAATTGAGCACCCTGGTAACTAAACTTTAACGTATATATAATTTGTACCCTTTGTATAATCATCTTAATAATACACGCAAACCAACGTGTACGCTTCTTAAATAGTATACGTCCGTTAAAAGGCTAGCGCTCTAGCTCGGACGGGGATGTCAAGCCCTATGGATCCATATACAATTATTCGCGCCCACCAGTCCATATCCTATGTACTGGCAGCTACTAGTTACCAAAGCTAAGGGATTTTCGGTTTAACTCAGTGTAGAATTTAGTATGTACTTGTATCCATTGTGTTTAAAATAAAGTGAATGTATTCTCAGCCCAAAAATATAGATTGCAAAAGCAATTAAAAAGGGAGCAAATGAAACTCACGCATATATATATTGTAAATCAGTTAATAAAGGATTTGCATGTATTCTCAGCCCAAAAATGTAGAGAGTAAAAGGGATCATATGAAACTCACCTTAGCAGCACATAAAGTTGTTCATCGTAATGTGACCGAAACTCGGAATATCAAATAATCGTAGATCTCAACGTATCAATATTGAGATTCAATATTGTAGGAAAGTACGTAGACGTAACGGAGATGATAAACACTAGGTTTGACTCGCGAATATACCCCCGAACATTTTCCATAACCGCCTTGGCAATAACCCATAATTTCCTTAACTCTATCCCGCTTGAAAACCATTTTAAAAGTGACACGCTCATGACTTCGTCGTAGTATTTTATGTATAATACTAATAATAATAAGATTAATAATAATAATAATCTTAATAATAATAATAATAATAATAATAATAATAATAATAATAAATATTTACGGAGTAAAATGAATATATAAGTGTGTAAAACTGAGCTGAAATCGATCGAATTTATAGAGAGTGCCTGACCCAGACTGCCATGCGATCGCATGGCCTTCATGACCATTTCCCATGCGATCTCATGGGAAGATTCTCCAGCTCACAACTTGTTTGTAATCTAGTTTGTCGACATAATAAAATATAAATATAATATATATAATTTAAATAATTAATTATATAATATATTATATTTACGTATATAATTAACTTGTAATTTTGGTACCGATGATTCGTACGTTGTCACTGGACTTATGTCCCGGTTCCGGTTTTTCGAATGTCCCTTCGTACGCTGAGAAAACTTGTAATTTACATTTTGGGACACGTACCTTTGTCAAAATATAATCTTAAATTATCCCTAAATTATATCACTCAAAGTGTATCTTAAACTTTCGAGTGTCTTGGTCATTTACTTCTATAAATTATTGTCTCGTAGTATATACATATACATATATACATTTTCATTTTTAAAATAGTGTTTACTATAGCAAAGTTACTGTAGAAAAGTCAATTTTACTGTAGCATTTCATTGTAGCAAAGTAAATTTTACTGTAGCAAATAGTGTTTTTTGAAAACACCGTAGCTTTTCGGGTACTGTAGCAATTCGAAAATACTGTAGCATATTAGTGTTTTACTGGTTCATCTTAAACGTTTTAGTTAACTTATCTAAATATTAATCAGATAATCAAACCAATAAGGTTAATGCACAGTATCATTTTCATAACACTTTGTTACGTTTTCAAGTTATAGTATATGTATCTATTTACATATAATTGTTCGCGAATCGTTGAGAACAATCGAAGGGTAATTGAATAGTTCAAAATTTTGAGATTCAACTTCATGGACTTTGCTTATCGTTTCGGAAACATTAAAGATTAAGTTTAAATTTGGTCAAAAATTTCAGGGTCATCACACTGGTGCTCGAGTATATATATTTATGCATGCTTGTATGCTAAATTTCGTCGTTAAACTGTTTATAATGAATCACGAATTAAATACATATACTACTGGTAAAAGGTATATGATATACATGTTTTTAGAAAGCTGGCGAAAAATCAATAACTTTTCATTTAGAAATCAAGTAATTTCGATGAACGAATTAAAAGATATGGTCAACTGAATTATGATTAACGTTAATTGAAATTGCTTTTGAATCTGCAATTAATATTTAAACAACTAGTTTGTAAGATTGATAAATTGGATTTTTGAATATTACCAACCGAGTAAATGAATCCTTATATAAGGCACGTCTCGTTTTGTTGAACTATAATCAAAATTGACTTTTTGAAACGACTTTGGATAACTTTTGTATGTCGATCTCGAGCATTAGGATTGTGATACACTATGACCTGACCTAACTTGATAGACAATCATTGACCAACATATGTTCTCTAGGTTGAGATCTACGGTTATTTGGTATTCTAAGTTTCGGTCACATTTCGGTGAACGACTTTATGTGCTGCTAAGGTGAGTTTCATTTGCTCCCTTTTTAATTGCTTTTGCAATATATATTTTTGGGCTGAGAATACATGCACTTTATTTTAAACGCAATGGATACAAGTACATACTAAATTCTACACCAAGTTTGAACAGAAAATCCCTTAGCTTTGGTAACTAGTAACTGCCGGTTATAAGAACTGGTGGGCACGAATAGTGGTATATGGATCCATAGGGCTTGACATCCCCGTCTGTTCCAGGTATAGAAACCTTAGCCTGAACTATAAAACATACGTATGCTATTTGAGTTTAGTACACGTTGGTTTGCGTGTATTGTACATGTTGGTTGCATGTATGTTAAAACATGGGTACTTATTATAACGTTAAAGCTTAGTTACCAGGGTGCTCAATCTTGTAGAATATTTTGATAAACGTTTCTGGATGAAACAACTTGTGATGACCCGGAAATTTCTGACCAAATTTAAACATAATCTTTGTATGATTAACATTTTCGACACGATAAGCAAAGTCTGTAAAACTGAATCTCAAAATTTTTGAACTACTTTTATATATTTAAATACCATTCGGTTGTTTTTGACGATTCGCGAACAAATATATGTAAATAGATACATATATACTATAACTTAAAAAGGTAACAATGTATTAATTGTTTGATACCGTACATTAAACTTATTGGTTTAAATATCTATTTGAATATATATGATAAGTTGAAATATTTATTATTAAAATTTATTTATAAATAACTTCCAATGTGTATTTAAAAACTGATTTATGTATATTAAAAAGATATATACATATATATAATTTAAAGTTATTTAGTAAACGATAGTAACATTCGTTTATTGATTCGATTGATATTTAGATAAGTTAACTAAAGCGTTTAAGATGAACCAGTAAAACACTAATTTGCTACAGTGTTTTCAAATTGCTACAGTACCCAAAATGCTACAGTGTTTTCGAAACTCACTATTTGCTACAGCGAAATTGACTTTGCTGCAGTAAAACACTATTTCAAAATGAAACTGTATGTATTATATATATATATATATATTAACAAATAGCGAGACGATGATTTATAGAAGTAAATGACCAAAACACTCAAATGTATAAGTTATACCTCGAGTGGTATAGTTTATGGATGATTTAAGACTATATTTTGACAAAGGTACGATTCACGAAACGTAAAGTACAAGTTTTCTCAGTATACGATAGGACGTTCGAAAAACCGGAACCGGGACATAAGTCGAGTGACGACGTACGACTTATCGGAATAAAAATTACAAGTTAACTATGCACGTGAATATAATATAATATATAATTAATTATATAAATTAAATATATTATATTTATATTTATATTAAATAATCATGTCGACAAGCAAAAATACAAACGATTGTGAGCTGGCTGAGGGGCTCATGCGATTGCATGAGAATCCCATACAAACCTCATGCGATCGCATGAGGTGCTGGGACAGAAATGTTCCTATAAATTGATCGATTTCTGTTTCATTTTCTAATCTATATCGATATCTCTCTCTCTCTCTATATATTATTATTATTATTATATATATATATTATTATTATTATTATATATTATTATTATTATTATTATTATTATTATTAAGATTAATATTATTATTAATCTTATTATTATTATTATTAGTATATACATAAAATATTAAGACGAAGTGCTGTCCAAGTAATTTTCAAAACGAGTTTCCAAGCGAGCTAGAGCTAAGGAAAATATGGGTTATTACCAAGGAGGTTATGGGTAATGTTCGGGGATATTTTTGTGAAGCAAACCTCGTGTTTATTATCTCCGATGCGTCTACGTGCTTTCCTACAATATTGTATATCAATATTAAACAGTGAGTTTCATAAGATCCCTTTTACTCTCTACATTTTTGGGCTGAGAATACATGCAAATGCTTTATAAACTGATTTACAATATTTATATGCGTGAGTTTCATTTGCTCCATTTTTAATTGCTTTTGAAATATATATTTTTGGGCTGAGAATACATGCACTTTATTTTAAACACAATGGATACAAGTACATACTAAATTCTACACTGAGTTTGAACCGAAAATCCCTTAGCTTTGGTAACTAGTAACTGCCAGTTATAAGAACTGGTGGGCGCGAGTAGTAGTATATGGATCCATAGGGTTTGATATCCCCGTTCGAGCTAGAGCACTAGCCTTTTAACGGACGTATGCTATTTGAGAAGCGTACACGTTGGTTTGCGTGTATTATTAAGATGATTATACAAAGGGTACAAATTATATATACGTTAAGTTTAGTTACCAGGGTGCTCAATTTTGTAGAATATTTTGATAAACGTTTCTGGATGAAACAACTGAAATCTTGTGATCCACCTTTATATACAGATTATACGAAACATTAAAACTATGAACTCACCAACCTTTGTATTGACACTTGTTAGCATGTTTATTCTCAGGTTTCCTAGAAGTCTTCCGCTGTTTGCTTAGATGTTAGACAAGCTATGTGCATGGAGTCTTGCATGACATATTTTTCAAGGAAACGTTGCATTCACCAAATCATCACCATGTATCTTATTTTCACTGCATTGTCAACGGAAGTACTATTGTAAACTATTATTTATGGTGATTGTGTATATGTAGAAATCATCAGATGTCGAAAACCTTTGATTTAAATATTCATTTATGGTGTGCCTTTTCAAAAGAATGCAATGTTTACAAAACGTATCATATAGAGGTCAAATACCTCGCAATGAAATCAATGAATGACGTGTTCGTCCATATGGATTTGGAGCGATCGTCACAGTTGGTATCAGAGCGTTGGTCCTAGTGAACCAGGTCTTGCATAAGTGTGTCTAACTGATAGTTGTTAGTATGCATTAGTAAGTCTGGACTTCGACCGTATCTGCATGTTAAAAGTTTTGCTTATCATTTCTTGTCGGAAATTACATGCTTATCATTCTTAAGTCTATACACATTTTACTGCATTGATTGCATGAATAGTGTATAGACAAAATTCATATCTTAGCGTATCTGTTACTATAAACTTTGACTGCCATCTTCCAAAAATTTCTCCGTAATTTACGGAATTTTGGTATTATATATACATATGTAAATTATGTATTGAAGAGTACCAATCTAAATTCTATAATCTATTTCATATCAAAAATCATCTATCTAATTATACAAGATGGATCCCGTATCTAATTCAAATTCCTTAAACTCTGACAGCTATTCCGATATGGATATTCACCTGAATTCCGAAGACAGTGTAACCGGAATGGATCAACCAATTAGCCATCATCTATTCTGGATGAATTGGGGATGGGTTCGTAGCCTACTTAATTATTGGAGACAAGAAGAAGGCGATCCCTTCCATCCACCACATTGCCCTCTTGGCGAAGAACCTGAAGCACTTACCGGCGAACCTGTTCGAGACACCATTTTCTCTCTCATTTCCAGAGTATCTCGTCACGACAATATATTATCTCAAATTCTGGATCTTATTCATCCGCTGGTCCGAACCGCCAATCATCCCGGTGTAGTAGAAGAAGTCAACGAGCTTCGCGCTCGGGTAGTGGCTTTGGAGAATATGGTGCAAAGGTTACAAGCACCAGTAGCAGCACCGGCATCAACAGTACCTCCGACAACAACACCAACAGTACCATTACCACCACCAACAACATCCGCATCGCAAACCTCAACTTCACAATCTGTTCCACGAGCATCAACGTCATACGCACCATAGTTACCAAGAAATACCAGCAACAATAACCGATGAAGTATTAACTCATTTCCCCTGAATAAATTTTATGTATATTTAATATATATGAATTTTGAATTCAAAATAAATCTTTTCGTACCAAGTTATTACGTGTGAATCTTAACTGGTAGGTACTACTCGGTTAATTCATATTACTAATATGCTATGACGTACATCCTTCGTTAATGACTTAACCATCGTTAACTACAATCTCTGTTTCCAACTCAATGAATTCCATTTCATAATAAACTAAGTATATTATTCAGTTATATGGTTGATTTTATACTTTCATCTTCGATGTATTCGAAACTTTCTAGAAAACATCATTCGTACCTTGCGAAGTTAGCAAGAGTTCCATGAGCACCAACATGATTCACTGAGAAAATATCAATAAAACTGAGTATTGATTACATTAGTGAAATACTCCGTAAAGATTATTAAATCTTTAATGTTTTAGAGATTATCCATTTCTAATTCAAGTCAAAAATCAAATGAGCTTAATATGATATTAAATCATCAAATCTGTATTACATCTGAAGAAAATATACATACATATATTTTCGACGGTAATAAAAATTCTTTTGTACAAAATATTACTTGTGAAATCTTTAACGGGTAGGTAATTCCCGGGAAATATATAAGTTCACAATTAATATGTTATACTGTACATTCTTCAACTTTGATTAAAAAATTATTAAGTATGCTCACAGCGATATACAATCGTTTCCATACAAATTCAATTACATATTCTGATATTGACGGATCAGAATCCAAGTCAAGATTTAATGGGTGACATCATTCTTAGATCTCTACATCTTTCAAAGCTATACTTTGACTTCAAAAATGTGAAAGATCCTTTAGCATTGTTATTTCTGAAAATAACCTTGCAATTTCTTTTCAAAGTATCCAGTATTATCAACCGTTCAACCAGTCACGACGACCTTTTAGACTTGTAACTTTGGCATATACGTTTTTGTTATCGGGGAATCTTTCATGTTCCACCACATTAGCAGTAAATTTACCAACGACTTCATTGATCTTTGACATTCCGAAAAATCCTTATACTCATTGAAACCGTATCATGTACTCATCCACATTTTGTAACAATAATTGCCATACCAACCACCGGGAATTAGCAATCAGTATTTTGAATCTCGCAGCATTTTCTACGACAACAGTTATATATAGATAACATCTATGTTCTAGACTTACATACTTCGAATGTGAAGTTTCTGAAAAACATCCCAAATTATGAACTAGTTCTCTGAAATTGGAAAAATGCTGATGAAGCAGCAAAAACTGTAAACGACCTTAACAGTCAAAAGTTTGATGATAAAGAATAGTATGGTGGTAAAGCTGAGAAAAAGAGAAGGTTTGGAACTGAAAAACGGATTGAGTAAAGTATGAAAGAGGCTGTGGATAAATCACAAAGACTGAACCTGCCTTCAAAGAATCCAAATTATTCAGTATCTGCTGAAGCCATTAACGAATACCTTGCTTCCGAATCTAAACCCTTGCGGACAATATTCTTCATCATCCTCTGATATTAGAAATTCTAAGATATCATCGTATCTTTCATTATAAATATCCTCCATATTTCTGGAGATAATTCTATAATCATTCTTATCGAAAATCAATTTTCTCCTTGCGATATCTGTGTAACATCATAAAAGAAACTATTTTAGTTTCTAAATTCTGAAACCTTCGAGTTTAAAATATGAATATTTTTGAAGTGGTGTTGGGAACTGAAGCATGAGTTAGTATAATATAATGACACTTGATCAACGTGATTATATTACAGTAAGTCATGCTGAGTTTCTAAAGGAACGTGATAAAGGTTCACAGATCCTACCCTCATTATAAACCATGTTACATAACTCTTTCATTCTATTTAACCTCTAAACTATCAAGAAAATATTTTCTTAAGGATTCAGTTTTTTTTAGGTATTCTGCTAATTTGCCAAGTCAGATTGTGCTATTACCATTTCCTTTTTAGAACATTAATTATGTTCATTTCGAAATTCATACCTACGAATTCTGGACCATTATTCGCTTGATTTAAAGTCGGGAAGATAAAACAAAAGCATGAAGCTTCAAAATATCAATGGGAGTATATATAAATCACAGTAAATTAGAGAGAGTATTAACTGTGGATGTCAATGATTATGGAAAGACAGAAGCAGAGACATCGAAATATAAGGAAAGATATAAAACCCAACAACCACCCAGAAATTACAAACCGTGTATATCAATGCGTATAGCAATATAAAGACACGGGAGAATGAAAAACACTATAACCCCAAGGTAATGGTAGAAGAAAGTAATTTCCTCTGGTGGTAGATGAAAAAGAAGAATGACAGATATGAAAGTTAGGAGTATATCAAGAATCAGAACTGGATGAAGCATTTCACAATCTTTTGAAAGTATGAAATGAGGAAGAAGATGTAGGAGTAGTGAAAATAATGAAACGGAAGAGGTCAATTTATAGCAAAATATCGGACGCAGCAATAGAGGCAGATTACGCATTTAATCAAAGAAAATTCTAATTTCCGAAAATTCAAAAAAAAAAAAAAAAAAAAAAATCAAATCTTATTTAAATTATGATGATTTTCTATTCCTTAAAATCCGGAAATCAATCGTTACTACATCAAGAGATAAGACGCATCTCTATTGTTCATTTCACTTGATTATGATAACTTCTCTCATACGCTTCGAGTAATTGGATTATTTTATCCATATTATTTAAACATAGATAAAACTCTATTATCAACTCATATTCGTCATTAAAATATTTTTATTGTTAGCCATGACGACCTCATTCAAATTTCGGGACGAAATTTCTTTAACGGGTAGGTACTGTGATGACCCGGAAATTTCTGACCAAATTTAAACATAATCTTTGTATGATTAACATTTTCGACACGATAAGCAAAGTCTGTAAAACTGAATCTCAAAATTTTTGAACTACTTTTATATATTTAAATACCATTCGGTTGTTTTTGACGATTCGCGAACAAATATATGTAAATAGATACATATATACTATAACTTAAAAAGGTAACAATGTATTAATTGTTTGATACCGTACATTAAACTTATTGGTTTAAATATCTATTTGAATATATATGATAAGTTGAAATATTTATTATTAAAATTTATTTATAAATAACTTCCAATGTGTATTTAAAAACTGATTTATGTATATTAAAAAGATATATACATATATATAATTTAAAGTTATTTAGTAAACGATAGTAACATTCGTTTATTGATTCGATTGATATTTAGATAAGTTAACTAAAGCGTTTAAGATGAACCAGTAAAACACTAATTTGCTACAGTGTTTTCAAATTGCTACAGTACCCAAAATGCTACAGTGTTTTCGAAACTCACTATTTGCTACAGCGAAATTGACTTTGCTACAGTGAATTGCTACAGTAAAAATTGACTTTGCTACAGTAACTTTGCTGCAGTAAAACACTATTTCAAAATGAAACTGTATGTATTATATATATATATATATATATATATTAACAAATAGCGAGACGATGATTTATAGAAGTAAATGACCAAAACACTCAAATGTATAAGTTATACCTCGAGTGGTATAGTTTATGGATGATTTAAGACTATATTTTGACAAAGGTACGATTCACGAAACGTAAAGTACAAGTTTTCTCAGTATACGATAGGACGTTCGAAAAACCGGAACCGGGACATAAGTCGAGTGACGACGTACGACTTATCGGAATAAAAATTACAAGTTAACTATGCACGTGAATATAATATAATATATAATTAATTATATAAATTAAATATATTATATTTATATTTATATTAAATAATCATGTCGACAAGCAAAAATACAAACGATTGTGAGCTGGCTGAGGGGCTCATGCGATCGCATGAGAATCCCATACAAACCTCATGCGATCGCATGAGGTGCTGGGACAGAAATGTTCCTATAAATTGATCGATTTCTGTTTCATTTTCTAATCTATATCGATATCTCTCTCTCTCTCTATATATTATTATTATTATTATATATATATTATTATTATTATTATATATTATTATTATTATTATTATTATTATTATTATTATTATTAAGATTAATATTATTATTAATCTTATTATTATTATTATTAGTATATACATAAAATATTAAGACGAAGTGCTGTCCAAGTAATTTTCAAAACGAGTTTCCAAGCGAGCTAGAGCTAAGGAAAATATGGGTTATTACCAAGGAGGTTATGGGTAATGTTCGGGGATATTTTTGTGAAGCAAACCTCGTGTTTATTATCTCCGATGCGTCTACGTGCTTTCCTACAATATTGTATATCAATATTAAACAGTGAGTTTCATAAGATCTCTTTTACTCTCTACATTTTTGGGCTGAGAATACATGCAAATGCTTTATAAACTGATTTACAATATTTATATGCGTGAGTTTCATTTGCTCCATTTTTAATTGCTTTTGAAATATATATTTTTGGGCTGAGAATACATGCACTTTATTTTAAACACAATGGATACAAGTACATACTAAATTCTACACTGAGTTTGAACCGAAAATCCCTTAGCTTTGGTAACTAGTAACTGCCAGTTATAAGAACTGGTGGGCGCGAGTAGTAGTATATGGATCCATAGGGTTTGATATCCCCGTTCGAGCTAGAGCACTAGCCTTTTAACGGACGTATGCTATTTGAGAAGCGTACACGTTGGTTTGCGTGTATTATTAAGATGATTATACAAAGGGTACAAATTATATATACGTTAAGTTTAGTTACCAGGGTGCTCAATTTTGTAGAATATTTTGATAAACGTTTCTGGATGAAACAACTGAAATCTTGTGATCCACCTTTATATACAGATTATACGAAACATTAAAACTATGAACTCACCAACCTTTGTGTTGACACTTGTTAGCATGTTTATTCTCAGGTTTCCTAGAAGTCTTCCGCTGTTTGCTTAGATGTTAGACAAGCTATGTGCATGGAGTCTTGCATGACATATTTTTCAAGGAAACGTTGCATTCACCAAATCATCACCATGTATCTTATTTTGACTGCATTGTCAACAGAAGTACTATTGTAAACTATTATTTATGGTGATTGTGTATATGTAGAAATCATTAGATGTCGAAAACCTTTGATTTAAATATTCATTTATGGTGTGCCTTTTCAAAAGAATGCAATGTTTACAAAACGTATCATATAGAGGTCAAATACCTCGCAATGAAATCAATGAATGACGTGTTCGTCCATATGGATTTGGAGTGATCGTCACACAACTGAAATCTTGTGATCCACCTTTATGTACAGATTATGCAAAACATTAAAACTATGAACTCACCAACCTTTGTGTTGACACTCGTTAGCATGTTTATTCTCAGGTTTCCTAGAAGTCTTCCGCTGTTTGATTATATGTTAGACAAGCTATGTGCATGGAGTCTTACATGACATATTTTTCAAGGAAACGTTGCATTCACCAAATCATCACCATGTATCTTATTTTGACTGCATTGTCAACGGAAGTACTATTGTAAACTATTATTTACGGTGATTGTCTATATGTAGAAATCATCAGCTGTCGAAAACCTTTGATTTAAATATTCATTTATGGTGTGCCTTTTCAAAAGAATGCAATGTTTACAAAACGTATCATATAGAGGTCAAATACCTCGTAATGAAATCGATGAATGACGTGTTCGTCCATATGGATTTGGAGCGATCGTCACAGAAATAATAACCTGTTGAATAGTCCATGGGACCAAATGGGTAAAGAAAAAATTATGATGGGTGGGACGCATACGTGCCCATTGCTGCGGATTCCAACGTAAACACATTTAATAATAACTTATACTTAATTTAATACACTTAATATAACACACGATTATCAGCTATCATAATAAACAATTTAAAATACTTACGACATTAAGTAGTAATATTTGGGTACATCCAAAACAATGACAATTTAATTTTTTCAGTTAAAATTCAAATTATTTACATAATTTTGTTATGTGTCATATTTATATTATGCTTAATTAGATGACTATATTATATCATTTTATTTTGATTTCGTGTGTTCTTTCATTTATATATGTTTACAATACATCCAATTTATTATTAACTTTTTTAAATATTGCGAAAGTATGGATTATAAATTATCATATTTAATTAAATGAATAATTTTAATTATATTTATTTATCCTAATTTTCATCTTACCCAATTAATTGTTGACACCTCCATAAGAAAAATCATTTTTATAGGAACTATTTGAACTCTATTTAAATTAATTGATATAATTTAAATTATGATAATCTAACCATCAATCTTATATTTATTTATTATTATTATTATAAAAATAAATTAATATGATTATAATTTTAATTAATTATCTATAGTTAATATTAAAATTCTATAATGATGATTTCATTATTAGGCTAATTCATTTGTTAAGAAAAAATCAAAAAGAAAAAGAAAAAGAAATCTAAGCACGGTGTGTGATGTCATTAATATAAATAATTTTGAATTAAAATTAAAATTTATTAATTAATTATTAATTATTATTATTAAATCATATTAATAATTATTTTAATTATTAGAATTAAATAATTTTAAATTATTTTAATTAATTATTTTGAATTGAGTACGATAAGATATAAAAGCTATGCAGAAGGAAACCAATTCTAAATTTATATTTTAATCTACACTTTTAAATAAAATGACACCCAATATTATCTCTTATGATTGAATGTGGATTGTTTAATATGCATTTTAGGTATTTGATGAAATGTTAAGCTGACGAGTTTTTTAGTCGGACTTTGTGGTTCCACGGGTCATTAAACTAAATAACCTTAACATTCACTTAATACCTAAAACATATCATTAAATTATTTCGTTTAAATAAACCCGTAATTTCATAGGTTATTTCACTAGTTATAAATTATACCCGGTAGCTTTATTTATAGGGAGTATTTATTTTTCACGGAGTATTATTTACAGTATTAATTATTTATTACATCATCATACACCGGTATTACCCCCAACCCCCAAACCCAACCCCCAAACCCAACCAAACCAATCTCTCTCTCTCTCTCTCTCCAAACAAAACAAACAAAGTCACAGCAAAAAGTACAACGACTAAACCAAACGACGCCGTTCTCCGCCACACTCCCACCGTCTATTCCTCTTCTCACGGGGTCTATTCCACTCCCCTAGGGTTTCGTTTCTTTCGCCGGATCTACAATTTCACAACCACAAACCCTAACTCCATTTATTCGATCTGTATCTCTCTATATCCTACTCAAATCACACCACCAGATCCTTCTGATCGGATTCCGTCCGGGCATTTTCATTATCAGATGTGAATGCCCGTACGATGAGCAAACACGAATTCGAAGATAACGAAGATAACAACGAGTGTTTCTACGAGTCCTTTGATCGATTGATTTCTTCAACTACTTGCTCATCTTCTTCATCATCATGTTCAGAATACGATTATGACTGCACTAATGATAATGATAATAATGACAATAATGATGATTTGATTTTAAGTGATTATAATGGCGTGGTACGTTGTTTACCTATTCCTAAATTTCCAATGGGCGTTGTGAATAATTATGATGTTTGGATCTCGCAACCGTCTTCGGTTGACGAACGTCGTATGCGGTTGCTTCGACAGATGGGCCTCAGTCGTGATTCGTCATCAGTTAAGTTAGGGAAGTATGCTTCAGCTGGTGATCAGGTTAATTCTAACACTAGCATTATTCGTTCGAAATCTGCTGATGATCCTGATCAGTGTAATTCTAATGTTAGTTCGAACTTGCGTACCAAAATTTGTTCCATTAATTCGTTTTCTTCGCCTGTGGCTGATACTACTGCTGATACTGATACTGTACTAATGACTACTGTAAGTGATAACAGTAACACGGTTCATAGTACTAATGATATTATGCTCAATAAGCCGCCCGAGATAGTTAAGAGTGAGTGTATTGAGAGTAATTTGAATTTGGATGCTATTTGTAATGATGGTGAAGTGATTGTTGATGATGCAGTGTGTACAATCATTAAGAATCTTGATAATGGGAAGGAGTTTGTGGTTGATGAGGTAAGAGAGGATGGAATGTGGGGGAAGTTAAAGGAAGTTGGGACAGGCAGGCGGTTAACAATGGAAGAATTTGAAATGTGTGTTGGACGTTCGCCTATTGTACAAGAGTTGATGAGAAGGCAAAATGTGGAGGCTGGTAATGATGTTTCTTCACCTGATATGAACAGCGGTGGGAATGAATCTAAACTGAAAAAGAAAGGTGGGTGGTTGAAGAGTATCAAGAATGTAGCGAGTTCGGTTGCAGGGTATAGGGAGAGACGAAGTAGTGATGAGAGAGATACATCGTCGGAAAAAGGTGGAAGGAGGTCTAGTTCTGCTACGGATGATAGTCAAGATGTTCCTTTTCATGGGCCGGAAAAAGTACGTGTTAGACATTATGGGAAATCTTCTAAAGATCTAACGGGTCTTTATAAAACCCAGGAGATACAGGCTCATAATGGATCTATCTGGTCCATTAAGTTTAGTTTAGATGGTAAGTATCTTGCTAGTGCTGGTGAGGATTGTCTCATTCATGTATGGAAAGTGGTTTCCTCAGATAGAAAAGGTGATCTTTTACTTGATAAGCAAGAAGATGTAAATTTGAATGTGTTATTGCTGCCAAATGGGTCACCGGAACCAGGTTTGGCATCACCGAATTTGGATAGCCAAATTGAGAAGAAGAAAAGAGGAAGGTTATCGATAAGCCGAAAGTCCACTAGTTTGGACCATATTGTGGTACCAGAGACCGTGTTTGGACTCTCAGAAAAACCGTTTTGTTCCTTCGAAGGACATCTGAATGATGTGCTTGACTTATCCTGGTCCAAATCCCAGGTTAGCTACTTTTATTAATTTGTTGGTTGCATAATTATCATTTTATGTGGGTAATTACTAAAGAATACGTCTTTCAGTGTTAAAAGTAATTTGGATATGATCTTCTTTTTTTGCTAGAACACATACATTTACCTTTTTATACGTGCTTTATAAGCACCTTCCCTCCAATTGCACAAATTGTTTTAGGGCCTCTAATTGACTTTTGGAATGTATGATACATATAGATGCTCTTTTTGGTACATAGCTGATTGACATGGTTATTTAAGTTGATTTATGAGACTCTACCTTGGATTTAAAGAGTACCAGATCTTTGAAGATCTAATTATCTGCTTCATGTGGACAGTGGAAGTTATCAGTGAATAAGTTTAAAGAGAACGATTGACTACCTAAATTTGTAGATATAAAGATTTTTTCTATCTTTGTGAACTCTTATTTAGGTTACTGATGTGTTGCATAAGTCCTTGTTTAAATGTATGACACCAATAAGGGAAGAAATGGAAATAATTAAGTTCCATAAATACCTTTACAAGTTGTCATTAAACAAGTTTTGTGAAGAAGTAGGAAAGTGGTAAGTAAAATCAAATGCCAAATGATAGTGAATATTTGTGCATGGGAAGAAGTCAAGGGTGAATATGTTTTTAATGTTGAAGAAAGTGACTGATAAAAGTTACAACTATTTAGTGTGAAAGGCGGCAATTAATCCTGTTACAATTTCGAATTACGTTTGGAGTTCTTTGAGTATGATATTGCTGTTATATTTCAAAATTATAGACTTGTCTTATACTTATCTTTTATTGGAGAAGTTCTCATATGTGTGTTTAGTTTGGGCATATTTGCAACGTATGATTTGCAAGCTGTGATTAATGTACGTGTTTGCATAGTATTGATCTAATGAACTATTTTAATGTTACGCACTTTGCGGTGGGAGGCAAAACATATATGAAAGCTTCTTATTGGCAGCAAATTTTGTTTTCAGCATTTGCTTTCATCATCGATGGACAAAACAGTGCGGTTGTGGGAGTTGTCTACCAAGTCATGTTTGAAGATATTTTCACACAACGACTACGGTAAGAAAGTTGAAAATATGAAGCTTATACATGTGTCTATGTGAATGTATGTGTTTCTATAATATATGTATCTGTATGACTACTAAGTATCTTGATTTGGACCCGTTTTGTTAATACAGTAACTTGCATCCAGTTCAATCCTGTTGATGATAGATACTTCATCAGTGGATCACTTGATGCTAAAGTTCGCATATGGAGCATTCCCGATCATCAAGTGGTTGATTGGAACGATATGCATGAGATGGTCACTGCTGCCTGCTATACACCAGATGGTCAGGTTGACCGTTGACTCTTTGTCTTTTCTATTTGACATATTTAACTCATTCCTCTTTTATCTAAAGTATAGTATTAAATACAACCCATATTGATCCATTCATAAGTGAATGGGTTGAAGTCAGCAACTATACCTTTTTTTTCTATCTAACAGTTGGTAGAGCACTTTTAATATCTGTGTATACCTTTTCAATATGATTTGTGAGTTTGTGACTGATGGAATTTTTTTTTTAATAATTGAAGGCCGCACTAGTTGGTTCGTACAAAGGGAACTGCTGTTTATATAACACAACTGGTATGTGTGATTTATTATTTCTGTGTGTGTTTTTCTGCTTAAATTTTCATGCTTTTATTAATATTTTGCAGAAAATAAGTTACAGCAAAAAAGTCAGATCAATTTGCAGAACAAAAAGAAATCCCGTCATAAAAAGATTACTGGGTTTCAGGTAAAAACCAAGTACTACATGCCTCCATAACTCGATTCATGCCTTTTGGTTTTTTATAATTACTGTTTTCTGCATTAATTTAAGTTGCATTCATGTTTTGACTATTTATTCGCACTATACGCAATGCTGATTAGTACCCTCTATAGTTTGCTCCAGGTACGACATCAGAAGTGCTCATTACATCTGCAGACTCGCGAGTTCGTGTTGTTGATGGTGTTGACTTGGTTCATAAATTCAAAGGTAACATTTAGTACAGTATGTTTATAGTCATGTTTAACACGTTAGTTAATGCAACAAAAAAAACAAAAAACAAGATACTATTTCTATAAGAAGTGTTTGCAGGTCAACCTTACTTCATTTTAAACTGTACGAATAAGTTAGCCATTTGAATTTATCCCATTTTGACCACTCACCCAACTCGCCCATTTCACAGGATTTCGAAACACAAACAGACAAATCTCAGCTTCTGTGACGTCAAACGGGAGATACGTGGTTTGTGCGAGTGAAGATTCTCAAGTTTATGTATGGAAACACGAAGGTGATTCCCGAGCTAGCAGAAACAAAGGTGTTACCGTTAGTCATTCATACGAGCATTTCCACTGTCATAATGTATCAGTAGCCATTCCATGGCCCGGTAAAACCGACACTTCTTGGGGTTCCCAAAACGGGCTTTCCACGGAACCGAATAGGTTCAGTGGGGACCACTTTGATGACGTGGCGGTGGTAAACCATCCTCCAACACCTGAAGATCAAGTTCACGGTAAATGTACTAACAGTAGCCCCTTTCATGGAATTATTTCTAGTGCAAGTAACGGCTACTTTTTTGATCGGTTTTCCGCCACATGGCCCGAGGAAAAACTTGTTTCGGCTACCAAGAACCCAAGTCGACATACAAGTGTAGATTATACAAACGGGTCGACCCATGGTAAGTCGGGATGGGGTATGGTGATTGTGACAGCTGGCCTTCATGGGGAAATCAGGATATTCCAGAATTTTGGATTACCTGTTCGATTATAGATCGAGGTAAGGCCCATGAGATTTGTTAATGGGAAATTTGTACAGCATCCATGGTTTGTAATATTAGTGTATACGGCTTGCCTGAAGGCATTGCAAAGGAATTAAATTCGGTCAGGAGAAAGGAACAAAAGAAAAACAAGATAGTTTTTGGTTTAGTAGGAAAAAAATGTAGAGTTAACAAGGTGATGAAAAAGCAGATTGGAAATCAAAATTGCTATTTTTTTGCCAATTCTTTCATGTGTATTCTGTGTATTCTTCGATACAATGTGACGTGTATAAAGTCATCGTTTTTCTATTCGATTTATTTTTTTAATGATGCCAAGTATTTCACAAATGAATTAGCCGTTCATGATCAATAGATGTATGCAATCTATAGTGTTAACAAATACTTGGCTTAAACTAAAATGATTTAGCTAATTTTGCAGGTTTAGTGTTTGAGTTATATATTTATATTATATAAATTCTCCATATCTAAAAGAAAAGCATCTAAAAAATCAAAAATCTCCAATGTCCTGAAATGAAATGAATCATATCATATGTGCATTTCAGCTCCCATTCCAAGCCCATAACTCTTTAGTTGTAAACATGCTTTTTGGGCAGTGCACCTTCATATCCTCTTTAGTTTCAGGCCCACTTCACTTATCTAACCCCCAAAAACCAAACAGTGGCATCTGCTGGAAATCTACATTACAATACCTCATTGGTTGCTTGAAAATCTAGTGGAGCCCACCTTTTTTTAATGATCAATTATTTTATCCACCCTTGTAATAATAAAGATATATATATCATAACAGAAGAATACATATTTGGCACAAGGAATCATAAAGATCACAATTGTATAAATATCCCCACATCAACAATAATCATCTTCAACAATCTTCATTTACATATTTACAATTCACTTCACCTTCCATTATTCCAAGCTCCAATGGCCCTTCAAGCTACATCTTCTTTCTCCATCCACAAAGAGGTTTGTTCACCAACTGTTCTCAGTTTCATTTTTGCATTCAAGTGTAACAAACTAACAATGTTGTACATATGCAGGCATCTTTGAAGGATTCTAGCCTATTTGGAGTACCATTATCAACTCATCTTAAAGTTGACTTCACATCATCAAAAACCAGGGTACTACATTAAATCTCTATTCAATCCATTATAACTCATTAAATTACTGGTCTTATTTAATATATATACTTTAACTGACAATAACTCACACACACTATCCACACATTGCAATTCGCTCATGTCAGGCTTTTCAAATAACTGAGATTAAGGGTGCGTTTGATTGCCTCTTAATTGAATAGTTCAACAATGCTAAACCTTTAAGTGCGTTTGTTTGTGACATCTGATTGACAAATGACGTTGAACCATTCAAAAATCTATGTTGAACCATTTAGGGTTGAAATACTTTCTTAACCATTAAGTATCTCCATTTCCTTTAATATCTTCCTTAAATAATATCCTAGAACACTTATCAAAACAATCAAACCATGAGGGTGGTGGTGGCATGGTTAGACCCCGGCCTTCCAATGTGGAGGTCGGCCTTGCACCTACAAAGTTATTTTCTCTCATGGCCACGGAGGTTCGTGTGCAATGACTCCGGGCTGCTCGCAAAGCGGTTAGTTGCCCTGTTAAAAAAAAGTTGGATACCCAGGTTAAAAAAAAAAAAAAATTATATTCTTTTATACGCTCATTCAAAAGGTTACTACAATTGTTTTACATCATAAATATTCATGGAGTTCATTAAGAATGATTATCAAACAAGTTATTTTCGTTCAAATTTAAGTTCAATCATAACCTTTGAATCATTCAGATTTCAAACCATTCACTACTTGATCATTTTATTTTATCAAGCGCACCCTAAGACATGAACCCACGATCTTTTGGTTAATGGGCCCAGCTAGATTTTGTCAAGCTTTTAATGTTTCATGTAGTCAAGTTTATAGAATTGCAGTTTAACATGATTTGGGTTTACTTGCAGAAGGAATATAGCCAAAGGGGTGCACTCAAAATACAAGCTGTAGCCACAACAGACCCTGCAGTTAAAAATGCATCACCAGACGGTAAAAAAACTTTACGAAAGGGAACGGTCATTATAACCGGAGCTTCATCAGGTTTAGGGCTAGCAACAGCAAAATCGTTAGCCGAAACCGGAAAATGGCACGTGATTATGGCTTGCAGAGACTTTTTAAAGGCCGAACGAGCAGCAAAATCAGTTGGAATGGCGAAAGAAAATTACACAGTGATGCATTTAGATCTTTCATCATTTGATAGTGTTAGACAATTTGTTGGAAATTTTAAACAATCGGGTCAATCACTCGATGTGTTGGTTTGTAATGCTGCGGTTTATTTACCTACGGCTAAAGAGCCGACTTATACGGCTGATGGGTTCGAACTTAGTGTTGGGACTAATCATCTTGGTCACTTTTTGCTTGCGAGATTGTTGCTTGATGATTTGAAGCAGTCGGACTATCCGTCTAAAAGACTCATAATTGTTGGTTCAATCACAGGTAATATAAAAATTTTAACTTTAAAGGTACCAAAAATTGGGCAGGTTGGCCAAACTGGGTGGTTCTGTGCATGTCAAAACGGGTTGGATCACTTGATCTGTGACACTTTTTTCAGAAAGTTGTCAAATTTTCTCAAGTAACTAACTAAGTATGCGTTTGATTACCATTGAATAGATCGGGCGCTGAATGTAGAATCATTCAACATTCAGTGTTTCTAACCTCTTAATGACATATGATGCTCAATAGTTTAGCTTTCAGTACTGAATCATTCAGAGTTAGAAATATTTTATTATTCATTCAGAACCTAAATTTAAGTAATATCATCTTTAAATTATATCAAGAACATTCAACAGATATAATTTTTTTTATACTCATGCAAAAGGCTAATAAGGTAATCTTACATCATTTTTCATTGTTAATTCAAAATGACTATCAAACATGTTACAATCATTCGGATCTTCATTCATTTTCTTTGAATCATTCAGATTATGAACTGTTCAACGCTTAATAATCCAATTTTATTAAATGCACCCTAACTAACTAACTAACTAACTAACTAATTGTGTGTGTATGTTGATGCCTGATGGCACTAAATTTGGAATGTGATGATATGGTAGGTAACACAAATACATTGGCCGGGAATGTACCTCCAAAGGCTAACCTAGGGGACATGAGGGGTTTAGCGGGCGGTTTGAACGGGCTCAACAGCTCAAGCATGATTGATGGTGGAGATTTCGATGGTGCAAAAGCATATAAAGACAGCAAGGTGTGCAACATGCTTATGATGCAAGAATTCCATCGTCGTTATCATGAAGAAACTGGCATCACATTTGCATCTCTATACCCTGGTTGTATTGCAACAACAGGCTTATTTAGAGAACATATTCCACTTTTTAGACTTTTATTTCCCCCATTCCAAAAGTACATCACCAAAGGTTACGTTTCCGAGGATGAATCCGGCAAACGACTTGCTCAGGTAATGAATCTGAATCTGTTTATTGCGACATGAAGTTGAAATTATCTTCTGATTTGGGATTATGACATTATTATGTTTTTGTATGTGATGATTTAAGGTTGTGAGTGATCCAAGTTTGACGAAATCTGGAGTTTATTGGAGCTGGAACAACAACTCGGCTTCGTTCGAGAACCAGTTGTCAGAAGAAGCTAGCGATGTCTCCAAAGCTCGTAAAGTTTGGGACATAAGCGAGAAACTTGTCGGGCTGGCTTAAACACAAGAGACCTCATTGTTCGATCGATCAATTTGAGTGATAGTTCGAGTATAGAACATAGCTGCAGGCTTGAATTAGTATCACTAATAAATTCCCAGAGTATTTAGTTCCAAGCAGTTTACTTGTTTGAAATAGGCAGTAACTGAAGCATCGATCAATAGATAAACCAGTTACATATAAATTTGTTGTTAGATCTTTCAAATTATTATTATTTATTATTTACTATTAAACAAGAATTACAATAATAACTTGGAGCCAAAAGATGCAGAATCACAAGCTTTAATATCATCTTTACACAAAATAAGTTATTTCGTGTTGTGAGTAACTTGATAAGCTTTAAAAAGCAAGAAAGTTGTTCCGAAGGCACATGTATAGATTGTATAATCATTTCACCGTTTCCTCACAATCTATAACACAAAATGAAATATATAAATTAACAAAGATTAACACAAACAAACTTATAAAAGTTGCGAATTAACCATTTTCAAAACTAAAAGGGCCCACCAAGAGCGGACGAGAGTGGGGGCCATGCTACCGGCGCCCTCAGAAAAAGTAGCAACAACGCCCCGGGAATGTAACATTTGAGAGTGGTCTAATAACTTATATATTTTATATATTGAGATTTTGTTCGAATAACTTATATATTTTATATTTTATATATTGAGATTTTGTTCGACAACTCTAAAAGTTGTTGTGTAGACACATAAAACAATTTTACTTGACAGTTGGTTATTAATTTTACTTGACAGTTGGTTATTAATTTTGAGGTGACGGCAAGTGTTTTATGTGTCGTCACGACAGCTATGCATTGCAATGACAGAACACATAAAACACTCGTACATAGTAGTTGATTATTAACTTATGGCAGTTGTCTTCAAAATCCTTTTGAGAAATTTTTTTTTTTTTTTTTGGGTAAAGGGTTTCACCCAGTTTTTTTTTTGAGAAATTTTAATACATTTGATGGCTTATTAGATCCTATATTCGTAAACTCTTTTTGTACAAAATGTAAATGTAATGTCCCCGTATCACATAAGGGAGAATTATCTTAAATTTAATAAACAATTAACTTCCAGTAATTTTATAATTTAGAAATAAACAAAATTATTGATAATGAACATCAAATCTCATATTTATCGGAATTCTAATATATTAGCCTGAAATTGATAAAAATAAGATTTGACGTGTCAAAATTCCATTTGTAACTAGATCATTACCAAAACATCAAAATTCAACCATTTGATGATACCATTTGATGTTACCATATACAATGTGCGGAAGGGCTGCCAAAATGGAAACTTTATGGTGACACAAACAAAAAACAATCAAGATAAACTTTATGGTGACACAAACAAGAAAATAAAAAAAACTTTTTTCTCTCTCGCGATTCTGGCGGGAAGATCTACTTTTCAATTTTTGCCCTAATTTCACATTTCCGATCAAATTTCGGCCAAAATCCACCATTCTCTTCCGTTTTTTCACTACTATTTTTGTATATATCACTAGTAGATGTCGTTTTGCTTTTATGTGAGATGAATTTCGTTTATAATGTCTCCTAATCATAGAAAATCAAAAAGAAAAACAACTATTCCGAATAAGTTCTCGAATTCAATTCATAATCCGAAGACGAAGGAGCATGAAGGTACTATCAGTAGTGAGGAAGAGGAATATTTGAGTTTGAATAATAATTCAGATGGTGAAGTGGACAAAATGAAAGAGAAGAGCTCTGATGGTGCCGATGTGCAGGTTACTAGTCCATTAACGATGGATCAATTTCCACCGTTAGGTATGAAGGTAAAATCTATTGCTGAACCATCTAATTTTGATACTGTGAATAAGGATAAGGATACTATAATTGTTGATGAGAATAATGATGAACATATTACTGTGAATAAGGCAAATTCAAAAGGTTTATCGTATGCAAAGGTAGCAGATAATGTGATTGACAGGAAATTGAACTTCATTCCACCTTCTGTTGATGAAGATGGAAATGAAATAGTCATTTTTGATGAGGAATTTGTTGAGGAAGGTAGTAATGAGTGGAAGTTAACTACATATGGTTATATAGTTGGTGGTAATATGCCTTTTGGTATATTACAATACAATTTGAGGAAAATGTGGAGTGAAGGAAATTAGTATGGATCACAACCAGATCTGCTATTTTAACTTCAAAAATATAGAGGGGCTTAATAGTGTTGTGGAGCAGGGACCATGGATTGTCAATGGCAAACCATTGTTTGTTGCTAAATGTAGCCTAGACCTGAATATAGAGAAGGTGGAACCGGCAAAAATTCATGTATGGGTTAAACTTTCTAATATACCTCTTGAAGCATGGAACTCAAAAGGCATCAGTGCAGTGGCTAGTAGATTGGGTAAACCAATGGTGATGGACCAAACGACTGCAATGATGTGTCAAAAGGGTGTTGGTAGGCCTGGATATGCAAGAGTGATGGTTGAGATTGAGGCTGCTAAGGGGTATGTGGATAATGTTGATATTCATTACAAGGATAAGATGCAAGTTACAAAAGGAATTAAAAAAGTTAAAGTTGATTATGACTGGAAGCCTGCAATGTGTTCCCATTGTGCTATTTTTGGACATAATCATGATGTGTGCAAAGTTAGGCCTAGAACCATAGCTGAGATTGAATCAAAGAATGCAAAAGATCAAAAGAATGATAATGATTTCACTGTGGTGCAAATGAAAAAGAACAGTATCAAGAATGTTCTAAAGAAAGTGGAGCCTGTTAAGAAGATTTATGTGCCAAAGCTGAAATGCCCCGTTCATATCGATTATAAACGTTACATAATAATTGATTTCATTGCGAGGTATTTGACCTCTATATGATACATTTTACAAACATTGCATTCGTTTTTAAAAGACAAACTTTCATTTCATCGAAAGTTGACAGGCATGCATACCATTTCATAATATTCAAACTATAAATGACCTAATCTGTCATTTATTTAATAATAATCTTTATTGAACTCAACGACTTGAATGCAACGTCTTTTGAAATATTCCATGAATGACTTCAAGTAATATCCTTAAAATGAGCAAATGCATAGCGAAAGATTTCTTTAATACCTGAGAATAAACATGCTTTCAAGTGTCAACCAAAAGGTTGGTGAGTTCATTAGTTTATCATAAACAATCATTTCCATTAATTTAATAGACCACAAGATTTTCATTTCCATTTCTCATAAACATACATCTCATATCAGGCATTTCGCAAACTGCATAGAGATAAAGATCATTCATATGGTGAACACCTGGTAACCGACCTTAACAAGATGCATATAGAATATCCCCATCATTCCGGGACAACCTTCGGACATGATAAATTCGAAGTACTAAAGCATCCGGTACTTTGGATGGGGCTCGTTGGGCCCGATAGATCTATCTTTAGGATTCGCATCAATTAGTGTGTCTGTTCCCTAATTCTTAGATTACCAGACTAAAAAGGGGCATATTCGGTTTAATAATCCAGCCATAAAATGTAGTTTTAAGTACTTGTGTCTATTTCGTCAAACATTTATAAAAGCAGCGCATGTATTCACAGTCCAAAAAATATATATTGCAAAAGCATTTAAAAAGGGAGCAAATGAAACTCACTATACGATATTTTGTAGTAAAAATATGCATACGACGATACTGAACAATGCAGGGTTGGCCTCGGATTCACGAACCTATATCAAGTATATATATTAACACATATAATCACATAATTCCTCCTACATAATATTTATATATTAAGTGTTGTAGTTATATAAATATATATATACTTTATTTATATTTTATATATAGTTATTTTGTAAATAATCAATATTCATATATATAGTTATATTACAATATATATATATATATATATATATATATATATATATATATATATATATATATATATATATATATATATATATATATATATATATATATATATATATATATTTGTAGTTGGTATTATATCACAAATCAGTAATTTGTTATATGTAATATTTATATAATAATGTTATTATGTTTGTAGTAAAAATAATAATACTGTAATAATAATAATACTAATGATAATAATAGTGATAATAAAATAATGTAAATAAAATTATATATAAAAATCATGTTAATGAAAATAATAATAATGATAGTAATAATGATAATAATAATGATAGTTATAATTAAAATATTAATTTTAATGTTAACGATTATAACAATAACAACAACAACAATAATAATAATAATAATAATAATAATAATAATAATAATAATAATAATAATAATAATAATAATAATAATAATAATAATAATAATAATAATAATAATAATAGGAATGCTACCTCAATGTAACAAGCTTTTAAAAAAATAAACGCCCCTGCCCAGGCTCGAACTCGCGACCTCTCGTTAACCCAACACACCCCTTTACCATCCGTCTGTCCCAACTTATCTATTTTATTTCCCAACCCATTTATTTTTAACCATTATATTTCTGTTACCTTCATCTTCTTCAAAAATTCATCATCGTTATTTATTATCATCATCATCATTGGTTACAGTTATGATCATAATCATAATCATATTCATAATACGACTAATATTATAATCATAATCATACTAATCTAAAATCTCCACACGATTATCATTCGTTAATTATTATCAGGAACGTTTCATCATGTATTTTATCATGATCACCATCTCATCGTTAACCCTAATCATCATACTATCGTCAATACCAGGATATCATAATCACCCCGTTATAATATCATCTTCGTCACTATTGTAACAGAAATACAGCAAGACAGGAGCCCACTTATTAACTCTCGGTTAAATTCTTTTCTGCAGCCCACTTAACCAAATGCAAATAATAACGAAGCCCATTAACTAGAAGTATTATTGCTATAAGTCTAATACTATAACAGGCAGTACATTTTCGCTTGGTAAGGAATCATATGTAACTACCCTACCACTAAACAAGTGGGTCACCGATTTAGAAAATATAAAAAAAAATCAGCGGTTTTGTTGATGAAGGTTTTATCAAAATTTAATAATGAAATAGAAGTAAACGAATTAGAGTTGGAAACAACCGTTTGTAGTGGTGTTCTTTGTGGTGATGGGAGGTGATTGTGATCGATGGTTAGCAATGGTGGTCCTAATGATGATCTCGAACAATCGCAGTAGCAAGCAACGATGACATGAGGTGGTCTTTATAGGTTTGAGTTGAATCGAACAGAAAACAAACGAAGACAACAATAGTTATTTGTGATGGTGTAGGTGGTGGTTTAATGTGGTGGTTCACGAGAGTGGTGGGTTTGTGGATGGTGGAAGTGGGTTGGGTGACGGTTTTGTTAGCCACAGAAAACAGAACACTTTATAACAACAAGTAATTGGGTGGTGAAGTGGATCGTATGGTGGTTCTTAGAAGGTGATGGAGAAGAAAATCTATGGTGGTGGTGGCGAGGGTTTTGGTGGTGATGGTTCAAATAAGAAGGACGTTAGGGTGTGTGATGTTTCTAACCGAAGAAGAAGAAAGTTACAGGCTTTCTAAGTGATGATTGAAAAAGAGTTGATGAAGGTGATGGGGTTTGATGTAACCATAAAACAGAAAGAATCAGTGGGGATGTTGAGTGTTTGTTTGATGTATACAAAACACATAAACAAGTAGGTTAAGTTGTGGTGACAGTCTTGGGTTCATGAATGGTAAAAGAGATCGTAACAGAAATGAGAGAGTGATTGAGAGGGAGAGATTGTCAAGGTGGTTTTAATGGGTTATCTCAAGATGCATGTATACATAAGTTTATAGATAGTGATATTGATAATAGAACAAATACAGCGCCATCACAAATACAGTTAATGGTTAAATATTCTCACTCACGGATGTAAAATAATTTAAAGTAATAATATAATATTAATAATAGTTAATAATAATAATAATAAATAATAATATAATAATAATCAAAGAAATATAAACATGTAATTAGTTAGCCGTCGCCTATTACGGACTAAATTTCGTACTCCGTTGATAATCAGTGGCGGATAAAAGTCTTCGGAAAAATTCCAAATTTTTACATTAATTATATTTATTTATTTTAGTCATTATGGTATAAAATTCGATCATTAATTTATTAAATAAAAATTACATCAACTGTCCCGCTCGATTCTGGGTAAAATATAAAAAGTGTTAAAATTTAATAACTAGATCCTAAATACATTTTTAGTAAGCCTAAAATTTATAGAACTCATTTTCGGATCACCGTTTATTTTAAAATCATATAAGTTCGAATTAAACTTCTCTAAATAATAATCGAAACGTCCAACGAGTATTACAATCATTAAATAATTATATTTAATATACTCTATACATATATTTATATTTATTTTTATATGTATACACATTTATTTACAAATAATGGTTCGTGAATCGTCGAAAATAGTCGAAGGTCAATTGAATATATGAAACGGTTCAAAATTTTTGAGACTCAACATTTACAGACTTTGCTTATCGTTTCGAAATCATATAAAGATTAAGTTTAAATTTGGTCGAAAATCTTCGGGTCGTCACAGTACCTACCCGTTAAAGAAATTTCATCCCGAAATTTGATTGGGATGGTCATGGCTGACAATAAGTATGTTTTCATGATGCATACGAGCTGAAAATTAGAGTTTATCATCAGTGAGTAATATGGATAAAACAATTTGTTTATGCGAAGCGTACGAGTGAAGTTATCACAAAAGAGTGAAATAAAGAAATAGAGATTCGTCTTAACTTTTGACGTAGCCAGGGTTGAATTCCGGAATTTCAAGGGATTAAAGAAAATCTTCGAAATCTATAAGATCTGATTCTTCTGGATTTAAGGGAATTATGATCTCTTTAATTAAATGCGGTCATCTGTATCGTTTGTTACGTCTGATTTTTTCTTTATAAATTAAACTCTTCCGTTCCATTATTCTCACCATTTCTATACTTTATTTCTTAGTTCATACATCCAAAAGATTGTGAAAATGCTTAATCCAGTTCTAATCCTTGATATATTCCTAATTATCATTTCTGTCATTCTTCTTTTCAATCTTCCACCAGAAAAATCTATTTACTTCTACTATTACCTTGGGGTGATACTATTCTTAACTCTACTGTGTCTTTATATTGCTATTCGTATTAATATTCACGGTTTGTAACCTCCGTGTTGTTATTGGGTTTTATATTTTCTCTTATATTTTGGAGCTCTTTGCCTTTTTATTCTCTTCTCGACCTCTATAAGGCAAGTAATGGTCCAGAAATCGTAAGTATGGAATTTCGAATGAACTTCATGTTCTAAACAAGAAAGAACGAAATAGCCCGATTTGATTTGTCAAATTACCAGAATCACTGAGAATAGAACTATCAAGAATATACTTTCTTGATATGTTCAAAAGTTAAGCAGAATGAGAGAGTTATGTAACATGACACATGATGACGTTATGATCTGTGAATCATCACGTCCCATTAGAAACTCAGCATGACTTACTGTAATATAATCACGTTGATCAAGTGTCATTATATTATACTAACTCATGCTTCAGTTCCCAACACTTCTTTAAAACATTCATATTTTAATTTGAATTTTACAGAATTTAGAAACTAAAATAGTTTTCTTTCTGATGTAACACTGATATCGCAAAGAGATAAATAATTTCAGATACAAATAGTTATGAAAATATCTTCAGAAATATCGAGGATATTTATAATGAAATATCTTAGAATTTCTAATATCGATGGATGATGATGAAGATTTGTTCGTAAAAGTGTAGAGTCAGGAGCAGAGTATTCGCTGAAGATTTCATCACAACAGAATCATCAGGATTCTTTATGTACAAGTTTAGTCCTTGTGATTTGTTCAGAGTCTCATTCATGGTTTGCTCAATTCATTTTTTTTTGTATCAAAATCTTTGAGCTTTTTCAACACTCCATTCTTTATCACCAAACTTTTGACTGTTAAGGCAGTCTTCAGTTTTCACTGCTTCATCAGCTTTTTCAAAACTCAGAAAACTGATTCATAGGCTAAAGCGGTTTTCAGAAATTCAGAATTGAAGTTCGTAAATCCAGGAGATAGAAGTTATATATTTATATATATATAATTATTGTCGTAGAATCGTTGAGAAATCTGAGATTATCGATTGATTCCTTATAACGACCCGTCCTAATCCATCAAGATGAATACATTACATTTGGTTACATCGCGAGGTGCTTGACCTCTATATGATACATTTTACAAACATTGCATTCGTTTTTAAAAGACAAACTTTCATTACATCGAAAGTTGATGGCATGCATACCATTTCATAATATATCCAACTATAATTGACTTAATAATAATCTTGATGAAATCAACGACTCGAATGCAATGTCTTTTGAAATATGTCATGAATGACTCCAAGTAATATCTCTATAATGAGCAAAATGCACAGCGGAAGATTTCTTTCATACCTGAGAATAAACATGCTTTAAAGTGTCAACCAAAAGGTTGGTGAGTTCATTAGTTTATAGTAATCAATCATTTCCATAATTTTAATAGACCACAAGATTTCCTTTATTCAATAATCATACACTCGTAAGTGTTTAAAAATCATTCATATGGATTGAACACCTGGTAACCGACATTAACATAATGCATATAGAATATCCCCAAAACAGAAATCCATATGTATAATATAAACTCAAAGTACTAAAGCATACCATTTTCCAGTATGGGGGGAGTTAATGCCCGTAGATCTACCTTTAGGATTCACGTCAATTAGGGTGTCTGTTCCCTAATTCTTAGGCTACCAAGCTAAAAGGGTGATATTCGATTTCGATAATCCAACCATAGAATGTAGTTTCGATTACTTGTGTCTATTCCGTAAAACATTTATAAAAGCAGCGCATGTATTCTCAGTCCCAAAAATATATATTGCAAAAGCATTTAAAAAGGGAGTAAATGAAACTCACTATACTGTATTTTGTAGTAAAAATACATATGACGATATTGAACAATGCAGGGTTGGCCTCTGATTCACGAACCTATATCATTTGTGTATATATATTAATACACATAATCGAAATCAAGCAAATTTATATATTACTAGTGATATAAATGTTATAGTGATAATTTATATGTTTATATATTAATATCATAGTATTTACATATTAAAAGTTTTGGTTATATAATAATTATTATATCATTACATTAATAATTTTAATAACTAATATTTATATTTGAATTATCATAATACATTTATTAATATAAATGTAGTAAATACCTGTAAAAATATTTTTAATACATAATTCATATCAATATGTTTAAATATTCAAAGTTTTTAATATGTTAATATTTTAAGTAAATTCAAATTATATAGTTATATGAAAACTTAATATGTTATATTATTAATAAATATTTATATACTTGTTAATATGTCATTTAAAAATATATGCTTATATATATATATATATATATATATATATATATATATATATACAGAAAATTATAATCAATATATATTGTATTTATTACTAATATTTATATATAACAAGTTATATACTTATTTTCCATTAAAACCATGTTCATAGAGTTTACTTATTCGTATATGCATCTTTTTAAATACAATTTTTACCTCTTTACATATCTATACTTCTACGTATATCGTATTAGTATTTATTATACATATCGTGGTTATATCCACAGTATTATCTTAATATATCATAACTTTAATCATACCTAATACAATCATAATCATATATTATCTTATACTTATTTTAGTAATCATGATAATTATAATAATAACAAATAATAATAATAATAATAATAATAATAATAATAATAATAATAATAATAATAATAATAATAATATTTAATGATATTACTTAATATTAACTAAAATGATAATAATAATAATCTTATCCTAATTTTTAACATAATAATAACAATTCATAATAACAATAACAATAATTATTTATAATAATAATAATAATAATAATAATAATAATAATAATAATAATAATAATAATAATAATAATAATAATCATAATAATAAATGTAATAAATAAGCACTACCTTTAAATGGTTTTTCCAAAAAAATATAAATATCCACGACAGGGCTCGAACCCGAGACCTCTCGTTTACCCAACAGCACAGCAAACCATTAAGCCATCACTGTTTTCTCGTTTAAATACCCATTCCATATTTATTTAACCCGTAATTTTTGTTCCTCATCTCCATCACTATCTTTGTCGACCAGGGAATCAATCCACCCATTCAAATTTTATATCAATCAGATTATATTTTGAATTAAACTACAATATAGAATTGGAACAATTAAATGTGATGTTTATTGTTTGACAAAAGATTTTAAAACGAAAAAAAAAATAGTTGCACTGTCTGTTCGAGAAAAAAAAATAATGAACATTAAATCAATTTTCGAATTCCAGAATGTTTTAGACAAAAGTTAAAACATAAGATAAGTTCTAAATCAAACCTAGAATCTTTCTGGCTTATCAATTTAACATAAAACATCGAAAAAATTTCGAATTTCTTTATAAACAAATCGTTTGACTTTTGAAACTTAATCTTTGACCTCAAAATTCTCACTTGATACAAATAATTGGAAAATGATACTTTCCATAAAGTTTTCATGAAAGATTTCTAACAGAATGGCATTTAAGGATTTTGAAATTCAATTCGAATTCGAGTTTTAGCAAAAATGAGCAAGAACAGAGGTAGTTTTCTTATTTTCGGTTTAATTCTTGTAATATAGTGGTGATTGAATGTGTCTGAGCCAATTAGTGGATTGTATTACTTATGATCATTCCTAATTTGTTTGCATTGGATTGGATTAAGACGTATAACCAAATCTGACAGGAAGTACGAGCACTTGGAAAAAGAAAAAAAATAATAATATAATACATATAGGTACCTTCAACTGAATTTGGATTTGTTGTTGTTAATTGATTCTGATATGTACGAAATTGTAAATCAATAATAGTATGATAGTAACTTAAAATAGATTTGTACTAGTTTTCCTTTATTTATAGATTATATAATAAATACTAATAATTAATAAATGTATTATTTATAATAATAATTATATTAATAATAATAATAATAAATAATATTGATACTAAAATGGTAATAATCATATTATTAATGTTAATAATAATAAGATGTATTATTTTCACATAAATATTAATAATAACACTAATATTAACTATTTTAATAAAAATTATAATAATATAAAATGATATTAACTATAAGAATGGTAATAACAATATTATTCATAATACTAATTATAATTATAACAATATCAATATTAATAATAGTATAACAATTTATATACATCAAATTTCATATTTTATATCATAATATTATTAGATATTTATTTTAATGATAATAACGAAAGTAATAATATTATTATAACAAGTTTATTTTAATTTGTTTTATATATATATATATATACTATTACTTATGTAATATTTACTCATCATATAACATATTATATAATAATTTTTATTGAATATTTATTATTTATACATTTTATATGTAATACAATATTATAATAATTATATATATTTATATATAGCTTCATTTTAAATTACACTTAATTATTTTATCTCTTATTTTACGTATTTAATTTTAATGTTTAAATTATATTTTATAATTTCAAATTATTATATACTCCTACATTAATATATATACATATGTTTATTTACAAACAATTGTTCGTGAATCGTCGGAAGTAGTCAAAGTCAAATGATTTCATAAACAGTTCAAAAATCTTAAGACTCAACATTACAGACTTTGCTTATCGTATCGGAATTATATAAAGATTAAGTTTAAATTTGATCGGAAATTTCCGGGTCATCACAGTACCTACCCGTTAAAGAAATTTCGTCCCGAAATTTGATCTAGGTCGTCATGACTAACGATAAGAATGTTTTCATGACGAATATGAGTTGATAAATAGAGTTTTATCGTTATTGATTAATATAGACAGAACGATTCGATTATGTGAAGCGTACAAGTGAAATTGTCACAAAAATTGAGATAGAGATGTAACTTTTAACGTAGTCAGGGTTGAATTCCGGAATTCAAGGGATTAAAGAAAATCTTCGAAATCTAAAAGATTTGATTCTCTGCCGAATAAGGAAATTAAGATCTCTATAATTAAATACGGTAATCTGTCTCGATTACTCTGTCTGATATTTCCCTTATAAATTAAACTCTTCCATTCCATTATTCTCACCATTCTTATACTATCTTTCTTATTTCATACATCCAAAAGATTATGAAAATGATTAATCCAGTTCTAATCCTTGATATTTTTCTGACTATCGTTTCTATCATTCTTCTTTTTCTTTTACCACCGGAGGAATCTATTCACTTCTATTGTTACCTTGGGGTGATACTATTCTTAATTATACCATGTCTTTATATTGCTGTTCGTATTAATATCCGCGATTTGTAACCTCCATGTTGTTATTGGCCCTTATATTTTCTCTTATATTTTGGAGCTCTTTACCTTTTTATTATCTCTCGACCTCTAGTAAAACGAGTAACGGTCCAGATTTCGTAAGTATGGAGTTTCGAATGAACTTAATATTCTAAACGAGAAAGAACGTAATCGCACGATTTGATTTGTCAAATTACCCGAATCACTGAGAATGGAACTATCAAGAATATACTTTCTTGATATGTTTAGAAGTTAAGCAGAATGAAAGAGTTATGTAACATGACACATGATGATGTTATGGTCTGTGAATCATCACGTTCCATTAGAAACTCAGCATGACTTACTATAATATAATCACGTTGATCAAGTGTCATTATATTATACTAACTCATGCATCAATTTCCAACACTACTTCAAAATCATTCATAATTCAAACTCAAATTTTAATGAAATTTAGAAACTAAAATAGTTTCCTTTATAATGTAATATAGATAGCACGCAGAGATAAATAATTTCGGACGAGAATATTCATGAAAATATCTTCAGAAATATCGAAGATATTTATGATGATATTTTGAAATTTCTAAGTTTGATGGTTGATGAAGAAAGATTTTCCACAAGATTTTAACATGAGTACGGAGCAAGATATTCTCTAAAGATTTCATCGGATACAGAATTATCTGGATTCTTTGAATATAGGGTTTGGTCCTTGTATTTGTCCTTGGTCTCCTTCAGGGTTAGCTCAATCTGTCTTTTAGTACCAAATTTTCTATCAAGCGTTCCCAACACTCCTTTCATTATCATCAAACTTTTGGCTGTTTAGACCATCTACTCTATTTCCTCTGCATTTAATGCTACTATATCTGAATCATCAGTTATCAATCCAAGGTGGTTTCAGGAGAATTGTGTTTTTAGATGATTAAACACCGATGGTAATATGGTGGAATATAAAAGGTTCCTCGGTAACAATAAAAGAGCACGCATATATATCAAGGTTATAATAAGGTTGTTTCGAATGAAAAGTCAAAGTTGACTTGCTGGAGCTGTGACAAAATTTGCTACTTTGAAAGAAATTACCAAGTTATTTTGGGTAATAATAACACTAAAGGAATTAGCACAGATACGTGTTAAATGTTTACTCAGGTTTCGAGTGTTTTCAGGTGCATAACTATATGCATCAATCTTTCCTTCCGTAGATGTAGTACGGTTGGTTCATCCTCTCGATTAAGGTGCTTTCAAGAATTATGAAAGGTTTGAACGCAGTTTGTAATCGTCAAGATACAAATGAGGTTTAAGATGAAATCAAGTGGCAAACTTGAAGAATCATTTAGTTTCATATGTTATAATCAATATTTTAATTCATTTTAATTGTCCAATGTTGGTAGTCCACAGTTAGCAGTCCACAGTTACTAATTCAATAATTCATATGTAGTTTATAATATTCGAATTAATTAATACGTATCATGACCCGTGTACATGTCTCAGACTCGATCACAACTCAAAGTATATATATTATTATAGAATTAACCTCAACCCTGTATAGCGAACTCTAGCATTACAGCATATAGATTGTCTATGGTGATTCCAAATAATATATATAGATGCGTCGATATGATATGTCAAAACCTTGTATACGTGTCCCGATATTTAAAGTGCGTAAAATAAATAACAGAAATTAAATGACGATGTAACAACCCGACATCGTTTTACCAAAAACACGCCTTAAAATTTTTTTTGTTAGACAGCGTATCTGGACGGCGTCCCATAATCTGGACGGCGTCCAGAGATGAAGACCAGGACGGCGTCCCATGATTTTAGACGGCGTCCAAATGAACTAAAGTGGACTGATCAGTTTTTATTTACACGCGAGTGGAAAACCCACTTCCCGACACTTTTAAACGTAACCAATTTCACAATATGTCATATTAAGTAAAACTAAGATATTTCCACCATAAAAACAAGTTTTACAACACCGGGACCACAATGACCCGTTTTACAAATAATGTAGTGATTTCGACCCATTTATTTCTTTAGACGGATTAGGACTCCACAACCCAACCCGATACCAAGAGCATAATCCCGGGGTCTACCAAAACCCCCATCCGCATCCAATTATCCGAAAGCTACCCCATCAAGCCCAACCGCTCCTGCACGTCTAGTCTAACAACTAGCTAGCATCAATAACACAATACCTGTAAAAAGGTAAACAACGAGAGGGGTATTTCGAGGCTTAGTGAATGCAATAATTATACACATACATATATAATATACCTACTTGCAAACACTTACTCACATACCGCATACATGCTAGCAACACAATTAGCTTATCATCACAATTACAAGCTATAACCTCCAATAATCAAGCTAGCATAACAAAAGCATATATAATATGAACAAATATAATATGCTTACGCTACAATACAAATAACCATGGTTAACCAATAGTACAAGGGAACGGCGCTCGCGAAAATGCCATCGGTGTTCATAACATCCGTTAGGGCACTTAACACCTCGCACCACTAACCCCTAGGGTGGCACCTTAACACCTCGGCACATCACCCCGAGTGGCATCTTAACACCTCGATGCAACACTCATTATTTTACGGAGTGGTGTCTTAACACCTCGACACTACACTCCTAGGTGGCATCTTAACACCTCGATGCTACACCCGAGTGGCATCTTAACACCTCGATGCTACACTCTTCACGTGAAATATGGTGTCTTAACACCTCGACACTACACATTTCACGCTACAACAAATAGATACATTATATACCTACGCATATAATTATTCCACTCACCTTATCACGTCGGTGGTGATTTAGCACTTCCGTATGCTTCGAGCAAGGTACCTAATACATAAGTACACATTCAATACACAACTTGTGGAATTAACCGCAATACTCACTCACACCCAAAACCGCCCATAAAATGGCCAAGACTCATCTTTAATTACTAAAACTAGTGATGTAAGTCTACTAACACCAATTAGCATAAACTTAGGGTGTTTCATACCCATTTCACTCAATTAGGTCAACCTTAACTCATTTGACCCATTTCAACACTTATACATACCATTTTAGCCAAACATGACCCATTTACAATTCTTCCATCATTTACAAGTGTATTAATGACTAATCAACACAATTTAACACTTACGACTTCAATTCACATGGCCAAACCCTAGATCATAGCTATTAGGGTTTTCCTTATCTCAACATAACCCAAATTTACCCATTTTACCCCCAAATGGGTCTTACAAGTTCCAACACTCCTAAAGTCACTAATACTAGTGATTATACCCCACTTACAAACCTTAAACATGCTTAAATCATTAACCAACCCAAAACCCGCAAAATATCAAAATAGTGGGTTTCCATAAACCCTCTTCATCATCTAAAAGGGTTTTACAAATAACAAGCTCAAACCCTAAATGTACACAAGAATCTTAACAATGAAATTCGGAGTTGAGACTTACCAATACTACCAAAATGTAGCCGTGAATGAAAGGAACAACTTTAACTCTCGAGCTTTGACCCGAAACGCTCATCTTCTTCACCAAACTAAGTTTTCTCACTCTAAATTAACCCTCTCTCTCTAAAATAAGATGAGAGTGTTTTGTGTGGGTGAGAATGAGCTCCAAATGGAGTTCTAGATCATTTTTGATGATCCCAAACCGACCCCAAGTGAAAAGACCCAAATACCCCTTTTAATTTGAGTAAAATAGAGCTGCTGGCCCGTTAGGCCTTCTGGACGGCGTCCAAAAAGCTTGGACGACGTCCTGACCTTCATTGTTGGACGGCGTCCCAAAGTCTGGACGGAGTCCCAATGAACTGAGTCTGAAACTGAACTTGTTTTGGTCGTAACTTTCAAACCGTAACTCCATTTTCGACGAATCAAATATCGTTGGAAACGTAATGAGATTTACTATCCAATGGTAAGGTTTTAGAACATCAACTCCAACTTTATTTGGGATCCAAATATACACTTACATGCCTCGTATTTCGAATGTCATTCGAAATATCTCGTAACTGAAAACGGGTGTTACAGACGATAAATTAAATTGCGAGAATTAAAATTGCGATAAATAAATGTAATATGGAATTAATAGTTAGCTAGGAACAGTTAGCTGGAAACAGTTATCTTGGATTCTTAACAAAATTTTCCTCATAGTTAATTTGTTTGTTTCTAACAAATTTTATTTTGTCCAATGTTTTCTTCATTATGCCACTTGTTGGATTCTGATAAGTCATAATCTAAATATGAAATTGAATAAAAATGGTTATTTTGTGGTGAACGGATTTGTATATCTGTGGATGTAAATAGAATAGTAAATGACTGTTGAATCAAATTGGAAGAATGTACAGTGTAACTTATTAATGTGAAATCGAAATATTCCTCGGGTATTACCTACCCGTTAAAATATTTTCACCATTAACAGTTTGTACAAAAGAATTTTTAATTACAATCTTTATGAAAACATATATACATATATATTTTCTTCATATATAATTATGGATTTAATGAGTCAATATGATATTAAACTCATTTGATTTACCGTTAGAACAGAATATATAATCTCTAAAACATTAGAGATTACATAATCGCCATGTCGAACGAAGATAATTGATGTAGAACGTCATGTGGAACGATGATTATACTCGAGATACAGAATGAGATGTTGAGGCATGTGATGTTGAAACTTAGGTTGTTGGTGGTACTGGTGTTGATCTTGGTGGTATTATTGGTGCTGATGATGTTGTTAAAGCTGGTAAGTTTTGCACCATATTCTCCAAAGTTGTTTCTCGGGCGCGAAGCTCGTTGACTTCCTCTATTATTCCGGGATGATTGGCGGTTGGAACGTGTAGCGACCCCGACAAATCGTCAAGTGACGGCGTCGGCTACGTGGGTCCCATTACCTGATTATAAGTCTTTAAGATAACGTTTGACCAAAATATGTCGCCTTCATTTCAAAATAAAGATTGTTTCAAAGTTTACAAGAATTGTTCAACCAAAAGTTAAGTTACAACGTTATAGATACGATTGAAATCTAGGCGACACGGTTTAAAGTAAAGTCAAAAGACGCTCCATGAAATGCATGTATACTCGACATCGGATGCAAGTATCAAATAGTAAGCGGAAGCATGTTTCACATATCGTGCAAGACCTGGGAAAAACATAGAAATCTGTCAACGAAAACGTTGGTGAAATCATAGGTTTAAGTAAGTAATTACAAGTGAACCACAAGATTTGCATCAATGAAATAATAGTAATACATTCCAAAAGTTTGTTTCACGAGCACCCAATTATCAAAGCTTAACATTCCTTCCATTGTATACCCCATCACTTAGTGCTAGAACAAACACTGATTCTCGAAAATATATTTCATCCGTAGACGGTAGCGAACCGTCAAAGATGAGGGTTGTCAACCCATATGGCCATATAACATAAGTTCTCGCTTACACCCGGCAAGTGTAACTAATGATAATCGAATTGAGGATTTTTGTTCTAAACTCGTATGTAGAATGTTTGTTTTCCCGTTCTTGTGTTCACTTAGTTTCAAAGAATCGTTTATGTTTTCTCATCCCAATATAAGTTCAAAAAGAGTAAAAGTGGGACTATGATCTCACCTTGAGTGCAAGAGTTAATAAAGTACTTCAACAAGTAGACGCGTGCAAAGACAAAGCTAGTCTTGACCTAAACATATAGGTTGTATCAATAACGGTAAACACAAACGGTCAAAGATGTTCAATTAGTCCTATGGCTCAATACGACTCGATTATGTAGCATGTGAATCAATTAGTCAAGTTTCATGCACGATACAAGTAACTAAGCATGTTAGAACGATCGTATAATTGTTTGGTTAAGTTTGACTAAAAGTCAAACTTGGTCAAAGTCAAAGTCAACGGGGTCGGATCGGGTGTCCGACAATTTTCTCATGATGAGAAATCATTTATGAGCAGAATGGCCAAGTTTCATGTTAATCGGAGTTACGGTTAAGCGGGAAACATTTTGTGAAAGGAAAAATAAAAACTAAAATGAGCTGGGCATATGCGCGGCGCGCAAAGGGTTGCGCGGCGCGCACCCAAGTGTAAATCCTGGTCAGAACTTAACCACGAAGGCAAACATCTGGAATTTCTAATTTTGCGCGGCGCGCGGGTATATGCGCGGCGCGCAATACCTGGGAAACATGCAGTTTGCAGAAAAAGACCAAGTCACGAACCAAAACTCAAATTAACCTATTTTATGAACCGAAAACATCCAAAATGCATACTATATATCGTCGGAAAGGTAATTTGACAAGGAAAACAACTAAACACGTTTCATCAAACAAAAACATCAATTACAATAACCGAAAACTCGTCAATTGATCAAGAAAGGTTTATTTTCAAAGTTTCAAGTTCGTAAAACGTATTTTATGATTCGGGAATCCAATTTACACATACGATATGCCGTTTCGAAGGTAATTAAGCATACATTACAACTAATCACTAACAATTAACATTCCATGGCATTCAAGCATCAAAAGTTCATGTCAAGAACTATCAAACCCTAGTCAAACATCACAAAATCAATATTCATGTTTTTGAAGTTTTCTTAATCAACCTACGCATCAAAACGAAGCTAGTGATACTAGTAACACAATTAAAACATGCACTTTAACAATCTAACAACATTAACTCATCCAAAATCAAGGATTAAGCACACCCATTTCAAGTTCATGCTAGTTACTCCAAAAACAACAAATCGAGCAAACCAAACATATATTCATGTTAGACTCGAGCCATAGACACTAACTAACACCATTTCAAATCAAAAACACGAATTTAGAGAAATCTAGAGTTTTAGAAATGTTACCCAAACGAGATGAAGTTGGTATCAAATTGTAGAGGATGAAGAGAGGATTCCAAATATGTAATCGGATTTGTTGTGAGCTTCCAAGATTGAATTTAGATGATGAATGAATGGAATGGGTTTGTGTGTGTGTTCTTGAGATGGAGAGAAAAGGGATGAGGGAGATGATGGAATGGATGAAATGGGTTGACTAGTTGACCTAGTCAACTAGTTTGCCCATTTGGCAACTCCGGTCCCTCGAGTTTCAAAGCGGGTGCGGGATTTAACCGATCGAACATTTTTAACACGCAAGTTAACGAGAGATGTTATAATTAAATGACGGAATTATTATGAACGTTAGTCAACGGAAACTACGAATTTAAATAACGAAAGGTATTATTTAAAAGAAAAAGACGGTGTTAAAAATAAATTTAACGGAAAAACGCGGGATGTTACATTATCCACAACTCAAAAGAAATTTCGTCCCGAAATTTAGTTGGAAGTAGTAGTCGATATCTCTTACTCGAGACTTTACGTTGTCAATGCTATGAATAAGTGAAAGTACGTTCTTGAGGGTTCTCATGAATTTGGATAGTCAGGGTTTTACGTTGCATTAAGGTTCGGTTTTTACGATCCCCAATTTCAACTGGTTTTCCTATGAAGAGAAGTTTGTCATCGATAGTTGATGTATCCAGCAGGATTGCACGTTCCTGTTCCGCAGGACACGTTTCTAAGTTTGTTACACGAAATGTAGGGTAAACGGAAACTTAATTGAGTCGGAAGTTCTAAACGGTAGGGAGCGGTTCCAATACGCCCCAAGGTTTCAAAAGGTTTAACATGTCACGGGTTTAACTTTCCCTGATTCCCGAAACGGATTACACCCTTCCAAGGTGCGGGTTCTCAATATTACGCGGTTACACACTGGAATTTGTGAGGTTCTCCTCTAAGTTTGGTATAACTCTTCTGGCGACAATGGGTTGTCTCGAGCCCTTCTCGGACTTGAACGATCTCAATTGTTGTTTCTTGATGGAGTTCAGATTTCGGTGGTTGATGCTTTGGTTAAATGAACAGGGGTATGACATTAGCGGTCATATAAGGTTTCGAAAAGTGCGCGTGAACACACGAGTGGTAACTACTGTTGTAAGAGTGATCTACTAAAGGTGACAATACGAGTTTGTGAGATGTCTTTCCAAGACGTAAATCGTTCGTTTGCTCGGTTCGTCAGTTTGTGGGTGGTACGCGGTACTCATGTCTAAGCAGGTTCCCAAGGTTTCTTGTAAAACTAGAAGTGAAACGAGTATTTCGATACAGAATAATTGACAAAGATACACCGTGTTGGAAAAGAATCTCTTAAGATACGTTGAACAAGTTAGTTAGGGTTCGAAAAATGTTCGTTAGGACTATTCACCCTCGTGGCGAATACTTATGTAATATGAGGAGTTTCTCTATCCATGGAGAAATGTTACAAGGAGTTTCTTTAAACGGAAATGCGAACGGTAAAGATAGTAGTGAAATGAGGACTTAGAATAGGATGAGTTTACATCTCGAGGTTGCTATAACGTGCCTCTAGTTGTCAAAAGTTGAAGTCTGAAAGAGAAACGAGGTAGTACACGTAGTTGTATAGTTCGGGGTTGAATAATAATTGACCGATTATCAGAAACACAAGGGCGTTAAGTCAAAGAAGAGTGAAGTATCGTTGGATTGTGTGTTATCTTAATTTCCAGTAATATCAGACGGTAACGGTGAAATAACAGAGGTATGTAGTGTGGTACGTGATGACAAGAATATTGATCGGATCCACAATTTAGTATTCGAATTCTTCGTGCAAAATAACGAATTTCCGTCCCGTTGATTTCGAGTCAAGGGAGTATGCCTTTCGGCGTCCAAGTAGAAATATTTCCATATTTGAGTCCCATCTGGTGTTGTACGAATTTAGCTAGAAATGTTGGTGTGAAGAATCACGCTCAAGGTTCGATCGCGGAGAGATTAAAGTCGTGTAATACGAGAAAAGTCAGAAATGAATCTTCGGTAACAACCGGTGAGATCTAAGATTTTTACGAATACAAGTCTGAGTTGGGAGAGTTTCCTGATTACATGTGGCTTGATTTCGAGATTGATTGTAATTCCTTGACCATTAACTTCATGGTCTAGAAAATTGGACTTCGTTCAACAGAAATTCTCACTCGGAGAATTTGGTATAAAGTTGCTCTTTTCTCAAAAGTTCGAGCGTAAGATGGTGATGTTGTTCGTTTTCCTTCTTTACTTAAATAAGTTAAGATGTCATCTATAAATACGATAACAGATTAGTCTATATGAATTTGCATACGCGGTTCAAGAGGTTTATGGATACGGGCGAGCCCTAAATAAATCAAGCGGTACTAAGAGAGATTTACAACTAACGTTGCGAGTTCGGAAAGTGGCTTAGGAGACATCGTCTCACTTAACCCCCAATTGATGATAACCGGAACGGAGGTCGATTTGGAACATACGGGATTCGTGCAAATAATCATGAGGTCATGGATGCGAGGGAGAGGGTATCGGTTTCCAACCGAAAATTACTCAGTTCACAATAATCTATACAAGATGATGGGGAAACATTTTTTTTTTTTTTTTAACGAATAGGTTCCGAGCTCCCTAGTTCTATAGGTGTCAAGTCAAAAGTCTTAACGTATTTCCTCCAATAAAATTTATAGGCACACAATATTTTTTTTTTTTTTTCCGTCGGTCACTTAAATTGTCTAAGTAGTATCTGGGGGAAAGAGGTGGAATATAAAGAGCATGAGTCAAATCCTTGGTTATAAAACGTCTAGCGGTAATCGAATCGAACAAGTATGAAATATACGGTTTGTTGTGAAGAAACGTACCCGTTACTAGTCCATCGTCGTTCCGGGCATCCTTGGTGTCGATGTCGAAGGTTCAACGGCGTGCGTTGGGGTTGATTTTCTTATTTGGGCACACATTCCTAAAATGACCCAGTTGGCCACATTCGAAGCAAGCACCCGTTCTGTGTGCGTTGGGCATCTTTCGAGCGACGGGTCCTTGGCGCCGGTGGCGAAACCTGCCACATCCTTCAAAGTGATGCTTGTGGCATTCGTCACAAAAAGGCAGCTTTCCGGCATAGCCTTTCTTGTCGTTGGAGGTAAAAGGCTTCTTGGCGGGGTTGTTGTTATTGTTGTGGTTGCTTGATTGAGAGGCTTCCCATGTTCTTTTGTTGTTACTCGGGTGGTTCTCGACCATTGGTGCCGGTGCTTCCATTTCATTCACCGTTTCTAAGGCTTGGCGGGCCATTGTTAAAGTCTCTTGTAGGTTAGTGGGTTGAGATGTCATTACCTTGTGTTGAATGCTCTTAGGGAGGCCATCCATGTAAAGTTCGACTCTTAGGGATTCGGGAGTCATGAGATTTGGACACATCGAGACTAGTTCGGTAAACCATTGATTATAAGCTTCGAGGTCATTTCCGACCGTTTTTAAATTCCTTAGACCCTGTTCGAGCCTTCGAGTCTCGTCGCGCGGGAAGTATTCGGTGATCATTCTTTCTCTTAATTCGGTCCAAGAGAGTGTGTGGGCTTCATCGCTTCCCACTAATTGTACATACGTGTTCCACCATGAGAGAGCAATACCGGTGAAAGTGAGGGTGGAAAACTTGACCTTATCTTGGTCTCGACAACCGCTTGTGTTAAAAACGGTATCCATTTGTTCAAACCATCGGGTGAGAGTAACCGGTCCCCCGGTTCCATCGAAAGTGGGAGGATTGTACTTCATGAAGTTCTTGTAGGAGCAACCTTCGATTGAATTACCGGCTCCATGATTGTTGTTGTTAGAAAAGTGATCGGCCACGGCCGTACCCACGGCGGTGGTTATCATTCGTTGAAGAGCTTGTTCTAGAGTTTCGAGAGGAGTATTGTGTTGACCTTGGTGAGCCATTGTTCCTTCATGAGACAAGAATATCGTTGGTTAGTATTTTCAACAATACTAACCGTGGCATGGAATAAGGATAGAGAGAAAATTTTTCCTTGACTCGCCTTAAATTCTCTATGTCATAATGTCGGAACGTCCATGTGAATCACCGTAATATAATCCCGGAAATTATATTACCCTGATTCTCATGTGCATTTAACATTACTTCATAAAGTCAAGGTGGCGCACCAACAAAATTTATCAACGTAAGATCAAGATCGAATACGAGATAGATATGATAGAAGAGTTCGAGTATAAATGCACAATTAGTCAAATAATTCCTACTTCAGTCTATATGCCGGTTGTAGTCTAGATTCACCAATGTACCCTATGACTCGGGGTGAACACAAATGAACTCTAAATCCCTACAACCAACGCTCTGATACCATCTGTAGCGACAGATGGGGTAGAAACCCACCCAGTGCCTTTCCAGCTAACCGCTTGGTGACCACTGAGTGTACCTCAGACACTGATTTTACGGCCCGCATTTCTGCCAAACTGCCAACCCTCAAATTCCAAGGGATCACAAGGGGTAAGAGCCAATGCTTCGTCACAGGTAACACTGTGAGAACCCCCTCTACGATTAACCCGCCAAAAAGCATAGTCCGTATGAGTGCCCGGCCTGACAGCCGGCGCGCGTGACTACCTTTACGGCTAAGGTTAAACCAGCTCTGATACCATCTGTAGCGACCCGACCAAATCATGTTTGACGGCGCCGTCTACTTAGGTCCCATTACCTGATTATAAGTCTTTAAGATAACGTTTGACCAAAATATGTCGCCTTCATTTCAAAATAAAGATTGTTTCAAAGTTTACAAGAATTGTTCAACCAAAAGTTAAGTTACAACGTTATAGATACGATTGAAATCTAGGCGACACGGTTTAAAGTAAAGTCAAAAGACGCTCCATGAAATGCATGTATACTCGACATCGGATGCAAGTATCAAATAGTAAGCGGAAGCATGTTTCACATATCGTGCAAGACCTGGGAAAAACATAGAAATCTGTCAACGAAAACGTTGGTGAAATCATAGGTTTAAGTAAGTAAGTACAAGTGAACCACAAGATTTGCATCAATGAAATAATAGTAATACATTCCAAAAGTTTGTTTCACGAGCACCCAATTATCAAAGCTTAACATTCCTTCCATTGTATACCCCATCACTTAGTGCTAGAACAAACACTGATTCTCGAAAATATATTTCATCCGTAGACGGTAGCGAACCGTCAAAGATGAGGGTTGTCAACCCATATGGCCATATAACATAAGTTCTCGCTTACACCCGACAAGTGTAACTAATGATAATCGAATTGAGGATTTTTGTTCTAAACTCGTATGTAGAATGTTTGTTTTCCCGTTCTTGTGTTCACTTAGTTTCAAAGAATCGTTTATGTTTTCTCATCCCAATATAAGTTCAAAAAGAGTAAAAGTGGGACTATGATCTCACCTTGAGTGCAAGAGTTAATAAAGTACTTCAACAAGTAGACGCGTGCAAAGACAAAGCTAGTCTTGACCTAAACATATAGGTTGTATCAATAACGGTAAACACAAACGGTCAAAGATGTTCAATTAGTCCTATGGCTCAATACGACTCGATTATGTAGCATGTGAATCAATTAGTCAAGTTTCATGCACGATACAAGTAACTAAGCATGTTAGAACGATCGTATAATTGTTTGGTTAAGTTTGACTAAAAGTCAAACTTGGTCAAAGTCAAAGTCAACGGGGTCGGATCGGGTGTCCGACAATTTTCTCATGATGAGAAATCATTTATGAGCAGAATGGCCAAGTTTCATGTTAATCGGAGTTACGGTTAAGCGGGAAACATTTTGTGAAAGGAAAAATAAAAACTAAAATGAGCTGGGCATATGCGCGGCGCGCAAAGGGTTCCGCGGCGCGCACCCAAGTGTAAATCCTGGTCAGAACTTAACCACGAAGGCAAACATCTGGGATTTCTAATTTTGTGCGGCGCGCGGGTATATGCGCGGCGCGCAATACCTGGGAAACATGCAGTTTGCAGAAAAAGACCAAGTCACGAACCAAAACTCAAATTAACCTATTTTATGAACCGAAAACATCCAAAATGCATACTATATATCGTCGGAAAGGTAATTTGACAAGGAAAACAACTAAACACGTTTCATCAAACAAAAACATCAATTACAATAACCGAAAACTCGTCAATTGATCAAGAAAGGTTTATTTTCAAAGTTTCAAGTTCGTAAAACGTATTTTATGATTCGGGAATCCAATTTACACATACGATATGCCGTTTCGAAGGTAATTAAGCATACATTACAACTAATCACTAACAATTAACATTCCATGGCATTCAAGCATCAAAAGTTCATGTCAAGAACTATCAAACCCTAGTCAAACATCACAAAATCAATATTCATGTTTTTGAAGTTTTCTTAATCAACCTACGCATCAAAACGAAGCTAGTGATACTAGTAACACAATTAAAACATGCACTTTAACAATCTAACAACATTAACTCATCCAAAATCAAGGATTAAGCACACCCATTTCAAGTTCATGCTAGTTACTCCAAAAACAACAAATCGAGCAAACCAAACATATATTCATGTTAGACTCGAGCCATAGACACTAACTAACACCATTTCAAATCAAAAACACGAATTTAGAGAAATCTAGAGTTTTAGAAATGTTACCCAAACGAGATGAAGTTGGTATCAAATTGTAGAGGATGAAGAGAGGATTCCAAATATGTAATCGGATTTGTTGTGAGCTTCCAAGATTGAATTTAGATGATGAATGAATGGAATGGGTTTGTGTGTATGTTCTTGAGATGGAGAGAAAAGGGATGAGGGAGATGATGGAATGGATGAAATGGGTTGACTAGTTGACCTAGTCAACTAGTTTGCCCATTTGGCAACTCCGGTCCCTCGAGTTTCAAAGCGGGTGCGGGATTTAACCGATCGAACATTTTTAACACGCAAGTTAACGAGAGATGTTATAATTAAATGACGGAATTATTATGAACGTTAGTCAACGGAAACTACGAATTTAAATAACGAAAGGTATTATTTAAAAGAAAAAGACGGTGTTAAAAATAAATTTAACGGAAAAACGCGGGATGTTACAGAACGAACGGATGAATAATGTTTAGAATTATGGTTATTATGTAATTGTTGCAAGATATTCTGGAAATGAGGGTGAAAATGGTGTTTCGAACAGGTTCGCCGGTAATTGCTTCAGGTTCATCGCCAAGAGGGAAATGTGGTGGATGAAAGGGATCGCCTTCTTCTTGTTTCCAATGATTAAGTAGGCTACGAACCCATCAGATGAATTGGGGATGACTGATTGGTTGATTCATTCTGGTGACGCTGCTTCCGGAGCTTAGGTGAACATCCATGTCAAAATAGCTGTCGGGTGACGTGACCCGTCCTAATCCATCTGGACGAATACATTACATTTGGTTACATCGCGAGGTACTTGACCTCTATATGATACATTTTACAAATATTGCATTCGTTTTAAAAAAATAAACTTTCAATACTTCGAATGTTGACGGCATGCATACCATTTCATAATATATCCAACTATAATCGACTTAATAATAATCTTGATGAACTCGATGACTCGAATGCAACGTCTTTTAAATATGTCATGAATGACTCCAAGTAATATCTCTAATATGAGCCAATGCACAGCGGAAGATTTCTTTCATACCTGAGAATAAACATGCTTTCAAGTGTCAACCAAAAGGTTGGTGAGTTCATTAGTTTATCATAATCATTCATTTTCATCATTTTAATAGACCACAAGATTTTCATTTCTCATAAACGTACGTCCCATACATAGAGACAAAAATAATCATTCGTATGGTGAACACCGGGTAACCGACATTAACAAGATGCATATAAGAATATCCCCTATCATTCCGGGAAATCCTTCGGACATGATAAAAACAACATCGGAGTACTAAAGCATCCGGTACTTTGGATGGGGTTCGTTAGGCCCAATAGATCTATCTTTAGGATTCGCGTCAATTAGTATATCGGTTTACTAATTCTTAGGTTACCAAGCAAAAGGGGCATATTCGGCTTCGATCATTCACCCATATAATGTAGTTTCAATTACTTGTGTCTATTTCGTAAAACATTTATAAAAATTTCTCATGTATTCTCAACCCAAAAATATAAAGGGTAAAAAGGCAAATGAAACTCACAATAATGTATTTTGTAGTAAAAATACATATGACGACATTGAACAATGCAGGGTTGGCCTCAGATTCACGAACCTATATCATTTGTATATTTATTAATATTCATAGTTGTAATTGAACACACACACACACACACATATATATATATATATATATATATATATATATATATATATATATATATATATAAATGTATTAGTTATATCATTTTTATGTTAATAATATGTATATATATATGTATATATATATATATATATATATATATATATATATATATGTATATATATATATATGTGTATATATATATATATATATATATATATATGTTCATTTTGTATATATATATATATATAAATATTAAATTTTGTTATGTTATATGTGTTAAATATATATATTTTTGTATGTATTTAATTTATTTATCAAAACAGTAGTTCTATTATACAAAGTTAATATTAGTAAAAATAAATAATGATAATAACATTAATAATATACATATGTTAATAATAACCCTATTAGTGATAATAACAATGATATTAATAATAGTACTTGTATCAATATTAATTTTACTGTTTATGGTAGTTATGATATTAATGATTTACTAATAATAATAACAACTTTGTTAAAAAATGATAATATTAATGAAGATATTGTTAATAATGATACCTTTGCTTAATAATAATAATAATATTAAAAATTACAAAAGTGATACTAGTACTAATATTAATGAGAAAAATGATAACTTGTATTATATTCCATAATAATAATAATAACCCTAATCATAATAATATTAATACATATATTAGTAATAATATCTATATTTCATAAATGATACAATTTAACAATAATCAACATATTAATAATACTTATAGTAATAATTTTAATAATAATAATAATAATAATAATAATAATAATAATAATAATAACATAATGATTATGATATTATTAATAATCATGGTAATTATAATACTAACACTAATATTAATTATAATACTTATAAATATAAATGTGGTAATAATTATAATCATAATATTAACAAAAATAATAATAATCATAATCGTAATAATAACATTAATAATAATAATAATAATAATAATAATAATAATAATAATAGTAGTAGTAATAATAAATAAAAGAAATAGGCTACCTTATCAAAGGAGCCATATTACAAAGAATTGCATCAAGCCAGAATCGAACTCGAGACCTCACGCCCACCCGAAAACACTCATGACCATCGAACCATCACTGCTTTCTGATTTATTTCTCCCATTTAATTCTTATAACCCGTATTTAACTCCCTCCTTATTTCTTCTTCTCCAACTCGAACTGGATCAACCAGACTCAAACCAAGGTATTTAATAGGCTTAAAAGTTCGAATAATATCAGAAATCGAGACAGAAACGTCGTTTAATGGGCGACTAAATTAATTTAAAACAGAAAGAAAAGAGAAAAATTGAGCTGTTAAAACAAAAGAAAATGATTAACAACTCATCATGTGACTTTCGGTTGTAGAGAGTTTTAGCTTTGGACTTCTACACGAATTAGATTCTAAATGACTCCTGGAAACTTTATCCATCAACAATTTTACTGAAAACACAAACACGACTTCAAATTTCACGATGAACTCGATGTTTGACTTTTTGAAAAAATACATTTGACTTCAAAATTTGAATTCAATACAAAAAATTAAGATTTGAAACTTTACAGAAAGTTTAAATGAACGATTCCTAACAACATTACATTTATGGATTTTGAAATTGATTTTGAATTTGAGCTTATAAAAAATTTAATACGCGAACAGGGTATGCTTCCTGTGTTCTTCATTCTTTTGATTAAATTCAACAAATGGAACTAATTAAATTTGTTAACTGATAATGAGGATGTGAAAGTCGGGTGAATGTATCAATATACTTGAATACTTCCTTTGGTTTATAGTGAAATTGGATCGACAGGTTCCAAATTATAAACAGAAAAAATATAAAAAAATATAGAAAAGGCGTACGATTCCTAATCGAATTGGTTGTATCTGTGATTGAATTTCTTGACTGGTACTAATTGAAGACATAAGGATCAATTTACCACAGATGATACCGACGTGTGTAGTGACCCGAACTTTTCCATGTTTATATATATTAAATGAAATTGATATTTACATGATTAAGTGTTTCCAACATGTTAAGCAATCAAACTTGTTAAGACTTGATTAATTGAAATAGGTTTCATATAGACAATTGACCACCCAAGTTGACCGGTGATTCACGAACGTTAAAACTTGTAAAAACTATATGATGACATATATATATGATTATATATATAGTTAACATGATATTATGATAAGTAAGTATCTCATTAGGTATTTTAACAATGAGTTATATACATAAAATTGTGTTTATTGAATTAAGAAACTCGAAACAATATATATAACGATTATCGTTATAACAACGTCTTACTAATTACATATGAATCATATTAAGATATTGTTACACTATGTTTAATCATGATAAATGATAAGTAAACATGTCATTATGTATATTAACAATGAACTACATATGTAAAAACAAGACTACTAACTTAAGGGTTTCGAAACGAGACATATATGTAACGATTATCGTTGTAACGACATTTAAATGTATATATATCATATTAAGATATATTAATATATCATAATATCATGATAATATAATAATTTAACATCTCATTAGATATAATAAACATTGGGTTAATAACATTTAACAAGATCGTTAACTTAAAGGTTTCAAATCAACATTTACATGTAACGACTAACGATGACTTAACGACTCAGTTAAAATGTATATACATGTAGTGTTTTAATATGTATTCATACACTTTTGAAAGACTTTAAGACACTTATCAAAATACTTCTACTTAACAAAAATGCTTACAATTACATCTTCGTTCAGTTTCATCAACAATTCTACTTGTATGCACTCGTATTCGTACTCGTACAATACACAGCTTTTAGATGTATGTACTATTGGTATATACACTCCAATGATCAGCTCTTAGCAGCCCATGTGAGTCACCTAACACATGTGGGAATCATCATTTGGCAACTAGCATGAAATATCTCATAAAATTACAAAAATATTAGTAATCATTCATGACTTATTTACAAGTAAACAAAAGTACACATCCTTTATATCTAATCCATATATCAACGACCAAAAACACCTACAAACACTTTCATTCTTCAATTTTCTTCATCTAATTGATCTCTCTCAAGTTCTATCATCAAGTTCTAAGTGTTCTTCATATATTCTATAAGTTCTAGTTTCATAAAATCAAGAATACTTCCAAGTTTGCTAGCTTACTTCCAATCTTGTAAAGTGATCATCCAACCTCAAGAAATCTTTCTTATTTATAGTAAGATATCTTTATAATACAAGGTAATACTCATATTCAAACTTTGGTTCAATTTCTATAACTATAACAATCTTATTTCGAGTGGAAATCTTACTTGAACTTGTTTTCGTGTCATGATTCTGCTTCAAGAATTTTCAAGCCATCCAAGGATCCTTTGAAGCTAGATCTATTTTTCTCATTTCCAGTAGGTTTATCCACAAAACCTGAGGTAGTAATGATGTTCATAACATCATTCGATTCATATATATAAAACTACCTTATTCGAAGGTTTAAACTTGAAATCACTAGAACATAGTTTAGTTAATTCTAAACTTGTTCGCAAACAAAAGTTAATCCTTCTAACTTGACTTTTAAAATCAACTAAACACATGTTCTATATCTATATGATATGCTAACTTAATGATTTAAAACTGAAAAACACGAAAGACACCGTAAAACCGGATATACGCCGTCGTAGTAACACCGCGGGCTGTTTTGGGTTAGTTAATTAAAAACTATGATAAACTTTGATTTAAAAGTTGTTCTTCTGGGAAAATTATTTTTCTTATGAACATGAAACTATATCCAAAAATCATGGTTAAACTCAAAGTGGAAGTATGTTTTCCAAAATGGTCATCTAGACGTCGTTCTTTCGACTGAAATGACTACCTTTACAAAAACGACTTGTAACCTGTATTTTCGACTATAAACTTATACTTTTTCTGTTTAGATTCATAAACTTAAGTTCAATATGAAACCATAGCAACTTGAAACACTCAAAACGGATTTAAAACGAAGAAGTTATGGGTAAAACAAGATTGGATATTTTTGCTTGTTGTAGCTACGTGAAAATTGGTAACAAATTTATATTAATCATATCCTAGCTAACTTATATTGTATTATACATGTATTCTAATATATTATGTAATCTTGGGATACCATAGACACGTATGCAAATGTTTTGACATATCATATCGACCCATCTATATATATTATTTGAAACAACCATAGACACTCTATATGCAGTAATATTGGAGTTAGCTATACAGGGTTGAGGTTGATTCCAAAAATATATATACTTTGAGTTGTGATCTAGCCTGAGACGTGTATACACTAGGTCATGGATTGATTCAAGATAATATATATCGATTTATTTCTGTACATCTAATTGTGGACAACTAGTTGTAGGTTACTAACGAGGACAGCTGACTTAATAAACTTAAAACATTAAAACGTATTAAAAGTGTTGTAAATATATTTTGAACATACTTTGATATATATGTACATATTTGTTATAGGTTCGTGAATTGACCAGTGGCCAATTCTACTTCCCGACGAAGTAAAAATCTGTGAAAGTGAGTTATAGTCCCACTTTTAAAATCTAATATTTTGGGATGAGAATACATGCAGTTTTATAAATGTTTTATGAAATAGACACAAGTAATTGAAATTACATTATATGGGTGAATGATAGAAGCCGAATATGCCCTTTTTGCTTGGTAACCTAAGAATTAGTAAACCGATCTACTAATTGACGCGAATCCTAAAGATAGATCTATTGGGCCTAACGAACCCCATCCAAAGTACCAGATGCTTTAGTACTTCAAATTCGTTTTTATCATGTCCGAAAGATTTCCCGGAATGATAGGGGATATTCTTATATACATCTTGTTAATGTCGGTTACCAGGAGTTCACCATATGAATGAATTTTATCTCTATGTATGGGATGTATATTGAAATATGAAATCTTGTGGTCTATTATTATGATTTGATAATATATAGGTTAAACCTATAACTCACCAATATTTTTGTTGACGTTTTAAGCATGTTTATTCTCAGGTGATTATTAAGAGCTTCCGCTGTTGCATACTAAAATAAGGACACGATTTGGAGTCCATGCTTGTATGATATTATGTAAAAACTGCATTTAAGAAACTTATTTTTGATGTAATATATTCTTATTGTAAACCATTATGTAATGGTCATGTGTAAATGATATATTTTAGATTATCATTATTTGATAATCTACGTAATGCTTTTTAAACCTTTATCGATAAAATAAAGGTTATGGTTGTTTTAAAAATGAATGCAGTCTTTGAAAAACGTCTCATATAGAGGTCAAAACCTCGCGACGGAATCAATTAATATGGAACGTTTATAATCAATATGAACGGGACATTTCAGTTGGTATACGAGCGTTGGTCTTAGAGAACCAGAAAATTGCATTAGTGTGTCTTACCGAGTTTGTTAGGATGCATTAGTGAGTCTGGACTTCGACCGTGTTTTTCTTCAAAAATGATTGCTTAACATTTTTTTTGTTGAAAACTATATATTATTAACATGTAAATATTATGTGATATATTAATCTCTTAACGTGTTTGATATTGTGTGATAGATGTCTACCTCTAGTACAAATCCCATTGATTCACTTAATAATAATGAAGAGTCGAATATATTTGGGAAGATTCACAAATTTCCGAAGAGGAACCGGAAGAGGAGGAACCGGAAGAAGAGGAACCAGAAGAGGAGGAATCGGAAGAGGAGGAACCAAAAGAAGAAGAGGGTCCGGAGGAAGAAATATTGATACCTATAGGAAATCGATTAAATAAAAGAAAGTCCTCAACCAACGGACCAAAGTTAATAATGGTCAATGGTATTTCCGCCGAGGAAGCAAAATATTGGGAAGATTACCAATTTTTCGATGAATCGGATCCCGATGAGGATTCCGATGATGTTATAGAAATTACCTCGACCCAATTTAATAAAGCGAAAGAAAATAATAAGGGAAAAGGTATAAAAATAGAGAAACCCGATTCCAACCCCGATGAACTTTATATGTATCGACAACATCCGTATTTCCTAAAATGTAACAATGACCCGAGAACCTCTAAACCACCAGGTTTTTCTAAACCATTATGGAAAACGACGGCTCGTATTAGAGGAACACTATATATTCCTAGAAAATTAGGAAAACGAACCAAGTCCGAAGAAGAAGAAACCAGTGATTCAGATTAGAGGGTTGTAATCATGTTTTGTATTATATGTATTGTAGTGTGCTTGTACTTTTATGTTCTATGTAAAAATTGCTTGTATTGTTTGTTAATTATCTTTTACGAATCTAATCCTTGTCTATTTTACAGTATAAAAACAAAATGGACGTTAAGGGTAGACAACCGAATATTTTAGAAGACCTACCAGAGGATATGATTGAGGAAATCTTGTTTAGAGTCGGTCAGAATTCATCAGCACATTTAGTTATGGCGAAATTAACTTGTCAAACATTTGAAAGACTTTCCAGAAATGCCTTAGTTTATAAAAGGCATTCCTTTGATATGTGGGGTATATCACATTGGGGAGACCGTAAGTTACGCCGTGTTTTCTTTAAAGCATTAAATGCGGGGAACCCAAATGCAATTTTACGCTACGGGTTAAGAACCTATTTTGACTCAACATATCTCAACATAGGATTTCGTGAATTAGAAAGAGCTTCTAACATACAACATAAAGAAGCATGTTATACTTACGGGTTAGTGATGTTCGCTTCTTACCAAAGTGAGAAAAAGAACATCGGATTGCAACTTTTAAATAAAACCTTCCCACAAGTGATGGATTCAGTAGTTGGAGTGAGAAACAAGGTTTTTAGATTATTACGGGGCTGTTGGACATTACGAAACCCCCGTCCTTTTGACGACATTACAACATGCTGCCTAGCCAATGGTCATAACGGTTATTTTCCACAAGACCAAGGATGGGAAGTCATCTTAGTAAAACCAAAATGCGTGACTTGTTTCTGGACTTATGAATTACGTGTCTTTATTTTCTTTGCTGAACAACTTGCGTATTAACTAGATTTATCTTCAAAACTGTCATGTATCATAGTGTACTATATTTCATGTTATATGTAATATAGTGAAGTTGTAAGTTTAAAGAATATTTGTATGTGATATATTATTATAATCAGTTTTTCATATGGAATTGTAGTAGTTGAATTGTATATTAGCTACTAAGTATGAACTTAACGGGTAGGTAGTACCCGAATTTAAACTTATAAAACGCTAATATGAAGAAAAAGCTTTTATAAATGAGTTCATATTATGCTACGAAATACTATTGACTACTCTTAATATTCTGTATGATTAACTCAATTCAGTTGGTTATTTTGAAGGAAATGGCACCGACTACTCGACACACCATGAATATGAGCGAAGAGGAATTTCGTACCTTTCTTGCTGCAAACATAGCCGCAGTACAGGCTGCGCTACATACCAACAATAACTCTAAATCTAGCAATGCAGCTAACGGCGCAAGAAATCGTGTAGGATGCTCCTACAAAGAATTCACTGCCTGCAAAACTTTGGAATTTGATAGAACCGAAGGAACAATTGAATTGAAACGGTGGACCGAGAAAGTCGAATCGGTGTTTGTCATGTAGTGACCCGAACTTTTCCATGTTTATATATATATTAAATGAAATTATTATTTACATGATTAAGTGTTTCCAACATGTTAAGCAATCAAACTTGTTAAGACTTGATTAATTGAAATAGGTTTCATATAGACAATTGACCACCCAAGTTGACCGGTGATTCACGAACGTTAAAACTTGTAAAAACTATATGATGACATATATATGGATATATATATAGTTAACATGATATTATGATAAGTAAACATATCATTAAGTATATTAACAATGAACTATATATGTAAAAACAAGACTACTAACTTAATGATTTTGAAACGAGACATATATGTAACGATTATCGTTGTAACGACATTTAATGTATATATATCATATTAAGAGATATTTATACATCATAATACCATGATAATATAATAATTTAAAATCTCATTTTATATTATAAACATTGGGTTAACAACACTTAACAAGATCGTTAACCTAAAGGTTTCAAAACAACGCTTACATGTAACGACTAACGATGACTTAACGACTCAGTTAAAATGTATATACATGTAGTGTTTTAATATGTATTCATACACTTTTGAAAGACTTCAAGACACTTATCAAAATAATTCTACTTAACAAAAATTCTTACAATTACATCCTCGTTCAGTTTCATCAACAATTCTACTCGTATGCACCCGTATTCGTACTCGTACAATACACAGCTTTTAGATGTATGTACTATTGGTATATACACTCCAATGATCAGCTCTTAGTAGCCCATGTGAGTCACCTAACACATGTGGGAACTATCATTTGGCAACTAGCATGAAATATCTCATAAAATTACAAAAATATGAGTAATCATTCATGACTTATTTACATGAAAACAAAATTACATATCCTTTATATCTAATCCATACACCAACGACCAAAAATACCTACAAAAACTTTCATTCTTCAATTTTCTTCATATAATTGATCTCTCTCAAGTTCTATCTTCAAGTTCTAAGTGTTCTTCATAAATTCCAAAAGTTCTAGTTTCATAAAATCAAGAATACTTCCATGATTGCAAGTTTACTTCCAAGTTTTCTAAATCCATTCCAAGTAATCATCCAAGATCAAGAAACCTTTGTTACTTACAGTAGGTTATCTTTCTAATACAAGGTAATAATCATATTCAAACTTTAATTCAATTTCTATAACTATAACAATCTTATTTCGAGTGGAAATCTTACATGAAATTGTTTTCGTGTCATGATTCTGCTTCAAGAACTTTCAAGCCATCCAAGGATCCTTTGAAGCTAGATCCATTTTTCTAATTTCCAGTAGGTTTATCCAAGGAACTTGAGGTAGTAATGATGTTCATAACATCATTCAATTCATACATAAAAAGCTGTCTTATTCAACGTTATAAACTTGTAATCACTAGAACATAGTTTAGTTAATTCTAAACTTGTTCGCAAATAAAGTTAATCCTTCTAACTATACTTTTAAAATCAACTAAACGCATGTTATATATCTATATGATATGCTAACTTAATGATTTAAAACCCGGAAACACGATAAACACCATAAAACTGGATATACGCCGTCGTAGTAAAACCGGGGGCTGTTTTGGTTGGGATAATTAAAAGCTAAGAAGAACTTTGATTTAAAAGCTATACTTCTGGAAAAATGATTTTTCTTATGAACATGAAACTATATCCAAAAATCATGGTTAAACTCAAAGTGAAAGTATGTTTTTCAAAATGGTCATCAAGATGTCGTTCTTTCGACGGAAATGACTACCTCTTTCAAAAATGACTTGTAACTTGTATTTCCGACTATAAACTTATACTTTTTCTATTTAGATTCATAAAGTTAAGTTCAATACGAAACCGTGGCCACTGAAATCACTCAAAACGGATTAGAAACGAAGAAATGGCGAGTAAAACAAGATTGATAAAAACTACTCATTTTACCTACGTGAAAGTTAGTAATAAATCTATTCCAACCATAACCTAATCAACTTATATTGTATATTATGTAATCTTGAGATACCATAGACACGTATACAATGTTTTGACCTATCATGTCGACCCATCTATATATATATATATTGCAGAACAACCATTGACACTCTATATGTGAATGTTGGAGTTAGCTATACAGGGTTGAGGTGATTCCAAAATATATATATAGTTTGAGTTGTGTTCAATACTGAGATATGTATACACTGGGTCGTGGATTGATTCAAGATAATATTTATCGATTTATTTCTGTACATCTAACTGTGGACAACTAGTTGTAGGTTACTAACGAGGACAGCTGACTTAATAAACTTAAAACATCAAAATGTATTAAAAGTATTGTAAATATATTTTGAACATACTTTGATATATATGTATATATTGTTATAGGTTCATGAATCAACCAGTGGCCAAGTCTTACTTCCCGACGAAGTAAAAATCTGTGAAAGTGAGTTATAGTCCCACTTTTAAAATCTAATATTTTTGGGATGAGAATACATGCAGGTTTTATAAAAGATTTACAAGATAGACACAAGTACGTGAAACTACATTCTATGGTTGAATTATCGAAATCGAATATGCCCCTTTTTATTAAGTCTGGTAATCTAAGAATTAGGGAACAGACACCCTAATTGACGCGAATCCTAAAGATAGATCTATTGGGCCTAACAAACCCCATCCAAAGTACCAGATGCTTTAGTACTTTGAAATTTATATCATATCCGAAGGGTGTCCCGGAATGATGGGGATATTCTTATATATGCATCTTGTTAATGTCGGTTACCAGGTGGTCACCATATGAATGATTTTTATCTCTATGTATGGGATGTGTATTGAAATATGAAATCTTGTGGTCTATTGTTACGATTTGCTATATATAGGTTAAACCTATAACTCACCAACATTTTTGTTGACGTTTAAAGCATGTTTATTCTCAGGTGAATACTAAGAGCTTCCGCTGTTGCATACTAAAATAAGGACAAGATTTGGAGTCCATGTTTGTATGATATTGTGTAAAAACTGCATTCAAGAAACTGATTTCGATGTAACATATTTGTATTGTAAACCATTATGTAATGGTTGTGTGTAAACAGGATATTTTAGATTATCATTATTTGATAATCTACGTAAAGCTTTTTAAACCTTTATTTATGAAATAAAGGTTATGGTTTGTTTTAAAATGAATGCAGTCTTTGAAAAACGTCTCATATAGAGGTCAAAACCTCGCAACGAAATCAATTAATATGGAACGTTTTTAATCAATAAGAACAGGACATTTCAGTTGGTATCCGAGCGTTGGTCTTAGAGAACCAGAAAATTTGCATTAGTATGTCTTATCGAGTTTGTTAGGATGCATTAGTGAGTCTGGACTTCGACCGTGTTTTCTTTAAAAATGATTGCTTAACATTTTTGTTGGAAACTATATATTATTAACATGTATATATTATGTGATATATTAATCTCTTAACATGTTTGATATTGTGTGATAGATGTCTACCTCTAGCACAAATCTCATTGACTCACCTAATAATAACAAAGAGTCGAATATATATTGGACTGATTCACAAGTTCCCGAAGAGGAACCGGAAGAAGAATCAGAACCGGAAGAAGAATCAGAATCGGAAGAGGAGGAACCGGAGGAGGAAATAGAACCGGTGGGGGAAATAATAAAACGGTTAAGTAAAAGAAAATCCTCAACCAACCGACCAAGGTTAATTATGGTCAATGGTGTTTCCGCCAAGGAAGCAAAATATTGGGAGGATTACCAATTCTCCGATGAATCGGATTCTGACGAGAATTCCGATGATATAGAAATTACCCCAACTGAATTTAAAAAGGCAAAAGAAAATAATAATGGAAAGGGCTTAAAAATAGAGAAATCTAATTCCAACCCCGATGAACTTTATATGTATCGTCAACCCCCGAAGTCCTTAAGTTGTAACAATGACCCGGGAACCTCTAAACCACCAGGTTTTTCTAAACCGTTGTGGAAAACGACAGCTAGTATTAGGGGAACATCATATATCCCTAGAAACTTGGCAAAATGAACCAAAACCGAAGAAGAAGAAATGAGCGAGTCGGAATAAGATAGTTGTATTCGTATGGTGTAATATATGTAATATAGCGTGCTTATGCTTTATGATATATGTAAAAATTGCTTGTATTAATAAGTATTTTTTTTATTAATCTAACTCTTATCTATTTTACAGTATAAAAACACAAAATGGGTAGACAACCCAATATTTTAAGAGACCTACTCGGAGACATGATTGATGAAATCTTGTCTAGAGTCGGTCAGAATTCTTCAGCACAACTATTTACGGCGAAATCAGTTTGTAAGACATTCGAAGAACGTTCCAAGAATGCCTTGGTTTATAAGAGACTTTAGTTTGAAAGATGGGGGATATCACATTGGGAAACCCATAAGTTGCGATGTATTTACTTTGACGCATATATTGCGGGGAACCCAAGTGCTATTTTACGCAACGGGTTAAGAAATTATTTTGACTCAATGTATCCGAACATAGGACTTCATGATTTAGGAAGAGTTTTCAATATTAATGCGGCAGAGGCACAGGAAGACCCGGAGCTTGTTACGGGTACGTTTCTTATTAACAATAAATCTGCTTACGTTTTATTTGATTCGGGTGCGGATAGAAGCTATATGAGTAGAGATTTTTGTGCTAAATTAAGTTATCCATTGACGCCGTTGGATAGTAAATTTTTACTCGAATTAGCAAACGGTAAATTAATTTCAGCAGATAATATATGCCGGAATCGAGAAATTAAACTGGGTAGCGAAATATTTAAGATTGACTAGATACCAGTAGAGTTAGGGAGTTTTGATGTGATAATCGGTATGGACTGGTTGAAAGAAGTGAAAGCAGAGATCGTTTGTTACAAAAATGCAATTCACATTATACGAGAAAAAGGAAAACCTTTAATGGTGTACGGAGAAAAGGGCAATACGAAGCTACATCTTATTAGTAATTTGAAGGCACAAAAACTAATAAGAAAAGGTTGCTATGTTGTTCTAGCACACGTCGAGAAAGTACAAACTGAAGAAAAGAGCATCAATGATGTTCCCGTCGCAAAAGAATTTCCCGATGTATTTCCGAAAGAATTACTGGGATTACCCCCACATCGATCCGTTGAATTTCAAATAGACCTTGTACCAGGAGCTACACCAATAGCTTGTGCTCCATACAGACTCGTACTCAGCGAAATAAAAGAATTACAAAGTCAGTTACAGGAACTTTTAGAGCGTGGTTTCATTCGACAAAGCACATCACCATGGGGAGCTCATGTTTTGTTTGTCAAGAAGAAAGATGGTACATTCAGGTTGTGTATCGACTACTGAGAGTTGAACAAACTTACCATCAAGAACCGCTACCCACTACCGAGAATCGACGAATTATTTAATCAACTACAAGGCTCGTCTATTTATTCGAAGATCGATTTACGTTCTGGATATCATCAAATGCGGGTGAAGGAGGATGATATTCCAAAGACTGCTTTTAGGACGCGTTACGGTCATTACGAGTTTATGGTTATGCCGTTTGGATTGACTAACGCACCAGCTGTGTTCATGGACCTCATGAACCGAGTATGTGGGCCATATCTTGACAAGTTTGCCATTGTTTTCATCGATGACATACTTATTTACTCGAAGAATGATCAAGAGCACGAAGAACATTTGAGAAAAGTACTAGAGTTGCTGAGAAAAGAAAAACTGTACGCTAATTTTCAAAGTGTGCATTTTGGTTGGAAGAAGTTCAATTCCTCGGTCACATAGTGAACAAAGAAGGTATTCAGGTGGATCCAGCAAAGATTGAAACCGTTGAAAAGTAGGAAACCCCGAAAACTCCGAAACACATACGCCAGTTTTTAGGACTAGCTGGTTACTACAGAAGGTTCATCCAAGACTTTTCCAGAATAGCAAAACCCTTGACTGCATTAACGCATAAAGGGAAGAAATTTGAATGGAAGAAACCCTTGACAGCATTAACGAAATTTATTTAACGGGTAGGTACTGTAGTGACCCGAACTTTTCCATGTTTATATATATATATATATATATATATATATATATATATATATATATATATATATATATATATATATATATTAAATGAAATTGTTATTTACATGATTAAGTGTTTCCAACATGTTAAGCAATCAAACTTGTTAAGACTTGATTAATTGAAATAGGTTTCATATAGACAATTGACCACCCAAGTTGACCGGTGATTCACGAACGTTAAAACTTGTAAAAACTATATGATGACATATATATGGATATATATATAGTTAACATGATATTATGATAAGTAAACATATCATTAAGTATATTAACAATGAACTACATATGTAAAAACAAGACTACTAACTTAATGATTTTGAAACGAGACATATATGTAACGATTATCGTTGTAACGACATTTAATGTATATATATATCATATTAAGAGATATTTATACATCATAATATCATGATAATATAATAATTTAAAATCTCATTTGATATTATAAACATTGGGTTAACAACACTTAACAAGATCGTTAACCTAAAGGTTTCAAAACAACACTTACATGTAACGACTAACGATGACTTAACGACTCAGTTAAAATGTATATACATGTAGTATTTTAATATGTATTCATACATTTTTGAAAGACTTCAAGACACTTATCAAAATACTTCTACTTAACAAAAATGCTTACAATTACATCCTCGTTCAGTTTCATCAACAATTCTACTCGTATGCACCCGTATTCATACTCGTACAATACACAGCTTTTAGATGTATGTACTATTGGTATATATGAAATGTCCCATTCTTATTGATTAAAAACGTTCCATATTAATTGATTTCGTTGCGAGGTTTTGACCTCGATATGAGACGTTTTTCAAAGACTGCATTCATTTTAAAATAAACCATAACCTTTATTTCATCAATAAAGGTTTAAAAAGCTTTACGTAGATTATCAAATAATGATAATCTAAAATATCCTGTTTACACACGACCATTACATAATGGTTTACAATACAAATATGTTACAACAAAATAAGTTTCTTGAATGCAGTTTTTACACAATATCATACAAGCATGGACTCCAAATCTCGTCCTTATTTAAGTATGCGACAGCGGAAGCTCTTAATAATCACCTGAGAATAAACATTCTTAAAACGTCAACAAAAATGTTGGTGAGTTATAGGTTTAACCTATATATATCAAATCATAATAATAGACCACAAGATTTCATATTTCAATACACATCCCATACATAGAGATAAAAATTATTCATATGGTGAACACCTGGTAACCGACATTAACAAGATGCATATATAAGAATATCCCCATCATTCCGGGACACCCTTCGGATATGATATAAATTTCGAAGTACTAAAGCATCCGGTACTTTGGATGGGGTTTGTTAGGCCCAATAGATCTATCTTTAGGATTCGCGTCAATTAGGGTGTCTGTTCCCTAATTCTTAGATTACCAGACTTAATAAAAAGGGGCATATTCGATTTCGATAATTCAACCATAGAATGTAGTTTCACGTACTTGTGTCTATTTTGTAAATCATTTATAAAACCTGCATGTATTCTCATCCCAAAAATATTAGATTTTAAAAGTGGTACTATAACTCACTTTCACAGATTTTTACTTCGTCGGGAAGTAAGACTTGGCCACTGGTTGATTCACGAACCTATAACAATATATACATATATATCAAAGTATGTTCAAAATATATTTACAACACTTTTAATATATTTTGATGTTTTAAGTTTATTAAGTCAGCTGTCCTCGTTAGTAACCTACAACTAGTTGTCCACAGTTAGATGTACAGAAATAAATCGATAAATATTATCTTAAATCAATCCACGACCCAGTGTATACGTATCTCAGTATTGATCACAACTCAAACTATATATATTTTGGAATCAACCTCAACCCTGTATAGCTAACTCCAACATTCACATATAGAGTGTCTATGGTTGTTCCGAAATATATATAGATGTGTCGACATGATAGGTCGAAACATTGTATACGTGTCTATGGTATCTCAAGATTACATAATATACAATACAAGTTGATTAAGTTATGGTTGGAATAGATTTGTTACCAATTTTCACGTAGCTAAAATGAGAAAAATTATCCAATCATGTTTTACCCATAACTTCTTCATTTTAAATCCATTTTGAGTGAATCAAATTGCTATGGTTTCATATTGAACTCTATTTTATGAATCTAAATAGAAAAAGTATAGGTTTATAGTCAGAAAAATAAGTTACAAGTCGTTTTTGTAAAGGTAGTCATTTCAGCCGAAAGTACGACGTCTAGATGACCATTTTAGAAAACATACTTCCACTTTGAGTTTAACCATAATTTTTGGATATAGTTTCATGTTCATAATAAAAATCATTTTCTCAGAATAACAACTTTTAAATCAAAGTTTATCATAGTTTTTAATTAATTAACTAACAATTTCATTTAATATATATATATATGGAAAAGTTCGGGTCACTACAGTACCTACCCGTTAAATAAATTTCGTTAATGCAGTCAAGGGTTTCTTCCATTCAAATTTCTTCCCTTTATGCGTTAATGCAGTCAAGGGTTTTGCTATTCTGGAAAAGTCTTGGATGAACCTTCTGTAGTAACCAGCTAGTCCTAAAAACTGCCGTATGTGTTTTGGAGTTTTCGGGGTTTCCTACTTTTCAACGGTTTCAATCTTTGCTGGATCCACCTGAATACCTTCTTTGTTCACTATGTGACCGAGGAATTGAACTTCTTCCAACCAAAATGCACACTTTGAAAATTAGCGTACAGTTTTTCTTTTCTCAGCAACTCTAGTACTTTTCTCAAATGTTCACCGTGTTCTTGGTCATTCTTTGAGTAAATAAGTATGTCATCAATGAAAACAATGACAAACTTGTCAAGGTATGGTCCACACACTCGGTTCATAAGGTCCATGAACACAGCTGGTGCATTAGTTAAACCAAACGGCATGACCATAAACTCGTAATGACCGTAACGTGTTCTGAAAGCAGTCTTTGGAATATCATCTTCTTTCACCCGCATTTGATGATACCCGGAACATAAGTCAATCTTTGAATAAACAGACGAGCCTTGTAGTTGATCGAATAAGTCATCGATTCTCGGTAGTGGGTAGCGGTTCTTGATGGTAAGTTTGTTCAACTCTCGGTAGTCGATACACAACCTGAATGTACCATCTTTCTTCTTGATAAACAAAACAGGAGCTCTCCACGGTGATGTGCTTGGTCGAATGAAACCACGTTCTAATAGTTCTTGTAGTTGGCTTTGCAGTTCTTTCATCTCGCTGGGTGCGAGTTTATAAGGAGCACGAGCTATTGGTGCAGCTCCTGGTACAAGATCTATTTGAAATTCAACAGATCGATGTGGAGGTAGTCCAGTTAATTCTTTCGGAAATACATCGGGAAATTCTTTTGCGACGGGAACATCATTGATGCTCTTTTCTTCAGTTTGTACTTTCTCGACGTGTGCTAGAACAACATAGCAACCTTTTCTTATTAGTTTTTGTGCCTTCAAATTACTAATAAGATGTAGCTTCATGTTGCCCTTTTCTCCGTACACCATTAAGGGTTCTCTCCTTCTTCTCGTACAATGCGAATTGCATTTTTATAACATACGATTTCTGCTTTCACCTTCTTCAGCCAGTCCATGCCAACTATTACATCAAAACTCCCTAACTCTACTGGTATCAAATCAATCTTAAATATTTCGCTACCCAGTTTAATTTCTCGATTCCAGCATATATTATCTGTTGAAATTAATTTACTGTTTGCTAATTCGAGTAAAAATTTACTATCCAACGGCTTCAATGGACAACTTAATTTAGCACAAAAATCTCTACTCATATAGCTTCTATCCGCACCCGAATCAAATAAAACGTAAGCAGATTTATTGTCAATAAGAAACGTACCCGTAACAAGCTCCAGGTCTTCCTGTGCCTCTGCCGCATTAATATTGAAAACTCTTCCGCGGCCTGGTCCATTCGTGTTCTCCTGGTTCGGGCAATTTCTAATAATGTGGCCCGGTTTTCCACATTTATAACAAACTACATTGGCATAACTTGCTCCGACACTACTTGCTCCGCCATTACTCGTTCCGACACCATTTGTTCCTTTCGTTCTGTTAACCCCTGGTCCGTAGACCTCACACTTCGCCGCGCTATGACCATTTCTTTTACACTTGTTGCAAAATTTGGTGCAGAACCCCGAGTGATACTTTTCACACCTTTGGCATAGCTGCTTCTGATTGTTGTTGTTGTTGCGGTTGTTATTGTTGTTGGGATGATTGTTGTAGTTGCTGTTGTTGTTGTTGTTGTTGTTGTTGTTGTTGTTGTTGTTGTTGGGCCGTTTGTTATAGTTGCGATTGATGTTGCGATTGTTGGGATAATTGTTGCGATTATTATTGTAATTGCTGTTGTTGTTGTATTGGTGATTCTTATCACCGTTTTCCTCCCACTTTCTTTTGACTTGCTTCACATTGGCATCTTCAGCCGTCTGTTCTTTAATTCTTTCCTCAATCTGGTTCACTAGTTTGTGAGCCATTCTACATGCCTGTTGTATGGAGGCGGGCTCGTGTGAACTTATATCTTCTTGGATTCTTTCCGGTAATCCTTTCACAAACACGTCGATCTTCTCTTCCTCATCTTCAAACGCTCCCGGACACAATAGGCACAATTCTGTGAATCGTCTTTCGTACGTGGTAATATCAAATCCTTAGGTTCGTAACCCTCTAAGTTCTGTCTTGAGCTTATTGACCTCGGTTCTGGGACGGTACTTCTCGTTCATCAAGTGCTTGAATGCTGACCACGGCAGTGCGTACGCATCGTCTTGTCCCACTTGCTCTAGATAGGTATTCCACCATGTTAACGCAGAACCTGTGAAGGTATGCGTAGCATACTTCACTTTGTCCTCTTTAGTACACTTACTTATGGCAAACACCGATTCAACCTTCTCGGTCCACCGTTTCAATCCGATCGGTCCTTCGGTTCCATCAAATTTCAAAGGTTTGCAGGCAGTGAATTCCTTGTAGGTGCATCCTACACGATTTCCTGTACTGTTAGATCCAAGGTTATTGTTGGTATGTAGCGCATCCTGTACTGCGGATATGTTTGAAGCTAGAAAAGTACGGAATTCCTCTTCATTCATATTCACGGTGTGTCGAGTAGTCGGTGCCATTTCCTTCAAAATAGTCAAATAGAACAAGTTAATCATACAGAATATTAAGAGTAGTTAATAGTATTTCGTAGCATAATATGAACTCATTTATAAAAGCTTTTTCTTCATATTAGCATTTTATAAGTTTAAATTCGGGTAGTACCTACCCATTAAGTTCATACTTAGTAGCTAATATACAATTCAACTACTACAATTCTATATGAAAAACTGATTATAATAATAGTTCGCGTTCAAACTTTTATACAATATTTTACAAACTTACAATACCGCTTATTTTACATAAAGCATGAAATATAGCACACAATAACTTTGATACAAGATAGTTGTGAAGATAATTCTAGCTAGTACACAAGTCGTTCAGCAGAGGCAATAAAGACACGTAATTCATACGTCCAGAAACAAGTCATGCATTCTGGTTTTACTAGGACTACTTCCCATCCTTGGTCTTGTGGAACATAACCGTTATGGCCGTTGATAAGACAGCATGTTGTAACGTCGTCAAAGGGACGAGGGTTACGTAATGACCAAAAGTCTCGTAATAACCTAAAAACCTCATTTCTTACCCCAATTACCGACTCCGTCACTTGTGGGAACGTTTTGTTTAATAGTTGTAGCCCGATGTTCTTTTTCTCACTTTGGTGAGAAGCGAACATTACTAACCCGTAAGCATAGCATGATTCTTTATGTTGCATGTTAGCCGCTTTTTCTAAATCATGAAGTCCTATATTCGGATACATTGAGTCAAAATAATTTCTTAACCCGTTGCGTAAAATAGCATTTGGGTTCCCCGCAATATATGCGTCAAAGTAAACACATTGTAACTTATGGGTTTCCCAATGTGATATCCCCCATCTTTCAAACGAAAGTCTCTTATAAACCAAGACATTCTTGGAACGTTCTTCGAATGTCTTACAAACTGATTTCACCGTAAATAGTTGTGCCGAAGAATTCTGACCGACTCTAGACAAGATTTCATCAATCATGTCTCCGGGTAGGTCTCTTAAAATATTGGGTTGTCTATCCATTTTGTGTTTTTATACTGTAAAATAGACAAGAGTTAGATTCATAAAAAAAAATACTTATTAATACAAGCAATTTTTACATATATCATAAAGCATAAGCACACTATATTACATATATTATACCACACGAATACAACTATCTTATTTCGACTCGCTCGTTTCTTCTTCTTCGGTTTTGGTTCGTTTTGCCAAGTTTCTAGGGATATATGATGTTCCCCTAATACGAGCTGTCGTTTTCCACAACGGTTTAGAAAAACCTGGTGGTTTAGAGGTTCCCGGGTCATTGTTACAACTTAAGGACTTCGGGGGTTGACGATACATATAAAGTTCATCGGGGTTGGAATTAGATTTCTCTATTTTTATGCCCTTTCCCTTATTATTTTCTTTTGCCTTTTTAAATTTAGTTGGGGTAATTTCTATAACATCATCGGAATTCTCGTCGGAATCCGATTCATCGGAGAATTGGTAATCCTCCCAAAATTTTGCTTCCTTGGCGGAAACACCATTGACCATAATTAACCTTGGTCGGTTGGTTGAGGATTTTCTTTTACTTAACCGTTTTATTATTTCCCCCACCGGTTCTATTTCTTCATCTGGTTCCGATTCTTCTTCCGGTTCCGATTCTTCTTCCTGTTCCGACTCTTCTTCCAGTTCCTCTTCGGGAACTTGTGAATCAGTCCACGAATCATTCCAATTTACATTTGACTCTTCATTATTATCAGGTGAGTCAATGGGACTTGTTCTAGAGGTAGACATCTATCACATAATATCAAACGCGTTAAGAGATTAATATATCACATAATATTCACATGTTAAAAATATATAGTTTCCAACAAAATTTGTTAAGCAATCATTTTTCAAGTAAACACGGTCGAAGTCCAGACTCACTAATGCATCCTAACAAACTCGATAAGACACACTAATGCAAAATTCTGGTTCTCTAAGACCAACGCGCTGATACCAACTGAAATGTCCCGTTCTTATTGATTAAAATCGTTCCATATTAATTGATTTCGTTGCGAGGTTTTGACCTCTATATGAGACGTTTTCCAAAGACTGCATTCATTTTAAAACAAACCATAACCTTTATTTCATCAATAAAGGTTTAAAAAGCTTAACGTAGATTATCAAATAATGATAATCTAAAATATCCTATTTACACACGACCATTACATAATGGTTTACAATACAAATATGTTACAACAAAATAAGTTTCTTGAATGCAGTTTTTACACAATATCATACAAGCATGGACTCCAAATCTCGTCCTTATTTAAGTATGCGACAGCGGAAGCTCTTAGTATTCACCTGAGAATAAACATGCTTTAAACGTCAACAAAAATGTTGGTGAGTTATAGGTTTAACCTATATATATCAAATCGTAACAATAGACCACAAGATTTCATATTTCAATACACATCCCATACATAGAGATAAAAATCATTCATATGGTGAACACCTGGTAACCGACATTAACAAGATGCATATATAAGAATATCCCCATCATTCCGGGACACCCTTCGGATATGATATAAATTTCGAAGTACTAAAGCATCCGGTACTTTGGATGGGGTTTGTTAGGCCCAATAGATCTATCTTTAGGATTCGCGTTAATTAGGGTGTCTGTTCCCTAATTCTTAGATTACCAGACTTAATAAAAAGGGGCATATTCGATTTCGATAATTCAACCATAGAATGTAGTTTCACGTACTTGTGTCTATTTTGTAAATCATTTATAAAACCTGCATGTATTCTCATCCCAAAAATATTAGATTTTAAAAGTGGGACTATAACTCACTTTCACAGATTTTTACTTCGTCGGGAAGTAAGACTTGGCCACTGGTTGATTCACGAACCTATAACAATATATACATATATATCAAAGTATGTTCAAAATATATTTACAACACTTTTAATATATTTTGATGTTTTAAGTTTATTAAGTCAGCTGTCCTCGTTAGTAACCTACAACTAGTTGTCCACAGTTAGATGTACAGAAATAAATCGATAAATATTATCTTGAATCAATCCACGACCCAGTGTATACGTATCTCAGTATTGATCTCAACTCAAACTATATATATTTTGGAATCAACCTCAACCCTGTATAGCTAACTCCAACATTCACATATAGAGTGTCTATGGTTGTTCCGAAATATATATAGATGTGTCGACATGATAGGTCAAAACATTGTATACGTGTCTATGGTATCTCAAGATTACATAATATACAATACAAGTTGATTAAGTTATGGTTGGAATAGATTTGCTACCAATTTTTACGTAGCTAAAATGAGAAAAATTATCCAATCTTGTTTTACCCATAACTTCTTCATTTTAAATCCGTTTTGAGTGAATCAAATTGCTATGGTTTAATATTGAACTCTATTTTATGAATCTAAACAGAAAAAGTATAGGTTTATAGTCGGAAAAATAAGTTACAAGTCGTTTTTGTAAAGGTAGTCATTTCAGTCGAAAGAACGACGTCTAGATGACCATTTTAGAAAACATACTTCCACTTTGAGTTTAACCATAATTTTTGGATATAGTTTCATGTTCATAATAAAAATCATTTTCTCAGAACAACAACTTTTAAATCAAAGTTTATCATAGTTTTTAATTAACTAACCCAAAACAGCCCGCGGTGTTACTACGACGGCGTAAATCCGATTTTACGGTGTTTTTCGTGTTTCCAGGTTTTAAATCATTAAGTTAGCATATCATATATATATAGAACATGTGTTTAGTTGATTTTAAAAGTCAAGTTAGAAGGATTAACTTTTGTTTGCGAACAAGTTTAGAATGAACTAAACTATGTTCTAGTGATTACAAGTTTAAACCTTCAAATAAGATAGCTTTATATGTATGAATCGAATGATGTTATGAACATCATTACTACCTTAAGTTCCTTGGATAAACCTACTGGAAAAGAGAAAAATGGATCTAGCTTCAACGAATCCTTGGATGGCTCGAAGTTCTTGAAGCAGAATCATGACACGAAAACAAGTTCAAGTAAGATCATCACTTGAAATAAGATTGTTATAGTTATAGAAATTGAACCAAAGTTTGAATATGATTATAACCTTGTATTAGAATGATAACCTACTATAAGAAACAAAGATTTCTTGAGGTTGGATGATCACCTTACAAGATTGGAAGTGAGCTAGCAAACTTGAAAGTATTCTTGATTTTATGTAACTAGAACTTGTAGAATTTATGAAGAACACTTAGAACTTGAAGATAGAACTTGAGAGAGATCAATTAGATGAAGAAAATTGAAGAATGAAAGTGTTTGTAGGTGTTTTTGGTCGTTGGTATATGGATTAGATATAAAGGATATGTAATTTTGTTTTCATGTAAATAAGTCATGAATGATTACTCATATTTTTGTAATTTTATGAGATATTTCATGCTAGTTGCCAAATGATGGTTCCCACATGTGTTAGGTGACTCACATGGGCTGCTAAGATCTGATCATTGGAGTGTATATACCAATAGTACATACATCTAAAAGCTGTGTATTGTACGAGTACGAATACGGGTGCATACGAGTATAATTGTTGATGAAACTGAACGAGGATGTAATTGTAAGAATTTTTGTTAAGTAGAAGTATTTTGATAAGTGTATTGAAGTCTTTCAAAAGTGTATAAATACATATTAAAACACTACATGTGTATACATTTTAACTGAGTCGTTAAGTCATTGTTATTCGTTACATGTAAGTGTTGTTTTGAAACCTTTAGGTTAAAGATCTTGTTAAATGTTGTTAACCCAATGTTTATAATATCAAATGAGATTTTAAATTATTATATTATCATGATATTATCATGTATGAATATCTCTTAATATGATATATATACATTAAATGTCTTTACAACGATAATCGTTACATATATGTCTCGTTTAAAAATCATTAAGTTAGTAGTCTTGTTTTTACATATGTAGTTCATTGTTAATATACTTAATGATATGTTTACTTATCATAGTATCATGTTAACTATATATATATCCATATATATGTCATTATATAGTTTTTACAAGTTTTAACGTTCGTGAATCACCGGTCAACTTGGGTGGTCAATTGTCTATATGAAACATATTTCAATTAATCAAGTCTTAACAAGTTTGATTGCTTAACATGTTGGAAACATTTAATCATGTAAATATCAATCTCAATTAATATATATAAACATGGAAAAATTCGGGTCACTACAATATACACTCCAATGATCAGCTCTTAGCAGCCCATGTGAGTCACCTAACACATGTGGGAACCATCATTTGGCAACTAGCATGAAATATCTCATAAAATTACAAAAATATGAGTAATCATTCATGACTTATTTACATGAAAACAAAATTACATATCCTTTATATCTAATCCATACACCAACGACCAAAAACACCTACAAACGCTTTCATTCTTCAATTTTCTTCATCTAATTGATCTCTCTCAAGTTCTATCTTCAAGTTCTAGTGTTCTTCATAAATTCCAAAAGTTCTAGTTTCATAAAATCAAGAATACTTCCAAGATTGCAAGTTTACTTCCAAGTTTTCTAAATCCATTCCAAGTTTTCATCCAAGATCAAGAAACCTTTGTTACTTATAGTAGGTTATCTTTCTAATACAAGGTAATAATCATATTCAAACTTTAATTCAATTTCTATAACTATAACAATCTTATTTCGAGTGGAAATCTTACTTGAAATTGTTTTCGTGTCATGATTTTGCTTCAAGAACTTTCAAGCCATCCAAGGATCCTTTGAAGCTAGATCAATTTTTTTTTCATTTCAAGTAGGTTTATCCAAGGAACTTGAGGTAGTAATGATGTTCATAACATCATTCGATTCATACATAAAAAGCTATCTTATTCAATGTTATAAACTTGTAATCACTAGAACATAGTTTAGTTAATTCTAAACTTGTTCGCAAATTAAGTTAATCCTTCTAACTAGACTTTTAAAATCAACTAAACACATGTTCTATATCTATATGATATGCTAACTTAATGATTTAAAACCCGGAAACACGATAAACACCATAAACCTGGATATACGCCGTCGTAGTAAAACCGGGGGCTGTTTTGGTTGTGATAATTAAAAGCTAAGAAGAACTTTGATTTAAAAGCTATACTTCTGGAAAAATGATTTTTCTTATGAACATGAAACTATATCCAAAAATCATGGTTAAACTCAAAGTGAAAGTATGTTTTTCAAAATGGTCATCAAGATGTCGTTCTTTCGACGGAAATGACTACCTCTTTCAAAAATGACTTGTAACTTGTATTTCCGACTATAAACTTATACTTTTTCTATTTAGATTCATAAAGTTAAGTTCAATACGAAACCGTGGCCACTGGAATCACTCAAAACGGATTAGAAACGAAGAAATGACGAGTAAAACAAGATTGATAAAAACTACTCATTTTACCTACGTGAAAGTTAGTAATAAATCTATTCCAACCATTACCTAATCAACTTATATTGTATATTATGTAATCTTGAGATACCATAGACACGTATACAATGTTTCGACCTATCATGTCAACCCATCTATGTATATATTGCGGAACAACCATAGACACTCTATATGTGAATGTTGGAGTTAGCTATACAGGGTTGAGGTTGATTCCAAAATATATATATAGTTTGAGTTGTGATCAATACTGAGATACGTATACACTGGGTCGTGGATTGATTCAAGATAATATTTATCGATTTATTTCTGTACATCTAACTGTGGACAACTAGTTGTAGGTTACTAACGAGGACAGCTGACTTAATAAACTTAAAACATCAAAATGTATTAAAAGTATTGTAAATATATTTTGAACATACTTTGATATATATGTATATATTGTTATAGGTTCGTGAATCAACCAGTGGCCAAGTCTTACTTCCCGACGAAGTAAAAATATGTGAAAGTGAGTTACAGTCCCACTTTTAAAATCTAATATTTTTGGGATGAGAATACATGCAGGTTTTATAAATGATTTACAAAATAGACACAAGTACGTGAAACTACATTCTATGGTTGAATTATTGAAATCGAATATGCCCCTTTTTATTAAGTCTGGTAATCTAAGAATTAGGGAACAGACACCCTAATTGACGCGAATCCTAAAGATAGATCTATTGGGCCTAACAAGCCCCATCCAAAGTACCGGATGCTTTAGTACTTTGAAATTTATATCATATCCGAAGGGTGTCCCGGAATGATGGGGATATTCTTATATATGCATCTTGTTAATGTCGGTTACCAGGTGTTCACCATATGAATGATTTTTATCTCTATGTATGGGATGTGTATTGAAATATGAAATCTTGTGGTCTATTGTTACGATTTGATATATATAGGTTAAACTTATAACTCACCAACATTTTTGTTGACGTTTAAAGCATGTTTATTCTCAGGTGAATACTAAGAGCTTCCGCTGTTGCATACTAAAATAAGGACAAGATTTGGAGTCCATGTTTGTATGATATTGTGTAATTATTGAAATCTTGTGGTCTATTGTTACGATTTGATATATAGGTAGGACAAAATGCTGCTTACGCACTACCGTGGTCAGCATTCAAGCAATTAATGAACGAGCAGTACCGTCCTAGAAACGAAGTCAATAAACTCAAGGCAGAACTTAGAGAGTTACGAACACAAGGGTTCGACGTTACCACATATGAACGACGATTCACAGAGTTGTGCCTATTGTGTCCGGGAGCATTCAAAGATGAAGAAGAGAAGATCGACGCGTTTGTAAAAGGGTTACCAGTAACGATTCAAGAAGATGTGAGTTCACACGAGCCCGCTTCTATACAGAAGGCAAGTCGAATGGCTCATAAACTCATAAATCAGATTGAGGGAAGAATTAAAGAGCAGGCGACCGAAGAAGCCAACACGAAATAACTCAAGAGGAAGTGGGAGGAAAATGGTGACAAGAGTCACCTGTACAACAACAACAACAATTACAACCACAATCGCAACAACTATCCCAACAACCGCAACAACAATCGCAACAATAACCGCAATCCTAACAATAACTACAACAAACATCCCAACAACAACAACAACTACAACAACCGTTTCAACAACAATAACAATTCCAACAACAACCTCAATAACAACAACGGCAACAAAAACCAAAAACAGCCATGTCATAGGTGTGAAGAAAATCATCAGGGGTTTTGCATGAGATTTTGCAACAGGTGTAAAAGAAATGGTCATAGCACGACAAAGTGTGAGGTCTACGGACCAAAGTTTAACAGAACTAAAGGAACAAATAATGTCGGAACAAGTAATGTTTTAACGAATAGTGTCGGAGAAAGTAATACCAACGCTGTTTGTTATAAATGTGGAAAACCGGGCCACATTATTAGAAATTGCCCGAATCAGGGGAATACTAATGGGCAGGGCCGTGGAAGAGTTTTCAATATTAATGCGGTAGAAGCACAGGAAGGCCCGGAGCTTGTTACGGGTACGTTTCTTATTGACGATAAATCTGCTTATGTTTTATTTGATTCGGGGTGCGGATAGAAGCTATATGAGTAGAGAATTTTGTGTTAAATTAAGTTGCCCATTGACGCCTTTGGATAGTAAATTTTTACTCGAATTAGCAAACGGTAAATTAATATCAGCAGATAATATATGTCGGGAGAGAGAAATTAAACTGGGGGATGAAACGTTTAAAATTGATTTAATACCAGTCGAGTTAGGGAGTTTTGATGTAATAATTGGCATGGACTGGTTGAAAAAGGTGAGAGCAGAGGTCGTTTTTTACAAAAATGCTATTCGCATTATGCGTGAAAAAGGAAAACCTTTAATGGTGTACGGAGAAAAGAACAACGCGAAATTAAATCTTATTAGTAGTTTAAAGGCGCAAAAACTAATAAGAAAAGGTTGTTAGGTTATTCTAGCACACATCGAGGAAGTTAAACCTGAAGAAAAGAACATCAGTGATGTTCCCGTCGCAAAAGAATTTCCCGATGTATTTTCGAAAGAATTACCGGGATTACCCCCACATCGATCCGTTGAATTTCAAATAGATCTTGTACCAGGAGCTCCACCAATGGCTCGTGCTCCTTACAGACTCGTACCCAGCGAGATGAAAGAACTGCAAAGACAATTACAGGAACTTTTAGAGCGTGGTTTCATTCGACCAAGCACATCACCGTGGGGAGCTCCTGTTTTGTTTGTCAAGAAGAAAGATGGTATATTCAGGTTGTGTATCGACTACCGAGAGTTGAACAAACTTACCATCAAGAACCGCTACCCACTACCGAGAATCGACGACTTATTTGATCAACTACAAGGCTCGTCTGTTTATTCGAAGATCAATTTACGTTCTGGATATCATCAAATGCGGGTGAAAGAAGATGATATTCCAAAGACTGCTTTCAGAACACGTTACGGTCATTACGAGTTTATGGTCATGCTGTTTGGTTTAACTAATGCATCAGCTGTGTTCATGGACCTCATGAACCGAGTGTGTGGACCATACCTTGACAAGTTTGTCATTGTTTTCATCGATGACATACTTATTTACTCAAAGAATGACCAAGAACACAGTGAACATTTGAGAAAGGTGTTAGAAGTATTGAGGAAGGAAGAATTGTACGCTAAATTTTCAAAGTGTGCATTTTGATTGGAAGAAGTTCAATTCCTCCGTCACATAGTGAACAAAGAAGGTATTAAGGTGGATCCGGAAAAGATAGAAACTGTTGAAAAGTGTGAAACCCCGAAAACTCCGAAACACATACGCCAGTTTTTAGGACTAGCTGGTTACTACAGAAGGTTCATCCAAGACTTTTCCAGAATAGCAAAACCCTTGACTGCATTAACGCATAAAGGGAAGAAATTTGAATGGAAGGATGAACAAGAGAAAGCGTTTCAGTTATTGAAGAAAAAGCTAACTACGGCACCTATATTGTCATTGCCTGAAGGGAATGATGATTTTGTGATTTATTGTGATGCATCAAAGCAAGGTCTCGGTTGTGTATTAATGCAACGAACGAAGGTGATTGCTTATGCGTCTAGACAATTGAAGATTCACGAACAAAATTATACGACGCATGATTTGTAATTAGGCACGGTTGTTTTTGCATTAAAGACTTAGAGGCACTACTTATATGGGGTCAAAAGTATTATATATACCGACCACAAAAGTCTTCAGCACATATTTAATCAGAAACAACTGAATATGAGGCAGCGTAGGTGGATTGAATTGTTGAATGATTACGACTTTGAGATTCGTTACCACCCGGGGAAGGCAAATGTGGTAGCCGACGCCTTGAGCAGGAAGGACAGAGAACCCATTCGAGTAAAATCTATGAATATAATGATTCACATTAACCTTACTACTCAAATAAAGGAGGCGCAACAAGGAGTTTTAAAAGAAGGAAATTTAAAGGATGAAATACCCAAAGGATCGGAGAAGCATCTTTATATTCGGGAAGACGGAACCCGGTATAGGGCTGAAAGGATTTGGGTACCAAAATTTGGAGATATGAGAGAAATGGTACTTAGAGAAGCTCATAAAACCAGATACTCAATACATCCTGGAACGGGGAAGATGTACAAGGATCTCAAGAAACATTTTTGGTGGCCGGGTATGAAAGCCGATGTTGCTAAATACGTAGGAGAATGTTTGACGTGTTCTAAGGTCAAAGCTGAGCATCAGAAACCATCAGGTCTACTTCAACAACCCGAAATCCCGGAATGGAAATGGGAAAAAATTACCATGGATTTCATCACTAAATTGCCAAGGACTGCAAGTGGTTTTAATACTATTTGGGTAATAGTTGATCGTCTCATCAAATCAGCACACTTCCTGCCAATAAGAGAAGATGACAAGATGGAGAAGTTAGCACAACTGTATTTGAAGGAAGTCGTCTCCAGACATGGAATACCAATCTCTATTATCTCTGATAGTGATGGCATATTTATTTCAAGATTCTGGCAGACATTACAACAAGCATTAGGAACTCGTCTAGACATGAGTACTGCCTATCATCCACAAACTGATGGGCAGAGCGAAAGGACGATACAAACACTTGAAGACATGCTACGAGCATATGTTATTGATTTTGGAAACAGTTGGGATCGACATCTACCGTTAGCAGAATTTTTCTACAACAACAGCTACCATTCAAGCATTGAGATGGCGCCGTTTGAAGCACTTTATGGTAGAAGTACATGTCTATGATTTGTTGGAGTGAAGTGGGGGATAGACAGATTACGGGTCCGGAGATAATACAAGAAACTACCGAGAAGATCATCCAAATTCAACAACGGTTGAAAACTGCCCAAAGTCGACAAAAGAGCTACGCCGACATTAAAATAAAAGATATAGAATTTGAAATTAGAGAGATGGTCATGCTTAAAGTTGCACCTTGGAAAGGCGTTGTTCGATTTGGTAAACGAGGGAAATTAAATCCAAGGTATATTGGACCATTCAAGATTATTGATCGTGTCGGACCAGTAGCTTACCGACTTGAATTACCTCAACAACTCGCGAATGTACATAACACTTTCCATGTCTCGAATTTGAAGAAATGTTTTGCTAAAGAAGATCTCACTATTCCATTAGATGAAATCCAAATCAACGAAAAACTTCAATTCATCGAAGAACCCGTCGAAATAATGGATCGTGAGGTTAAAAGACTTAAGAAAAACAAGATACCAATTGTTAAGGTTCGATGGAATGCTCGTAGAGGACTCGAGTTCACCTGGGAATGAGAAGATTAGATGAAGAATAAATACCCGCATTTATTTCCAGAAGATACGTCAACACCTCCAACTGCTTAAAATTTCGGGACGAAATTGTAATGACCCAGAATTTTCCGACCAAATTATACTTATGAGATTAATATTTACATAAATTAAACCATACCAACATGATAAGCAATTCAAATTGTTGAGACTTGTGTTTTTGAAAAGAGTTTTACACAACGTTTGACCGTCCAATATGACCGATGATATCACGAACTATATAACATACGATAATTATACGTTTGTGTATATATATGTATTTATATATATTTAACATGATTTAAGGATGGTTTAACATCTCATTGTGTACTAATGACAATGAGTTATAAGTATATTTTGAAACTACTAACTTAAGTTTTCAAAACGATAACTATACGTAACATTCTTTGATATATATACTTATAATCTATAATGCTTATACATGTATCGTATATATAATGTATTTAATCACTTTTTAAGGACTTAAATACATAAAACAATATAAGTATATTCACAAAAGATAGCTATATTTGAATTCTCGTTCTGTTTCCTCAAGATTTCTATACGTAGATCTAGGGTATATGTACCCGTATCATACCCAGCTTCTATACGTATTTACTATTGGTATATACACATCAAATCAACATCCTAATCAACATTATTACTGCCCTAGATATGAGGTAACTAGGATTTGTCAAGTAGTATGAATTATTAGTAAGAAAACAAAATTAGGAATCCTTTTCTTTCTTTATAAACTAAAAACGTTTTTATAAATGAACACCATTTCTTCACTCCATTTTCTCATATCTACACCCTCATTTATCTCTCAAAATACTCCTAACTTCATACTTGATCATCTCCAAGCATTTTTCCCATCATTTAGCTTCAATTACAAGCATTAAACACCATGAGAAAACTCTTTCAAGAACATATCAAAATAACCACCCATTTGAAGAAGTTTACTTCCAACCTTTTGATCTAACTCCACCACTCTTTGATTCCAAGATTATTTCTTATCTTTTGCAGTAACTTTGTCCAAGTAACTTGAGGTAGTAACCTTGTTCATAATCTTATTCAATTCATATTCATATAGCTATCTTATTTTGTGGTATAAAATTTTAACAACAAGAACATGGTTTGAATGATTTCAAACTTTTTGCCAAACTAAATAGATCCTTCTAACTTGACTTTTAAAACACTTCAAGACCTGTAATATATCATAATGATATGCTAACCTAACAAAATATAACTTGGTTTTACAAAGAACATCTTAAAAACTGAATCTACGTCGTCAGAGTGCAACCGGGGGCTGTTTTGGGTTGGATAATTAAAAACCATCTTGAACTTTGAATTGGAAGTTCATGTTCTGAAAAAATGATATTTCTTATGAATATGTTAACACATAAAAATTTCATGGTTTAACTCAATGTGTAAGTATTTTTAGAAAAATGATCATTAAATGTTGTTTTTATGATGGAAAATGATCACTTTCATAAGTTTCACCAAAGTTTGACCTATAACCTATGATTTCGAATACAAACTAAGGTATTTTCAGTTCATATTCTTAAAATTTGACTCGATCCAAGGAAGTGACAAGTTGAACCAACAAAAACGGAGTTGTAATGAAGAAACTACGACTAAAACAAGATTGGGTATCCGAAGCTAGTTTAGCTACGAAAATATTTGGAGAAAAAGTAAATTAATCATATCTTTTCTAATTAATATAATATTTTATATATAATTACTTATGATTTGATTTTATATATTTCAGGACCACCCGTAAACAACACGAGAAGATTAATCATAAGACCTCATGATTGTACGCAACACGTCATTTGACAACACGGTACTTTATGTACGCAACACGTCATTTGACAACATGGTACCATGGGTCGAGATTAATTCTGATCAATACGAATACGATGGGGTCTTTATTTATTTTATTTAAGCAACTAATTGTGGACCACTAACATCGGACTGCTAACTACGGACTAAGAAAATATTAAAAGTATTAAAAGTATATATATATATGTAACGATTACTTAAAAAGAAAATATGTTGATATATTATATATATGGTTAGGTTCGTGATATCTATCGGAGACCAAGTCGAATTAAATACCTTCAAGGCAAAAGTGAGTTTCATTTGCTCCCTTTTTAATTGCTTTTGCAATATATATTTTTGGGTTGAGAATACATGCGCTGCTCTTATAAATGTTTACAAAATAGACACAAGTACTTAAAAATATATTCTACGTTGAGTTGTACCACTGGCATATTTCTCTGTAGCTTGGTAACTACTATTTACATGGGTATTGTAAACGCGAATCCTGTTGATAGATCTATCGGGCCTGACAACCCCAACCGGACTGGACGACCAGTATTCAACGGTTGCACAGTACTTCATTTTGGTGACTACACTTGGTACGGTGTAGTGAGATTTCATAATAAAGGGAATATGCGACGTTGATTAAATGTTAAGTATGGTTACCAAGTGCTCAACCACTTAGAATGCTTTACATACACTTGCGAGTGTATTATGTTTATGATTATGAAATCTTGTGGTCTATTAACATATTGAAATGATTGTTATGATAAACCTATGAACTCACCAACCTTTTGGTTGACACTTTAAAGCATGTTTATTCTCAGGTACGAATTAAGTCTTCCGCTGTGCATTTGCTCAATATAAGGACATTACTTAGAGCCGATCATCGCAATGGGACCAAATGTTGATGACTTCGTCCAGGTGGATTAGGACGGGTCCTTTCAGAAATTTATTTAACGGGTAGGTACTGTAGTGACCCGAACTTTTCCATGTTTATATATATTAAATGAAATTGATATTTACATGATTAAGTGTTTCCAACATGTTAAGCAATCAAACTTGTTAAGACTTGATTAATTGAAATAGGTTCAATATAGACAATTGACCACCTAAGTTGACCGGTGATTCACTAACGTTAAAACTTGTAAAAACTATATGATGACATATATATGATTATATATATATAGTTAACATGATATTATGATAAGTAAGTATCTCATTAGATATTTTAACAATGAGTTATATACATAAAATTGTGTTTATTGAATTAAGAAACTCGAAACGATATATATAACGATTATCATTATAACAACGTCTTATTAATTGCATATGAATCATATTAAGATATTGTTACACTATGTTTAATCATGATAAATGATAAGTAAACATGTCATTATGTATATTAACAATGAACTACATATGTAAAAACAAGACTACTAAAGGATTTCGAAACGAGACATATATGTAACGATTATCGTTGTAACGACATTTAAATGTATATATATCATATTAAGATATATTAATATATCATAATATCATGATAATATAATAATTTAACATCTCATTAGATATAATAAACATTGGGTTAACAATATTTAACAAGATCGTTAACTTAATGGTTTCAAATCAACATTTACATGTAACGACTAACGATGACTTAACGACTCAGTTAAAATGTATATACATGTAGTGTTTTAATATGTATTCATACACTTTTGAAAGACTTCAAGACACTTATCAAAATACTTCTACTTAACAAAAATGCTTACAATTACATCTTCGTTCAGTTTCATCAACAATTCTACTCGTATGCACCCGTATTCGTACTCGTACAATACACAGCTTTTAGATGTATGTACTATTGGTATATACACTCCAATTATCAGCTCTTAGCAGCCCATATGAGTCACCTAACACATGTGGAAACCATCATTTGGCAACTAGCATGAAATATCTCATAAAATTACAAAAATATTAGTAATCATTCATGACTTATTTACAAGTAAACAAAATTACACATCCTTTATATCTAATCCATATACCAGCGACTAAAAACACCTACAAATACTTTCATTCTTCAATTTTCTTCATCTAATTGATCTCTCTCAAGTTCTATCATCAAGTTCTAAGTGTTCTTCATAAATTCTATAAGTTCTAGTTTCATAAAATCAAGAATACTTTCAAGTTTGCTAGCTTACTTCCAATCTTGTAAAGTGATCATCCAACCTCAAGAAATCTTTCTTATTTATAGTAAGATATCTTTCTAATACAAGGCAATACTCATATTCAAACTTTGATTCAATTTCTATAACTATAACAATCTTATTTCGAGTGGAAATCTTACTTGAACTTGTTTTCGTGTCATGATTCTGCTTCAAGAACTTTCAAGCCATCCAAGGATCCTTTGAAGCTAGATCTACTTTTCTCATTTTCAGTAGGTTTATCCACAAAAACTGAGGTAGTAATGATGTTCATAACATCATTCGATTCATATATATAAAACTACCTTATTCGAAGGTTTAAACTTGAAATCACTAGAACATAGTTTAGTTAATTCTAATCTTGTTCGCAAACAAAAGTTAATCCTTCTAACTTGAGTTTTAAAATCAACTAAACACATGTTCTATATCTATATGATATGCTAACTTAATGATTTAAAACCGGAAAACACGAAAAACACCGTAAAACCGGATATACGCCGTCGTAGTAACACCGCAGGATGTTTTGGGTTAGTTAATTAAAAACTATGATAAACTTTGATTTAAAAGTTGTCCTTCTGAGAAAATGATTTTTCATATGAACATGAAACTATATCCAAAAATCATGGTTAAACTCAAAGTGGAAGTATGTTTTCCAAAATGGTCATCTAGACGTCGTTCTTTCGACTGAAATGACTACCTTTACAAAAACGACTTGTAACCTGTATTTCCTACTATAAACTTATTCTTTTTCTATTTATATTCATAAACTTAAGTTCAATATGAAACCATAGCAACTTGAAACACTCAAAACGGATTTAAAACGAAGAAGTTATGGGTAAAACAAGATTGGATATTTTTGCTTGTTGTAGCTACGTGAAAATTGGTAACAAATTTATATTAATCATATCCTAGCTAACTTATATTGTATTATACATGTATTCTAATATATTATGTAATCTTAGGATACCATAGACACGTATGCAAATGTTTTGACATATCATATCGACCCATCTATATATATTATTTGGAAGAACCATATACACTCTATATTCAGTAATGTTGGAGTCAGCTATACAGGGTTGAGGTTTATTCCAAAAATATATATACTTTGAGTTGTGATCTAGCCTGAGACGTGTATACACTAGGTCATCTATTGATTCAAGATAATATATATCGATTTATTTCTGTACATCTAATTGTGGACAACTAGTTGTAGGTTACTAACGAGGACAGCTGACTTAATAAACTTAAAACATTAAAACGTATTAAAAATGTTGTAAATATATTTTGAACATACTTTGATATATATGTACATATTTGTTATAGGTTCATGAATCGACCAGTGGCCAAGTCTACTTCCCGACGAAGTAAAAATCTGTGAAAGTGAGTTATAGTCCCACTTTTAAAATCTAATATTTTGGGATGAGAATACATGCAGTTTTATAAATGTTTTACGAAATAGACACAAGTAATTGAAACTACATTATATGGGTGAATGATCGAAGCCGAATATGCCCATTTTGCTTGGTAACCTAAGAATTAGTAAACCGATCTACTAATTGACGTGAATCCTAAAGATAGATCTATTGGGCCTAACGAACCCCATCCAAAGTACCGGATGCTTTAGTACTTCGAATTCGTTTTTATCATGTCCGAAGGATTTCCCGGAATGATAGAGGATATTTTTATATGCATCTTGTTAATGTCGGTTACAAGGTGTTCACCATATGAATGAATTTTATCTCTATGTATGGGTTGTATATTGAAATATGAAATCTTGTGGTCTATTATTATGATTTGATAATATATAGGTTAAACCTATAACTCACCAACATTTTTGTTGACGTTTTAAGCATGTTTATTCTCAGGTGATTATTAAGAGCTTCCGCTGTTGCATACTAAAATAAGGACAAGATTTGGAGTCCATGCTTGTATGATATTATGTAAAAACTGCATTCAAGAAACTTATTTTTGATGTAATATATTCTTATTGTAAACCATTATGTAATGGTCGTGTGTAAATGGTATATTTTAGATTATCATTATTTGATAATCTACGTAATGCTTTTTAAACCTTTATCGATAAAATAAAGGTTATGGTTGTTTTAAAAATGAATGCAGTCTTTGAAAAACGTCTCATATAGAGGTCAAAATCTCGCGACGGAATCAATTAATATGGAACATTTATAATCAATATGAATGGGACATTTCAACGTGCAACTGAATACGATATCTCCTGTATTTTATATATATATATATATTTAACCATATTTATCTATATATCTGCATAAATATTAATATATAAATATATTAAATTGTGTTTTGTATATATATATATATATATATATATATATATATATATATATATATATATATATATATATATATATATATATATATATATATATATATATATATCTGTACCTATATCAATATATATTCGTATATATAGTTGATAATGCTAAAAACGTGTAACAACCCAACCCGATAACCGACAAAAAACAGTCCCAAAAAAAAAAAAATTAAACTGCTGCTCAGGTGTGGTGCGCGGCGCGCACAAGGCGTTCCAGGCTCTGATCAAACTGTTTTTAACTCGTAAAAAGATGGACCACTTCCCGACATATTTAGACTGAACGCTTTTCACGGCAAACTTATATATGTAAAACTAACATGAATCAAACATAAAACGATGTTTTACAAGCGGGGCCCACACGACCCAAAATACAAGTTTAATACAAGTTTAGAGTTTCGACCACCAAAAAGTTTAAGTTCCAAACTACACAATGAGCATGGCGTTTGGGATTAAACTACCCAACTATCGGTCAAACTCCAAGAGCTACTAAAGCCAAAAGCGTCCCCTAGCATCAAGCGGGATCTCTAGTCCGAACGAAATGCCCTTACCCTTATCCACGCCGGAACCTATAAAGTGGTAAACAACGAGAGGGTAAGCTAATGCTTAGTGAATGCAATACTTATACATATACATATGTAATTTACCTACACGCATCCACCTACAAAACCATTACATACAACGAACAAACGAGTTAGCATCAACAAACACACGACTAGCAACAACGTTAGTATATAATTCAACACGATAATATACTAAACATAAAAGGGCATAAACACGCTAACCGTTCACCGCTTACTACTACCGACTTGTAGCCGACCAAGATCATCGAGTCTCACTCGTACCATGTCACCGACTTGTGACTCGTCATATGGTGTCACAGACTTGTGAATCACCATGTAGCATCACCGACTTGTGAAGCCCCACCTAGTGTCACCGACTTTTGATCACTAAGAAATGTCACCGACTTGTGACTCATCATAAGGTGTCACCGACTTGTGAATCACCACTATTACTTATGGGTCACCGCCTCGTGAACGCCATGTGGCATCACCGACTTGTGAAGTACCACCAAGTGTCACCGACTTATGACTCATCATAAGGTGTCACCGACTTGTGAATCACCACTATTACTTATGGGTCACCGCCTCGTGAACGCCATGTGGCATCACCGACTTGTGAAGAACCACCAAGTGTCACCGACTTGTGAACACTATGGGTGTCACCGACTAGTGCACCACCCGTCAATACATATGAGGTTACCGGCTTGTAAACCTCCAAGAGGTGTCACCGACTCGTGAGACACCTAGCGAGATACTACCGACCCGTAGTTCTCTTCACCCGAATACCAAATAAGCCACCAACTTGTGACATAACGCCCAACACTCACGATGTGGCGCCAAAGGCCCACATCGCGTACGAGTAAATAAACCACATACATACATGTATAAATATTCCACTCACCTTGATTTCAAGTAAGGCAACTTCCGCTTGAGCTCCTAATCGTCCGATGCAAATCACCTAAGCAATTTACAACCGAATAAGCTAAATACACTAGCTTATACACAAAACACCATAAGTGCAATATCGACCCATTTGCACATGCATCACTTTGACTAAGTCAAAACTCGCCCAAAACACCCATAATCAAAATTAACTAATGATTATGTTCAAACACCCCCTTATGCTCAAGGTTCAACATCAAAACACTTACTTGCATCATTAGGACACAAAAATCCATTTTGACCCAAACTCAAGTCAACACCCATTTGCAAGTTTACACTTCTAATCACTTATAATCTTAATTAACTAGTGATTCCAACAACCAAACATGATTAACAACTAATCATCTTCATTAACAAACCCAAACCAACCAACAATGGTTATTAACACCATTTACTAGCTCAAACATCCAATTAACAACTAATGGGTTTATTTCAAGAACACCCATTTCAAAACCCCAATTATGAACACTAAATCAAACTATGAAAACTCGGAGTTAGAGCTTACCAATACCACCACAACGTAGCCGTGAACAAGGTGAACAACTTTAACACTTGCAACTTCCTTTGATTCAAGCTCCTTCTTCCCCAAATGAAGCTTTCTCTCTCTAAGCTCTATTTCTCACTCTAGGGTTTGAGAGTGTGTGGAAGAGATGAAGATAAGATTGTGGACTTGAAAGAGTCCACCAATCTGCCTTTGTGGCCTAAAACCGACCCTCAAGTGAAAAGACCATAATGCCCTTCATTAAACTCAAAACAGAAAAACTGGGGTTCTGTCGCAGGAACAGTGCGCGGCGCGCACCATTACCCCTGCGCGGCGTGCACGAAGGGCTGAACAGGTTCTGTCTTCGGTTTACTCACACAATTTTCCCCACACTTCATGCATTCTAATACACTTCTGTAAAATAAATAATCGGGTCTTACAAAACGAACGTATATTTCATAGTATTATCCTTCAAGAAAGACAAGCTTTTAGTTGCAATTGTTCTAATTTCAAGTAATTATCGTTTAAATAATAATAGGTGAAGACAAAAGACAGATTCGACGATTTGAAGACGCAAATGACCAAAAAGCTAAAAAGTACAAAGTACAATTCAAGTGGTTCAATTTATTGATGAGAAACGTCTCAAAATTACAAAAGTACAAGCCGCAAAATGCAAAGTACAAGATATTAAATTATACGAAAAGACGTTCGAAAATCCGGAACCGAGACATGAACCAACTTTCAACGCTCGACGCAACGGAGCTGAAAGTACAAGTCAACTATGCACAAGAATATAATATAATATTTAAATAATTCATAATAAGAATAATAATAAATAATAAAAAGTTGTTAATTGAGCATAGTTAAGGGGTCATAAGTGAAAATTTCAAATTCATCATTTGCCTATAAAACGAGACTACGGAGTAATGAAAGATACACCTTTTCTATTTTCTAAATCTCTTACTCTCTCAAAATATTTATATTAATATTATAATTTTAATATTAAAGTTTAATAATAATAAGGTTATGTTAGCGAATGTTTTAAGTTTGTAAGTCGAAACTCTGTCCGTGTAACACTACGCTATTAATACTCATTGTAAGTTATGTTTAAATTATTTTTATTAATGTCTCGTAGCTAATTTATTATTATGCTTATTTAAGCCTAAGTAATCGTGATGTTAGACTAAATATTAAAGACGGGATAATTGGGTTTTGGACCATAATTGGGGTTTGGACAAAAGATCGACACTTGTGAAAATTAGACTATGGGCTATTAATGGGCTTTATATTAACTAAATGATACCTCGTTAATTTAATATAAAGGTTATGATTTGACGTATCTATATATAACCACATACGCTTAATCGGGTACGATGAGCGGGATATTTATAAGTACGAATTATTGTTCATTTGACCGGACACGGGGATGATTTAATAGTTACTAGACTCATTAAAACAGGGGTGGATTACATTCAAGGGTAATTGGTGGAATTGTTAACAAAGTATTAAAACCTTGGATTACATACAGTCGATAACCTGGTGTATTCATTAAACAAAGTATTAAGACCTTGTTATAGTTCGAATCCCCAATTAGTTGGAATATTTGACTTCGGGTATAAGGATAATTTGACGAAGACCCTCTCACTTTATAATTAAGACCGATGGACTATTATGGACAAAACCGTATGGACATATCGAATAATCCAGGACAAAGGATAATTAACCCATGGTAATAAATTAAAATCAACACGTCGAACATCATGATTACGGAAGTTTAAATAAGCATAATTCCTTTATTTTATATCTCATCGTACTTTTATTTACTGTCATTTTATTTATCGCACTTTTAATTTATTGTACTTTTAATTATCGTCATTTACTTTACACTTTAAATTAAGTTATATTTTGCATTAGGTTTTAATTGTGACTTAAGTTTTAAAATCGACAAACCGGTCATTAAACGGTAAAAACCCCCAAAGTTACCTATAATTAATATATATCACCAAATCTAGTTTAACTACTTAATTAACTAATTTGACCTAGTAAGACACCCAATAATAGTGTTCACGGATCGACCTCTCGGACTTTACCTTAGCTATATTATTACACGATAGGTATACTTGCCTTTTGTGTTTTAGTTTAATTTAGGTGATTTCCTGTAGTAAATAAATATAAAACTGATAGCCGTTTCATACACACCCTCTAGAACACATCAAGTTTTTGGCACCGCTGCCGGGGACACTTTTTGTGTCTTCACGGGGTATTTAAGTTTTTTTTTTTAGTTTTTGATTGATTAAAGATATATTAATTTAAATATAATAATTTAATAAATATAATAATATAATAATAATTTTGAATCAAATTTGAATCGTAAAGTTTTAAAAAGTCGTATTTATTAAATACTTCAGGGGTATATTATGTAACTTATAATTAATAATTTCTATCATGTCGCTTTCATGTGAATAGTAAATTAATTAATTTCGTTTCATTTACTATTCATGAATAGTAAATGAGTAAAAAAAAGTTTTTTAAAATAAATAAAAAAATTATTAATTTAGTGAAAAAAAGAAAAAAAAATTTAAAATCCTTAAAAAGGAAATATTAAAAACGTTAAAAAATATAAAAATAAAATATAAAAATAAATTTTTTTAAAAAAAAAATTATAAAATATATATATATTTTTAAGATTTTGTCTATAAAATTAAAAAAAAATATATTTATTTTAAGTTTTATTACCTTTAGATTTTTAGACTCTAGTTACAACTTTTAGTATTAAGTTTAGTTTTGCCATAGTTATTTTTATACTTTTAGATTTTTAGGCTTTGCCGTAAAATCCCTTAAGTGCTTTTTCTTTAGACTAAGATTTAGGTGGCTTAAAATTTTGCGACGCCGTGTTAAAATTTTAGTATCATTTTAAGTAATTGCCGTTTTTCGTTTAGAATCCCTTTTAAGTTTCGACGCGCTACTTTCTTATTTTTATTTTTCGACCTTTTATTTTTTCGACGTTTTTCGACGCAATCTTTTTCTTTCTTATTTCTCGACGCTCTAGTTTTTAGGACATAGAATTTTCTATTTCTTCTCTAAAATTTCAAACGAAAAATTATTTTAAGTGGTTGAATTGATAGACATCCAAATTTTCTGCTTCGTAGTAATAGTTGGATTTGTTAGTGGCTGAGTTGTGAGCTTCCGATTTAAAGGGTTCTGGCTCCCTGCTGCATCTATTGGCTAATCAAAACGTGGGCAAAAGCAAAAAAGTCTATTAATTTGATAACTTATATAATTTTTATCTTTTATAACTAATAGAATATTCAGTGAATGCACCGAGCAAAACGTTCACCACCTTTTGTACGTTCACCACCTGTAACTCGATCAAGACATCTAGCCAATATTGTCGCCGTTGATTTTTCTTTAGAATCGTCATCCAGTCGACCAAGTACTCCAATTCAAATTTCCGATAATCCATTTTTTGAACCCGACAACACAATTGAGATCTTTCCTCCGGAACCACCAATCATTCAAACAGATATTGTCGAGGAACTAACCATTAAATCCGAATCCTCTAGTGATTCAGATTCAATAAATTCAATCATGGAGAATCTGGAACCTCTAAGTATGGAAGACCGAATGAGAGCTAAACGCACTGGCCAAGGTCACGCAATTACTCAACCAGACATTAATGTTCCAGATTATGAAATTAAATGACAAATCCTACACATGGTGACTAATCAATGCCAATTTAGTGGTGCGCCGAAGGAAGATCCAAACGAACATCTTCGTACCTTTAATAGGATTTGTACTTTATTCAAAATCAGAGAAGTTGAGGATGAACAGATCTATCTCATGTTATTTGTAGTGACCCGAACTTTTCCATGTTTATATATAATAATTGAGATTGATATTTACATGATTAAATGTTTCCAACATGTTAAGCAATCAAATTTGTTAAGACTTGATTAATTGAAATATGTTTCATATAGACAATTGACCACTCAAGTTGACCGGTAATTCACGAACGTTAAAACTTGTAAAAACTATATGATGACATATATATGGATATATATATAGTTAACATGATACTATGATAAGTAAACATATCATTAAGTATATTAACAATGAACTACATATGTAAAAACAAGACTACTAACTTAATGATTTTTAAACGAGACATATATGTAACGATTATCGTTGTAAAGACATTTAATATATATATATATCATATTAAGAGATATTCATACATGATAATATCATGATAATATAATAATTTAAAATCTCATTTGATATTATAAACATTGGGTTAACAACATTTAACAAGATCGTTAACCTAAAGGTTTCAAAACAACACTTACATGTAACGACTAACGATGACTTAACGACTCAGTTAAAATGTATATACATGTAGTGTTTTAATATGTATTTATACACTTTTGAAAGACTTCAATACACTTATCACAATACTTCTACTTAACAAAAATGCTTACAATTACATCCTCGTTCAGTTTCATCAACAATTCTACTCGTATGCACCCGTATTCGTACTCGTACAATACACAGCTTTTAGATGTATGTACTATTGGTATATACACTCCAATGATCAGATCTTAGCAGCCCAGGTTAGTCACCTAACACATGTGGGAACCATCATTTGGCAACTAGCATGAAATATCTCATAAAATTACAAAAATAAGAGTAATCATTCATGACTTATTTACATGAAAACAAAATTACATATCCTTTATATCTAATCCATACACCAACGACCAAAAACACCTACAAACACTTTCATTCTTCAATTTTCTTCATCTAATTGATCTCTCTCAAGTTCTATCTTCAAGTTCTAAGTGTTCTTCATATATTCTACAAGTTCTAGTTACATAAAATCAAGAATACTTTCAAGTTTGCTAGCTCACTTCCAATCTTGTAAGGTGATCATCCAACCTCAAGAAATCTTTGTTTCTTACAGTAGGTTATCATTTTAATACAAGGTAATAATCATATTCAAACTTTGGTTCAATTTCTATAACTATAACAATCTTATTTCAAGTGATGATCTTACTTGAACTTGTTTTCGTGTCATGATTCTGCTTCAAGAACTTCGAGCCATCCAAGGATCCGTTGAAGCTAGATCCATTTTTCTCTTTTCCAGTAGGTTTATCCAAGGAACTTAAGATAGTAATGATGTTCATAACATCATTCGATTCATACATATAAAGCTATCTTATTCGAAGGTTTAAACTTATAATCACTAGAACATAGTTTAGTTAATTCTAAACTTGTTCGCAAACAAAAGTTAATCCTTCTAACTTGACTTTTAAAATCAACTAAACACATGTTCTATATCTATATGATATGCTAACTTAATGATTTAAAACCTGGAAACACGAAAAACACCGTAAAACCGGATTTACGCCGTCGTAGTAACACGCGGGCTGTTTTGGGTTAGTTAATTAAAAACTGTGATAAACTTTGATTTAAAAGTTGTTATTATGAAAAAATGATTTTTATTATGAACATGAAACAATATCCAAAAATTATGGTTAAACTCAAAGTGGAAGTATGTTTTCTAAAATGGTCATCTAGACGTCGTTCTTTCGACTGAAATGACTACCTTTACAAAAACGACTTGTAACTTATTTTTCTGACTATAAACCTATACTTTTTCTGTTTAGATTCATAAAATAGAGTTCAATATGAAACCATAGCAATTTGATTCACTCAAAACGGATTTAAAATGAAGAAGTTATGGGTAAAACAAGATTGGATAATTTTTCTCATTTTAGCTACGTGAAAATTGGTAACAAATCTATTCCAACCATAACTTAATCAACTTGTATTATATATTATGTAATCTTGAGATACCATAGACACGTATACAATGTTTCGACCTATCATGTCGACACATCTATATATATTTCGGAACAACCATAGACACTCTATATGTGAATGTTGGAGTTAGCTATACAGGGTTGAGGTTGATTCCAAAATATATATAGTTTGAGTTATGATCAATACTGAGATACGTATACACTGGGTCGTGGATTGATTCAAGATAATATTTATCGATTTATTTCTGTACATCTAACTGTGGACAACTAGTTGTAGGTTACTAACGAGGACAGCTGACTTAATAAACTTAAAACATCAAAATATATTAAAAGTATTGTAAATATATTTTGAACATACTTTGATATATATGTATATATTGTTATAGGTTCGTGAATCAAGCAGTGGCCAAGTAAGTTCCTGACGAAGTAAAAATCTGTGAAAGTGAGTTATAGTCCCACTTTTAAAATCTAATATTTTTAGGATGAGAATACATGCAGGTTTTATAAATGATTTACAAAATAGACACAAGTACGTGAAACTACATTCTATGGTTGAATTATCGAAATCGAATATGTCCCTTTTTATTAAGTCTGGTAATCTAAGAATTAGGGAACAGACACCCTAATTGACGAGAATCCTAAAGATAGATCTATTGGGCCTAACAAACCCCATCCAAAGTACCGGATGCTTTAGTACTTCGAAATTTATATCATATCCGAAGGGTGTCCCGGAATGATGGGGATATTCTTATATATGCATCTTGTTAATGTCGGTTACCAGGTGTTCACCATATGAATGATTTTTATCTCTATGTATGGGATGTATATTGAAATATGAAATCTTGTGGTCTATTATTATGATTTGATATATATAGGTTAAACCTATAACTCACCAACATTTTTGTTGACGTTTTAAGCATGTTTATTCTCAGGTGATTATTAAGAGCTTCCACTATCGCATACTTAAATAAGGACGAGATTTGGAGTCCATGCTTGTATGATATTGTGTAAAAACTGCATTCAAGAAACTTATTTTGTTGTAACATATTTGTATTGTAAACCATTACGTAATGGTCGTGTGTAAACAGGATATTTTAGATTATTATTATTTGATAATCTACGTAAAGCTTTTTAAAACCTTTATCTATGAAATAAAGGTTATGGTTTGTTTTAAAAATGAATGTAGTCTTTGAAAAACGTCTCATATAGAGGTCAAAACCTCGCAACGAAATCAATTAATATGGAACGTTTTTAATCAATAAGAACGGGACTTTTCAGTTGGTATCCGAGCGTTGGTCTTAGAGAACCAGAATTTTGCATTAGTATGTCTTATCGAGTTTGTTAGGATGCATTAGTGAGTCTGGACTTCGACCGTGTTTACTTGAAAAATGATTGCTTAACAAATTTTGTTAGAAACTATATATTTTTAACATGTGAATATTATGTGATATATTAATCTCTTAACGCGTTTGATATTATGTGATAGATGTCTACCTCTGGAACAACTCCCATTGACTCACCTAATAATAATGAAGAGTCAAATGTAAATTGGAATGATTCGTGGACTGATTCACAAGTTCCCGAAGAGGAACCGGAAGAAGAGTCAGAACCGGAAGAAGAATCGGAACCGGAAGAAGAATCGAAACCGGATAAAGAAATAGAACCGGTGGGGGAAATAATAAAACGGTTAAGTAAAAGAAAATTCTCAACCAACCGACCAAGGTTAATTATGGTCAATGGTGTTTCCGCCAAGGAAGCAAAATATTGGGAGGATTACCAATTCTCCGATGAATCGGATTCCGACAAGAATTCCGATGATGTTATAGAAATTACCCCAACTGAATTTAAAAAGGCAAAAGAAAATAATAAGGGAAAGGGCATAAAAATAGAGAAATCTAATTCCAACCCCGATGAACTTTATATGTATCGTCAACCCCCGAAGTCCTTAAGTTGTAACAATGACCCGGGAACCTCTAAACCACCAGGTTTTTCTAAAACAATGTGGAAAACGACGGCTCGTATTAGGGAAACATCATATATCCCTAGAAACTTGGCAAAATGAACCAAAACCGAAGAAGAAGAAACAAGCGAGTCGGAATAAGATAGTTGTATTCGTGTGGTGTAATATATGTAATATAGTGTGCTTATGCTTTATGATATATGTAAAAATTGCTTGTATTAATAAGTATTTTTTTTATGAATCTAACTCTTGTCTATTTTACAGTATAAAAACACAAAATGGATAGACAACCCAATATTTTAAGAGACCTACCCGGAGACATGATTGATGAAATCTTGTCTAGAGTCGGTCAAAATTCTTCGGCACAATTATTTAAGGCGAGATCAGTTTGTAAGACATTCGAAGAACGTTCCAAGAATGCCTTGGTTTATAAAAGGCTTTCATTCGAAAGATGGGGGATATCACATTGGGAAATCCATAAGTTACGATGTGTTTACTTTGACGCATATATTGCGGGGAACCCAAATGCTATTTTACGCAATGGGTTAAGAAATTATTTTGACTCAATATATCCGAATATTGGACTTCGTGATTTAGAAAAAGTGGCTAACATGCAGCATAAAGAAGCATGTTATGCTTACGGATTAGTAATGTTCGCTTCTCACCAAAGTGAGAACAAGAACATCGGGCTACAACTATTAAACAAAACATTTCCACAAGTGACGGAGTCGGTAATTGGGGTAAGAAATGAGGTTTTTAGATTGTTACGGGACTGTTGGACATTACGTAACCCTCGTCCCTTTGACGACGTTACTACACGCTGTCTTATCAACGGCCATAACGGTTATGTTCCACAAGACCAAGGATGAGAAGTAATCCTAGTAAAACCAGAATGCATGACTTGTTTCTGGACGTATGAATTACGTGTCTTTATTGCCTTTACTGAACGACTTGTGTACTAGCTAGAATTATCTTCACAACCATCTTGTATCAAATTTATTGTGTGCTATATTTCATGCTATATGTAAAATAAGCGGTATTGTAAGTTTGTAAAATATTGTGTAAAAGTTTGAATGCGAAATATTATTATAATCAGTTTTTCATATAGAATTGTAGTAGTTGAATTGTATATTAGCTACTAAGTATGAACTTAACGGGTAGGTACTATCCGAATTTAAAATTATAAAACGCTAATATGAAGAAAAAGCTTTTATAAATGAGTTCATATTATGCTACGTAATACTATTAACTACTCTTAATATTCTGTATGATTAACTTGTTCCATTTGACTATTTTGAAGGAAATGGCACCGACTACTCGACACACCGTGAATATGAATGAAGAGGAATTCCGTACTTTTCTAGCTTCAAACATAGCCGCAGTACAGGCTGCGCTACATACCAACAATAACCTTGGATCTAGCAGTACAGGAAATCGTGTAGGATGCACCTACAAAGAATTCACTGCCTGCAAACCTTTGGAATTTGATGGAACTGAAGGACCGATCGGATTGAAACGGTGGACCGAGAAGGTCGAATCGGTGTTTGCCATAAGTAAGTGTACTGAAGAGGACAAAGTGAAGTACGCTACGCATACCTTCACAGGTTCTGCGTTAACATGGTGGAATACCTATCTAGAGCAAGTGGGACAAGACGATGCCTACGCACTACCGTGGTCAGCATTCAAGCACTTGATGAACGAGAAGTACCGTCCCAGAACCGAGGTCAATAAGCTCAAGACAGAACTTAGAGGGTTACGAACCCAAGGATTTGATATTACCACGTATGAAAGACGATTCACAGAATTGTGCCTATTGTGTCCGGGAGCATTCGAAGATGAGGAAGAGAAGATCGATGCGTTTGTGAAAGGATTGCCGGAAAGAATCCAAGAAGATATAAGTTCACACGAGCCCGCCTCCATACAACAGGCATGTAGAATGGCTCACAAAGTAGTGAACCAGATTGAAGAAAGAATTAAAGAACAGACTGCTGAAGAGGCCAATGTGAAGCAAGTCAAAAGAAAGTGGGAGGAAAACGGTGATAAGAATCACCAATACAACAACAACAGCAATTACAACAATAATCGCAACAATTATCCCAACAATCGCAATATCAATCGCAACTACAACAAACGGCCCAACAACAACAACAACAACAACAACAACAGCAACAACAATAATCATCCCAACAACAATAATAACCGCAACAACAACAACAATCAGAAGCAGCTATACCAAAGGTGTGAAAAGTATCACTTGGGGTTCTGCACCAAATTTTGCAATAAGTGTAAAAGAAATGGTCATAGCGCGGAGAAGTGTGAGGTCTACGGACCAGGGGTTAATAGAACGAAAGGAACAAATGGTGTCGGAACGAGTAATGGCGGAGCAAGTAGTGTCGGAGCAAGTTATGCCAATGTAGTTTGTTATAAATGTGGAAAACCGGGCCACATTATTAGAAATTGCCCGAACCAGGGGAACACGAATGGACAAGGCCGTGGAAGAGTTTTCAATATTAATGCGGCAGAGGCACAGGAAGACCCGAAGCTTGATACGGGTACGTTTCTTATTGACAATAAATCTGCTTACGTTTTATTTGATTCGGGTGCGGATAGAAGCTATATGAGTAGAGATTTTTGTGCTAAATTAAGTTGTCCATTGACGCCTTTGGATAGTAAATTTTTACTCGAATTAGCAAATGGTAAATTAATTTCAGCAGATAATATATGTCGGAATCGAGAAATTAAACTGGTTAGCGAAACATTTAAGATTGATTTGATACCAGTAGAGTTAGGGAGTTTTGATGTGATAATCGGTATGGACTGGTTGAAAGAAGTGAAAGCAGAGATCGTTTGTTACAAAAATGCAATTCACATTATACGAGAAAAAGGATAACCCTTAATGGTGTACGGAGAAAAGGGCAACACGAAGCTACATCTTATTAATAATTTGAAGGCACAAAAACTAATAAGAAAAGGTTGCTATGCTGTTCTAGCACACGTCGAGAAAGTACAAACTGAAGAAAAGAGCATCAATGATATTCCCATTGCAAAAGAATTTCCCGATGTATTTCTGAAAGAATTACCAGGATTACCCCCACATCGATCCGTTGAATTTCAAATAGATCTTGTACCAGGAGCTGCACCAATAGCTCGTGCTCCTTACAGACTCGCACCCAGCGAGATGAAAGAACTGCAAAGCCAATTACAAGAACTTTTAGAGCGTGGTTTCATTCGACCAAGCACATCACCGTGGGGAGCTCCTGTTTTGTTTGTCAAGAAGAAAGATGGTACATTCAGGTAGTGTATCGACTACCGAGAGTTGAACAAACTTACCATCAAGAACCGCTACCCACTACCGAGAATCGACGACTTATTTGATCAACTACAAGGCTCGTCTGTTTATTCAAAGATTTGCTTACGTTCCGGGTATCATCAAATGCGGGTGAAAGAAGATGATATTCCAAAGACTGCTTTCAGAACACGTTACGGTCATTACGAGTTTATGGTCATGCCGTTTGGTTTAACTAATGCACCAGCTGTGTTCATGGACCTTATGAACCGAGTGTGTGGACCATACCTTGACAAGTTTGTCATTGTTTTCATTGATGACATACTTATTTACTCAAAGAATGACCAAGAACACGGTGAACATTTGAGAAAGGTGTTAGAAGTATTGAGGAAGGAAGAATTGTACGCTAAGTTTTCAAAGTGTGCATTTTGGTTGGAAGAAGTTCAATTCATCGGTCACATAGTGAACAAAGAAGGTATTAAGGTGGATCCGGCAAAGATAGAAACTGTTGAAAAGTGGAAAACCCCGAAAACTCCAAAACACATACGCCAGTTTTTAGGACTAGCTGGTTACTACAGAAGGTTCATCCAAGACTTTTCCAGAATAGCAAAACCCTTGACTGCATTGACGCATAAAGGGAAGAAATTTGAATGGAATGATGAACAAGAGAAAGCGTTTCAGTTATTGAAGAAAAAGCTAACTACGGCACCTATATTGTCATTGCCTGAAGGGAATGATGATTTTGTGATTTATTGTGACGCATCAAAGCAAGGTCTCGGTTGTGTATTAATGCAACGAACGAAGGTGATTGCTTATGCGTCTAGACAATTGAAGATTCACGAACAAAATTATACGACTTATGATTTGGAATTAGGCGCGGTTGTTTTTGCATTAAAGACTTGGAGGCACTACTTATATGGGGTCAAAAGTATTATATATACCGACCACAAAAGTCTTCAACACATATTTAATCAGAAACAACTGAATATGAGGCAGCGTAGGTGGATTGAATTATTGAATGATTACGACTTTGAGATTCGTTACCACCCGGGGAAGGCAAATGTGGTAGCCGATGCCTTGAGCAGGAAGGACAGAGAACCCATTCGAGTAAAATCTATGAATATAATGATTCATAATAACCTTACTACTCAAATAAAGGAGGTGCAACAAGGAGTTTTAAAAAAGGGAAATTTAAAGGATGAAATACCAAAAGGATCGGAGAAGCATCTTAATATTCGGGAAGACGGAACCCGGTATAGGGCTGAAAGGATTTGGGTACCAAAATATGGAGATATGAGAGAAATGGTACTTAGAGAAGCTCATAAAACCAGATACTCAATACATCCTGGAACGGGGAAGATGTACAAGGATCTCAAGAAACATTTTTGGTGGCCGGGTATGAAAGCCGATGTTAATAAATACATAGGAGAATGTTTGACGTGTTCTAAGGTCAAAGCTGAGCATCAGAAACCATCAGGTCTACTTCAACAACCCGAAATCCCAGAATGAAAATGGGAAAACATTACCATGGATTTCATCACTAAATTGCCAAGGACTGCAAGTGGTTTTGATACTATTTGGGTAATAGTTGATCGTCTCACCAAATCAGCACACTTCCTGCCAATAAGAGAAGATGACAAGATGGAGAAGTTAGCACGACTGTATTTGAAGGAAGTCGTCTCCAGACATGGAATACCAATCTCTATTATCTCTGATAGGGATGGCAGATTTATTTCAAGATTCTGGCAGACATTACAGCAAGCATTAGGAACTCGTCTAGACATGAGTACTGCCTATCATCCACAAACTGATGGGCAGAGCGAAAGGACGATACAAACGCTTGAATACATGCTACGAGCATGTGTTATTGATTTCGGAAACAGTTGGGATCGACATCTACCGTTAGCAGAATTTTCCTACAACAACAGCTACCATTCAAGCATTGAGATGGCGCCGTTTGAAGCACTTTATGATAAAAAGTGCAGGTCTCCGATTTGTTGGAGTGAATTGGGGGATAGACAGATTACGGGTCCGGAGATTATACAAGAAACTACCGAGAAGATCATCCAAATTCAACAACGGTTGAAAACCACCCAAAGTTGACAAAAGAGCTACGCTGACATTAAAAGAAAAGATATAGAATTTGAAATTGGAGAGATGGTCATGCTTAAAGTTGCACCTTGGAAAGGCGTTGTTCGATTTGGTAAACGAGGGAAATTAAATCCAAGGTATATTGGACTATTCAAGATTATTGATCGTGTCGGACCAGTAGCTTACCGACTTGAGTTACCTCAACAACTCGCGGCTGTACATAACACTTTCCACGTCTCGAATTTGAAGAAATATTTTGCTAAAGAAGATCTCACTATTCCGTTAGATGAAATCCAAATCAACGAAAAACTTCAATTCATCGAAGAACCCGTCGAAATAATGGATCGTGAGGTTAAAAGACTTAAGCAAAACAAGATACCAATTGTTAAGGTTCGATGGAATGCTCGTAGAGGACCCGAGTTCACCTGGGAGCGTGAAGATCAGATGAAGAAGAAATACCCGCATCTATTTCCAGAAGATTCGTCAACACCTTCAACAGCTTAAAATTTCAGGACGAAATTTATTTAACGGGTAGGTACTGTAGTGACCCGAACTTTTCCATGTTTATATATAATAATTGAGATTGATATTTACATGATTAAATGTTTCCAACATGTTAAGCAATCAAACTTGTTAAGACTTGATTAATTGAAATATGTTTCATATAGACAATTGACCACCCAAGTTGACCGGTGATTCACGAACGTTAAAACTTGTAAAAACTATATGATGACATATATATGGATATATATATAGGTAACATGATACTATGATAAGTAAACATATCATTAAGTATATTAACAATGAACTACATATGTAAAAACAAGACTACTAACTTAATGATTTTTAAACGAGACATATATGTAACGATTATCGTTGTAAAGACATTTAATGTATATATATCATATTAAGAGATATTCATACATGATAATATCATGATAATATAATAATTTAAAATCTCATTTGATATTATAAACATTGGGTTAACAACATTTAACAAGATCGTTAACCTAAAGGTTTCAAAACAACACTTACATGTAACGACTAACGATGACTTAACGACTCAGTTAAAATGTATATACATGTAGTGTTTTAATATGTATTTATACACTTTTGAAAGACTTCAATACACTTATCACAATACTTATACTTAACTAAAATGCTTACAATTACATCCTCGTTCAGTTTCATCAACAATTCTACTCGTATGCACCCGTATTCGTACTCGTACAATACACAGCTTTTAGATGTATGTACTATTGGTATATACACTCCAATTATCAGCTCTTAGCAGCCCATGTGAGTCACCTAACACATGTGGGAACCATCATTTGGCAACTAGCATGAAATATCTCATAAAATTACAAAAATATGAGTAATCATTCATGACTTATTTACATGAAAACAAAATTACATATCCTTTATATCTAATCCATACACCAATGACCAAAAACACCTACAAACACTTTCATTCTTAAATTTTCTTCGTCTAATTGATCTCTCTCAAGTTCTATCTTCAAGTTCTAAGTGTTCTTCATATATTCTACAAGTTCTAGTTACATAAAATCAAGAATACTTTCAAGTTTGCTAGCTCACTTCCAATCTTGTAAGGTGATCATCCAACCTCAAAAAATCTTTGTTTCTTACAGTAGGTTATCATTCTAATACAAGGTAATAATCATATTCAAACTTTGGTTCAATTTCTATAACTATAACAATCTTATTTCAAGTGATGATCTTACTTGAACTTGTTTTCGTGTCATGATTCTGCTTCAAGAACTTCGAGCCATCCAGGGATCCGTTGAAGCTAGATCCATTTTTTTCTTTTCCAGTAGGTTTATCCAAGGAACTTAAGGTAGTAATGATGTTCATAACATCATTCGATTCATACATATAAAGCTATCTTATTCGAAGGTTTAAACTTTTAATCACTAGAACATAGTTTAGTTAATTCTAAACTTGTTCGCAAACAAAAGTTAATCCTTCTAACTTGACTTTTAAAATCAACTAAACACATGTTCTATATCTATATTATATGCTAACTTAATGATTTAAAACCTGGAAACACGAAAAACACCGTAAAACCGGATTTACGCCGTCGTAGTAACACCGCGGGCTGTTTTGGGTTAGTTAATTAAAAACTATGATAAACTTTGATTTAAAAGTTGTTATTCTGAGAAAATGATTTTTATTATGAACATGAAACAATATCCAAAAATTATGGTTAAACTCAAAGTGGAAGTATGTTTTCTAAAATGGTCATCTAGACGTCGTTCTTTCGACTGAAATGACTACCTTTACAAAAATGACTTGTAACTTATTTTTCCGATTATAAACCTATACTTTTTCTGTTTAGATTCATAAAATAGAGTTCAATATGAAACCATAGCAATTTGATTCACTCAAAACGGATTTAAAATGAAGAAGTTATGGGTAAAACAAGATTGGATAATTTTTCTCATTTTAGCTACGTGAAAATTGGTAATAAATCTATTCCAACCATAACTTAATCAACTTGTATTGTATATTATGTAATATTGAGATACCATAGACACGTATACAATGTTTCGACCTATCATGTCGACACATCTATATATATTTCGGAACAACCATAGACACTCTATATGTGAATGTTGGAGTTAGCTATACAGGGTTGAGGTTGATTCCAAAATATATATAGTTTGAGTTGTGATCAATACTGAGATACGTATACACTGGGTCGTGGATTGATTCAAGATAATATTTATCGATTTATTTCTGTACATCTAACTGTGGACAACTAGTTGTAGGTTACTAACGAGGATAGCTGACTTAATAAACTTAAAACATCAAAATATATTAAAAGTGTTGTAAATATATTTTAAACATACTTTGATATATATGTAGATATTGTTATAGGTTCGTGAATCAACCAGTGGCCAAGTCTTACTTCCCGACGAAGTAAAAATCTGTGAAAGTGAGTTATAGTCCCACTTTTAAAATCTAATATTTTTGGGATGAGAATACATGCAGGTTTTATAAATGATTTACAAAATAGACACAAGTACGTGAAACTACATTCTATGGTTGAATTATCGAAATCGAATATGTCCCTTTTTATTAAGTCAGGTAATCTAAGAATTAGGGAACAGACACCCTAATTGACGCGAATCCTAAAGATAGATCTATTGGGCCTAACAAACCCCATCCAAAGTACCGGATGCTTTAGTACTTCGAAATTTATATCATATCCGAAGGGTGTCCCGGAATGATGGGGATATTCTTATATATGCATCTTGTTAATGTCAGTTACCAGGTGTTCACCATATGAATGATTTTTATCTCTATGTATGGGATGTGTATTGAAATATGAAATCTTGTGGTCTATTATTATGATTTGATATATATAGGTTAAACCTATAACTCACCAACATTTTTGTTGACGTTTTAAGCATGTTTATTCTCAGGTGATTATTAAGAGCTTCTGCTGTCGCATACTTAAATAAGGACGAGATTTGGAGTCCATGCTTGTATGATATTGTGTAAAAACTGCATTCAAGAAACTGATTTCGATGTAACATATTTGTATTGTAAACCATTATGTAATGGTCGTGTGTAAACAGGATATTTTAGATTATCATTATTTGATAATCTACGTAAAGCTTTTTAAACCTTTGTTTATGAAATAAAGGTTATGGTTTGTTTTAAAAATGAATGCAGTCTTTGAAAAACGTCTCATATAGAGGTCAAAACCTCGCAACGAAATCAATTAATATGGAACGTTTTTAATCAATAAGAACGGGACATTTCATTATTTTACTGGACTTTAAAGGGAGAAGCCAAAGTTTGGTTGGAATCGTTACCTGAAGGGGCGATTGATACATGGGATGTTTTAGTTGAAAAATTTCTTAAACAATTCTTTTCGGCATCTAAAGCCGTGAGACTTCAAGGAGAAATAGTTACGTTCACACAAAAGCCAAATGAAACTCTTTATGAGGCGTGGACAAGATTTGGAAAGTTATTAAGAGGATGTCCGCAACATGATTTAGACACTTGTCAAATAGTACAAATATTCTACCAAGGATGCGACATCACTACAAGAAAAGACATCGATATAGTAGCTGGTGGTTCCATTATGAAGAAAACTGCAACTGACGCTTACAAAATTATTGATAACACTACTTCCCACTCACATGAGTGGCATCAAGAAAAAGATATCGTTAGATCATCTAAAGTAGTTAGAGCCGATTCTAGCCATGACTTTGATTCCATTTCTGTGATGACCCGGAAGTTTCTGATCAAATTTAAACTTAATCTTTGTATGATTAACATTTTCGACACGATAAGCAAAGTCTGTAAAACTGAATCTCAAAATTTTTGAACTATTCAAATACCTTTCGGTTATTCTCAACGATTCGCGAACCATTATATGTAAATAGATACATATATATACTATAACTTGAAAATGTAACAAAGTTTTAATTGCATGATACCGTACATTAAACTTATTGGTTTATATATCTATTTGAATATATATGATTTCAAGTTATTTAGTAAACGATAGTAACATTCGTTTATTGATTCGATTGATATTTAGATAAGTTAACTAAAACGTTTAAGATGAACCAGTAAAACACTAATTTGCTACAGTGTTTTCAAATTGCCACATTACTCAAAATGCTACAGTGTTTTCGAAAATCACTATTTGCTACAGTGAAATTGACTTTGCTACAGTGAATTGCTACAGTAACTTTGCTACAGCAAAACACTATTTTAAAATGTATTTTAACAAATAGCGAGACAATGATTTATAGAAGTAAATGACCAAAACACTCAAATGTATAAGTTATAATTTGAGTGATATAATTTAGGGATAATTTAAGTTATATTGTGACAAAGGTACGAGTCACAAAACGAAAAGTACACGATATAAAATAGTACGCAAGGACGTCTGAAAATCCGGAACCGGGACCCGAGTCAAGAAGAAACGCCCGACGCAACGGACCAAAAATATCTAGTCTACTATGCACAAGAATAAAATATAATATATAAATAATTATATTAATTATTTATATATTTATATTTATTTTATATTATGTCGACAAGCTAGGAGCCAAAACAATGTGAGCTGTCCCTGGTCCTCATGAGAGTCGCATGGCCAGAAGGCCATTTCCATGCGAGTCGCATGACTCCAGATTTCAGGCCACATCTATAAATTTCAGTGTTTTCGCTCGATTTAAATCACACACATACACAAATATATAGATACTCCGTAATATTATTTATTATTTATTATTATTATTATTATTATTATTATTATTATTATTATTATTATTATTATTATTATTATTATTATTAGTAAGATTATTATTAATCTTATTATTTTTTATTATTATTAGTGTTATTATTTTTGCGATACAAAAATAATAATGTACAAAAAATATTACGACGGAGTGCTGTCCAAGTAATTTTCAAAATGAGTTTTCGAGCAAGCTAGAGCTAAGGAAATTATGGGTTATTGCCAAGGAGGTTATGGGTAATGTTCGGGGGTATTTTTTTTTGTGAATCAAACCTCGTGTTTATCATCTCCGATAGTCTACGTGCTTTCCTGCAATATTGTATATCAATATTAAACAGTGAGTTTCATATGATCCCTTTTTCAAATTATATTTTTGGGCTGAGAATACATGCGCAGTTTTATAAACTGTTTTACTAAATGGATACAAATACTAAAACTGATTTTGTGTGAGTATATAGATCCCTTTTAAACTCTAAATATTTTTGGGCTGAGAATACATGCAAATGCTTTATTAACCGATATACAATATTTATATGCGTGAGTTTCATTTGCTCCCTTTTTAATTGCTTTTGCAATCTATATTTTTGGGCTGATAATACATGCACTTTATTTTAAACACAATGGATACAAGTACATACTAAATTCTACACTGAGTTTGAACCGAAAATCCCTTAGCTTTGGTAACTGTTAACTGCCAGTTATAAGAACTGGTGGGCGCGAGTAGTAGTATATGGATCCATAGGGCTTGACATCCCCGTCCGAGCTAGAGCACTAGCCTTTTAACGGACGTATGCTATTTGAGAAGCGTACACGTTGGTTTGCGTGTATTATTAAGATGATTATACAAAGGGTACAAATTATATAAACGTTAAAGTTTAGTTACCAGGGTGCTCAATTTTGTAGAACCGATTGATAAACGTTTCGGATGAAACAACTGAAATCTTGTGATCCACCTTTTATTTAAAACATAATGATAAACGTTTTGAATAAAACAACTGAACTTTTGTAATCCACATTGATATACGGATTATGTGTAATATTAAAACTATGAACTCACCAACGTTTGTGTTGACACTTGTTAGCATGTTTATTCTCAGGTTCCCTAGAAGTCTTCCGCTGTTTGCTTATATGATAGACAAGCTATGTGCATGGAGTCTTACATGGCATATTTTTCAAGAAAACGTTGCATTCACCAATTCATCACCATGTACCTTATTTAGACTGCATTGTCAACGGAAGTACTGTTGTAAACTATTATATAAGGTGATTGTTTATATGTAGAAATCATCAGATGTCGAAAACCTTTGATTTAATATTCATTTATGGTGTGCCTTTTCAAAAGAATGCAATGTTTATAAAACGTATCATATAGAGGTCAAATACCTCGCAATGAAATCAATGAATGACGTATTGTCCATATGGATTTGGAGCGATCGTCACAGTTTCTGCAAAGATAGATGCTGTCGAGAGACGAATGGAAAAGATGACTAAAGATATTCACTCAATACGAATTAGTTGTGAGCAGTGTGGAGGACCACATTTGACAAAAGATTGTCTCAGTATTGAACTAACAATGGAACAAAGAGATAATGTTTCATACATAAACCAAAGGCCTGGAAATAATTATCAGAATAATTATCAACCGCCAAGACCAATCTACAATCAAAACCAGAATTATGACCGAAATGTTTCATACAACAACCAACAAGGTCCTAGCAATCAACAAGTATCCAATAATACTTACAATCAGCAAAGACCTATTTTTCAAAACAAACCACCACAAACCGTTGATAAAAAGCCAAATTTAGAAGATATGATGTCAAAGCTAGTTGAATCTCAAACGCAATTTTTCACATCTCAGAAACAAACCAATGAACAAAATGCTCAAGCATTTAGAAATCAACAAGCTTCGATTCAAAATTTAGAATAAGAAGTAAGCAACCTAGCAAGGTTAATAGGTGAAAGAAAATCGGTAAGTTTACCTAGTGATACAAATGCTAACCCCCGGAATGAAACAGCTAAAGCCATTACCACAAGAAGTGGTATTACACTTAAACCACCTGAAATGCCTGTAATCTCTGATGAAGCTATTCCTACTCCACAAGAACCACAATTTGAGCAAGATAAGGAAACAGAACTGGTAGTTGAAAAGGTTAATGAAGATAACACAATTAAGGCTAAACCTTATATTAAACCATACTGTAACGACCCGGAATTTTTCCGATCGTACTATACTTATGAGATTAATATTTACTTAAATTAAACCTTACCAACATGATAAGCAATCTAAACTGTTGAGACTTATATTTTTGAAAAGAGTTTTACACAACGTTTGACCGTCCAATTTGACCGATGATATCACGAACTATATAACACACGATAATTATACGATTATGTATATGTACATATCTATACATATTTAACATGATTTAAGGATGGTTTAACATTTCATTGTGAACTAACAACAATGAGTTATAAGTATACTTTGAGACCACTAACTTAAGTTTTCAAAACGATAACTATATGTAACGTTCTTTGACATATATACTTACAATCTATAATGTGTTGTGATTTATGTCACCAATATGATTTAAGTGTAATGGGATTAATTTGTAACCAAAATAATCTTGATAAATATCGAACAAGTTTGGGGAAGTGTGGAGTGCACACTTGTTTGAACTTATCTTGATTATGACGGAGGTTCGGGGGCAGCGCCCCCGATAAGCGGGGTCCAAGGGGTGGCAACCCCTGGCGGGGTTCAAGGGGCAGAGCCCCTGGCTGGGGTCGAGCTGCCAGGTCAGCTTGGAAATTTTTTTTTGGCCTAACATTGCTTTATTAAAAATGTCTTAAAATTTTATTTTTGGCCCGGTTGGACCCAAAATAAAAGCCCGATTTTGAGCTTCTTTTACCGTATCATACCCATCATCCATACGTATTTACTATTGGTAAATACACATCAAATCAATATCCTTATCAGCTTTAGATCTGCCCTAGATAAGAGGGAATCTTATTTGTAAGCTAGCATACATTATTACTCAAAAATTCAACACAATAATTTGTCCTTGTTCCCTCAACAACCAGACTGTCCTATAAGTATCACCATCACCTTGTTTTTTTCAATTCATTCTTACAACCATCTTTCTCTAACCAAACAAAAACACACTCTTAGGAACTCTAAGTGTTCTTCACAATCTCAGCAAATACTCATGAAGAACTAGCTTCATGAACAACCTATAATCATCATAAGAAAGTTTGATCAAGATTATTTTCTATCTTTTCCAGTAGCTTTATCCAAGTAACTTGAGGTAGTAACCTTATTCATAATCTTATTCGATTCATATTTATATAGCTATCTTATTTTGTGTTATAAAATTTTTAACAACAAGAACATAGTTTGAATGATTTCAAACCTGTTCGCAAACTAAATAGATCCTTCTAATTTGATTTTTAAAACACTTCAAAACCTGTAATATATCATATTATGACAAAATCGGATTAATCATATCTTGGCTAATTAACATAATATTTAATATATATTCACTTATGATTTGATTTTATATATTCCAGGACTACCCGTAAACAACACGAGAAGATTAATCATAAGACCTCATGATTGTACGCAACACGTCATCTGACAACACGGTACTTTATGTACGCAACACGTCATTTGACAACATGGTACCATGGGTCGAGATTAATTCTGATCAATACGAATACGATGGGGTCTTTATTTATTTTATTGAGCAACTAATTATGGACCATTAACAACAGACTGCTAACTACGGACTAAGAAAATATTAAAAGTATTATAAGTATATATATATATATATATATATATATATATATATATATATATATATATATATATATATATATATATATATATATATGTAACGATTACTTGAAAAGAAAATATGTTGATATATTATATATATGGTTAGGTTCGTGATATCTATCGGAGACCAAGTCGAGTTAAATACCTTCAAGGAAAAGGTGAGTATATAGTCCCACTTTTAAACTCTAAATATTTCGGGATGAGAATACATGCATTTTATGATTTACGTTATGGACACAAGTGATTAAAAATATATATTCTACGTTGAGTTGTGCCACTGGCATACTTCCCTGTAACTTGGTAACTATTATTTACATGAGGTATTGTAAACGCGAATCCTGTTGATAGATCTATCAGGCCTGACAACCCCAACCGGACTGGACGACCAGTATTCAACGGTTGCACAGTACTTCGTTTCGGTAACTACACTTGGTACGGTGTAGTAAGATTTCATAATAAAGGGAATATGCGACGTTGATTAAATGTTAAGTATGGTTATCAAGTGCTCAACAACTTAGAATATTTTTATTAAAACGTTTATATATGAAATCGTGTGGTCTATATTTATAACGCTGCCAGCATTAAACCTATATCTCACCAACTTTATGTTGACGTTTTAAGTATGTTTATTCTCAGGTGATAACTAAAAGCTTCCGCTGCAACATGTTGAATTTAAGCAAGATCTTGAGTATGCATATTTGATTCAAAAATAAAACTGCATATCGGAGGATTTGTAATGTAAAATATGTTGGAGGTCGTATTGTTATTATCACATGTAAAGTTTGTAAGTCTAAGATTATCGCTAAACGATAATCATTATTAAGTTGTTTAAACCTTGTATTTGTAATAAAAGCTATGGTTTGTATTGTAAAAACGAATGCAGTTTTTGAAAAATGTCGCATATAGAGGTCAATACCTCGCGATGAAATCATATGTTATTGTATTCGTCCTTATGGTTAAGGTCGGGTTATGACACATACCAACCACCACTTCCTTACCCGAGTAAAATGAAAAAAGAGAGACTTGAAGCCGAGCAATCCAAATTCTTGGATATGTTTAAACTGATAAATGTTAATCTTCCTTTCATTGATGTGATTTCAGGAATGCCTAGATATACTAAATTTCTGAAAGATCTAATCACAAATAGAAAGAAAATGAAAGAACTCTCGGCTGTTACTATGAATGCTAATTGCTCTGCAGTACTATTGAATAAGATACCAGAAAAATTATCTGATCCAGGAAGTTTCACGATTCCATGTTTTCTGGGTAGTCTTAGTTCAATAGAAGCATTGGCAGATTTAGGTGCTAGTATAAATTTAATGTCGTATTCACTATAAGCTAAACTAGACCTTGGAGAATTGAAACCAACACGAATAAGCATACAACTAGCCGATCGATCAGTAAAATATCCTGGAGGGATAATGGAGAACATGCTAGTTAAAGTTGCTACTTTAGTATTTCTAGTAGATTTTGTTATTCTGGACATGGAAGAAGATTTTCGAGTTCCTCTCATATTAGGAAGACCATTCTTAAACACGGCTAAAGCAATAATAGACATGTTTGGTAAGAAACTGACCCTAAGTATAGAGGACGAGAGTGTCACCTTTTCAGTTGATAGAGCCATGCAACAACCGCAATCTGCAGATGATACATGTTATTATATTCAAACTATAGATTCACATGCAGAATTGTTAGAAGAATTTCTAGAATTACAAGGAACAGGAGAATGTTCTTTAGGAGAAGGAACTGAACCAATTGATGAAACTAAAATGTTAGCTACACTTATGGCTAATGGATATGAACCAACAACAGAAGAAATTCAAATGCTAAAAGAAGAAGACAGATATCGATATAAATCATCGATAGAAGAACCACCGACATTAGAGTTAAAGCCACTTCCAAACCATTTGGAATATGCTTATTTACATGGTGAATCCGAATTACCTGTAATAATATCGTCTTCTCTTACTGAATATGAAAAATCTCAACTCATTTCTGTGCTAAAAGCTCATAAACCAGCTATTGCATGGAAAATTCATGATATTAAAGGAATAAGTCCTTCGTATTGCACACATAAAATCCTTATGGAAGAAGGTCATAAAACATATGTGCAACGCTAAAAAAGACTAAATCCTAATATGCAAGATGTTGTTAAGAAAGAAATTATTAAACTGCTAGATGCAGGTTTAATTTATCCAATCTCTGATAGTCCATGGGTAAGCCCAGTTCAATGCGTACCTAAGAAGGGTGGCATGACTGTCATCACAAATGAGAAAAATGAGCTTATTCCTACTAGGACTGTAACAGGATGGCGTGTTTGTATTGATTATAGAAAATTAAATGACGCCACCATAAAAGATCACTTTCCCTTACCTTTCATTGATCAAATGTTAGAAAGATTAGCCGGAAATAGTTACTATTGTTTTCTTGATGGTTTTTCTGGATATTTTCAAATTCCAATAGCACCCGATGACCAAGAGAAAACCACATTCACGTGCCCTTATGGTACTTTTGCTTATAAACGCATGCCATTTGGACTTTGCAACGCCCCTGCAACCTTTCAAAGGTGCATGATGGCGATTTTTCTCGACATGATAGAAGAATGCATGGAAGTTTTCATGGATGACTGTTCAGTCTTCGGTGATACTTTTGAAACATGTCTAGTTAATCTTGAACGAATGCTTATTAGATGCGAACAATCAAATCTAGTTCTTAATTGGGAGAAATGCCATTTCATGGTCAATGAAGGGATCGTTCTTGGTCATAAAATTTCAAAGGAAGGAATTGAAGTAGATAGAGCTAAAGTAGATGCAATTGCTAAACTTCCACATCCCACCAATATTAGAGGAGTTAGGAGTTTTCTAGGGCATGCCGGTTTTTACCGACGTTTCATAAAAGATTTTTCTAAAATTGCCACTCCTATGAATAAACTCCTAGAAAAGGATGCTCCATTCATCTTTTCAGATGAATGCATCAAATCTTTTAATATTCTTACAGAAAAACTCACTAATGCGCCGATCATGATAACTCCAAATTGGAATCTACCATTTGAACTCATGTGCGATGCAAGTGATTTTGCAATGGGAGCCGTTTTAGGACAAAGGATTGAAAAATGATTTCAACCTATTTATTATGCTAGTAAGACGTTACAAGGAGCACAAACGAATTATACAATTACTGAAAAAGAACTCCTTGCTATTGTCTTTGCTTTTGACAAATTTCGTTCATATCTCGTTGTAGCTAAAACGGTGGTCTATACCGACCATTCTGCTCTTAGATACCTATTTTCAAAACAAGATGCCAAGCCACGATTAATCCGTTGGATCTTACTCTTACAAGAGTTCGATATTGAAATCCAAGACAAAAAGGGAGCAGAAAATCTCGCCGCTGATCATCTTTCTCGTCTTGAAAATCCTGAATTAGAAGTTCTAAATGAATCGGCCATACAAGACAACTTTCCTGATGAATATCTATTGAAGATAGATTATAATGAAATTCCATGGTTTGCAGACTATGAAAACTACTTAGTATGTGGATTCCTTGAAAAAGGGTTGTCGTACCAAAAATGAAAGAAATTCTTTAGTGATATAAAACACTATTTCTGGGAAGATCCACATTTGTTTAAAAGTTGTCCCGATGGAATAATACGCCGATGTGTATTCGAGGATGAAGCTAGTCAAATCTTAAACCATTGTCACACAGGACCAACAGGAGGGCATTATGGGCCTCATCTTACAGCAAATAAAAGTTTACGACGCTGGATTCTATTGGCCTACAATTTTCAAAGACACACACCTTCTTTGCAAATCCTGTGATGCTTGTCAAAGGGCCGGAAAAATAAATCAACGTGATGAAATGCCACAAAATGTCATTCAAGTATGTGAAGTATTTGACGTTTAGGGTATTGACTTTATGGGTCCATTTCCAAAATCTCATAATAATCTCTACATTCTAGTTGCCATTGATTATGTATCTAAATGGGCAGAAGCACAAGCTCTCCCAACTAACGATGCACGAGTTGTAGTCAACTTTTTAAAACGTCTTTTTGCAAGGTTTGGAACACCGAAAGCTTTAATAAGTGATCGGGGTACTCATTTTTGTAATAATCAACTTGAGAAAGTTCTCAAAAGATATGGAGTAACTCATAAAATCTCCACTGCTTATCATCCACAAACAAGTGGACAAGTTGAAAATACCAACCGAGCACTAAAACGTATTCTAGAGAAAACCGTAGGATCAAATCCAAAGGAATGGTCCATGAAATTGGAGGATGCACTTTGGGCTTTTAGAACAGCCTACAAAACTCCAATTGGAACCACACCTTTTAAACTCGTTTACGAAAAAGCATGTCACCTTCCAGTAGAAATTAAGCACAAAGCATTTTGGGCTTTGAAAACATGTAATCTTGATTTACATGAAGCCGGACGTTTAAGGTTAAGTCAAATAAACGAATTAGAAGAATTAAGACATGAAGCATATGAAAATTCATTAATCTATAAAGAAAGAACGAAGAAATGGCATGATAAAAGAATTAGAAGTTCAAAAGAATTTAAGGAAGGAGACCGAGTTCTTCTTTTCAATTCACGATTCAAGCTATTTCCTGGAAAATTGAAATCAAGATGGTCTGGACCATTTATAGTCAAAAGAGTTTTCCCATACGGAACAATAGAGTTAATAAATTCAAATGGGATTGAATTTAAAGTTAATGGTCACAGAGTTAAATATTACATACATGGACCGATGGAAGTTAACAATGAAGTCAATCACAATTTCAACACCACATCTAACTAAGTGTGGGGAGAATTGAATCTTTTTAGGGTAATATGAATTTTTGTTAGAGTTAGATGTTCTGTTTTCGTGTAGTTCTCGACAATGGAATCCGAATGGTCTTTCCCTAGCAGACCCTAAAGAACTAGTCTTCTCCCCCCATTCTGAATTTTTTTTTTTTTTTAGGTTTTACGAGATGAAGAATTCCTGTGAACTAAACCATGGTCTAATGCTACACGCTTTGATCACTAAACGTAATAATGACACACTCCCGAGTGACCTGTTATCAGTAATAAGAGCCAAATTGGACGGAGTAAGAAAAGAACTCAGAAACGATCATAATAAGTTACATATTGGTAAAGGAAAATCAAAATCCGCAGCGAAACGAAGAGCACGACACCTTGAAAGATGTCACAAATGCGGAAAATGGTCACACGAAGGGAAATGTTCAAACAATCAGACACATTTCAATACCGAGTTCGTTACTTTATGCAGAGAAGGACCGTACATATGTTTAGAAGAAAATTTATTGAAAATTCGTGGATACGCTTACGTAGCTATGGAAAACTAATTCGTACGACTCTCTTATGAGTCGGCTAAAGCAGGTCACTGAGAATTCCATCTAGCAGGTAAGTATGTACAGTTTTTATTTTTATTTTTACTGCTTTTAACTTTTTGATAATAAACGCTGAATCGTTTGCTATAAAGTATTAAATTGCTATTCAATAAAATTAGGTGTTAAAACCGAAATTATTGATATCATACAAAAATTTATTACATCACTGCGAAATTTACCGTTTATTCATAAGGTATAAATATCTTTAATCAATCAATCCAAAATATTTCAAAAATTCGTCAAGAGTAAAACTAGGTAATATAGCCGAAATTACTTTACCCAAAAGAGGGGCGTATATTTTTGATAATATTTGATTGATTAAAGTGGGATAAAAGACCAAAAAGATTTTTAATTTTATTTTATTTTTACCATATTTTTAAAATTAATATTGTAAATTTTTAAAATCAATATATTTAAGTTTGTAAATATTTTAAAAACTAATATTTTTAAAATAAGTTTGTAAAACTAAAATATGAAAATATTAATAATATTAATATGAATTTTTAATTTTATGCATTTTAAATTTAAGTTTGGTGTGAATTTAAAAACAAAATTTACTTTATCTCATTAAGTTAAAAATATGATTTCTAAAATTCGTCGTGAGTTGAAGACTAGGTCGTTGAACCGAAATTGCTTTACCCAAGGGAGGGATGAGAAATTTTATTATCATTATTTTTAATCTTATTGAATTAAAGTATACCAAAAACATAAAAAAAAAAACCAAAATCTTTGCTTTTAAAACAATCGCTTTAAAATGACAAATTTTAAAATTTTGTCGAGGGACGGACTAGGTAAACGTACCGAAACAACCTCCTCCTAATTGAAAAGGAAAACAAAATTTTAAATTACTCAATTATTTGTTTTATTAAGTTAAGGTTTTTATAAATAAAAAAAATATGTATATATATGTTTGTAGTTTATCTTATGTACAAAACAGGGTAAAACAGCGCACTTTCAAAGACTGGCATTAAGTTCATCAAAAGCTACTAATTTTAACAATAAGACGTAAAATATCAAATGTGATATAAAATAGTATGGTTGCAAACTCGGTATTTTTAATCTTTTTTCTACACTAATCACCCTCATGAATTTAAATTTTTACTGATTTCTTGTAAATGAGGGCATTGCAAGATCTCAAGTGTGGGGAAGGGTTATACATATTTATGAACGATAAAACTAGGTGATGCTACCGAAATTATTGTTACCTTGGAAAGGACATAAATTGAGAAACAACCCAAAACGCTTGAATTCATTTAAAGTGGAATAGAGGAGAATAAAAAGGCAAAGAAAGAAATAAATAAAAGCTGAGTGTGGGAAGAATTCACCAAGTTCTTTAAAACATATATCACATATCTGTACAAGCTTATTGCAGGTACTTTTGTTTTGGACTAAACTAATCAGTTTTACCCGATTTATTGTAATACTTTTAAAAGAAAGATGGATCTACACGATGAATCAATTCCATCATTATAAGGAAGTAAAGTCTTCCGAAAAAGACACGCGCTTCTTGATTTAGGTCAAGAAGTTGTCGTCCAGACCAGCTGTAGGTTGACGAAAAATCTAGAAAAGTCATCTCTAAAATCAGCAGGAAATCCACGAACCTCAGCATCAAACAGGGTCGCCATGTGGTCAGACTTATCCTAACCATGAGAGGATCTGTCTCGTAAAATGGGGAGTGCGCCGTGCAAATTAGCTTGATAAGACTAATGAATCAGACCACCAGTAAGGATAATCTCTTTAAAGTTTAAAAATCAGCTTTTAAGCCTGATATTACTCAATCCTTGAGATTGACTTTAAAGATTGAGAATTACAAACTCATGGAATTCGATGATATCTAAACTCGAACTTGAACGAGAAAATATTTTGATCAAATTACAAACCGATTTATTTTCTGAAAACCTATTTTCAATGCGTTCGTTACCATTGAACGTAAAATCCTGAGAATTCATCAGAATTTATTAGGTCACCTGAACCAAATCGGGTGTCAACCGTAAGAACGGTGGTTGCATAGCATGGTCGAAGACAGGACCTTGTGCCAGACCGAAAAACTATAGGGTGATCTTTACTATTGCTCCTACAAAGGATAGTAATTGCATCCGACATGATATAGACCATAATCAAAAGCATGTCATTAGACATTGCCTTAACAGTTGCTTGTTCATCGCTTTCCTTTACAACCGGACGGTAGTTTACTGAAAGGTAATATACGGAACAAGTAAACTGAACGTGTTGCTTTCCTAATACAAGGTTAGCAAGTGGGTGACACAAAACCATAAGTTTTGAGCTAAAATTTTCAAATCTAAAACCCACACAACCCACAAAAACATTTTGCAACACCGGTGAAGGGTTATTCCAGAAAACTTATCTAGGGTAAAAACTAGATTGATTTTTCAAAAGATCAAATGTTTTCATAAAGATCCAATTTCCTAACGGATCTAAATTTTTATAGTCATGTGAGACTGTAAACCACATCGTTACCATCATTGTTCATAACCGCCGTATTGAAATCACTGATGTACAAAGTGGGAAGAATAAAGAAGTGATTCTAGTAGAGTTATATTCAAGTTCTATATTGCTTGAGGACAAGCAACGCTCAAGTGTGGGAATATTTGATAATGCTAAAAACGAACATATATTTCATAGCATTATCCTTCAAGAAAGACAAGCTTTTAGTTGCAATTGTTCTAATTTCAAGTAATTATCGTTTAAATAATAAAAGGTGAAGACAAAAGACAGATTCGACGATTTGAAGACGCAAATGACCAAAAAGCTAAAAAGTACAAAGTACAATTCAAGTGGTTCAATTTATTGATGAGAAACGTCTCAAAATTACAAAAGTACAAGCCGCAAAATGCAAAGTACAAGATATTAAATTATACGAAAAGGCGTTCGAAAATCCGGAACCGAGACATGAACCAACTTTCAACGCTCGACGCAACGAAGCTGAAAGTACAAGTCAACTATGCACAAGAATATAATATAATATTTAAATAATTCATAATAAGAATAATAATAAATAATAAAAAGTTGTTAATTGAGCATAGTTAAGGGGTCATAAGTGAAAATTTCAAATTCATCATTTGCCTATAAAACGAGACTACGGAGTAATGAAAGATACACCTTTTCTATTTTCTAAATCTCTTACTCTCTCAATATATTTATATTAATATTATAATTTTAATATTAAAGTTTAATAATAATAAGGTTATGTTAGCGAATGTTTTAAGTTTGTAAGTCGAAACTCTGTCCCTGTAACACTACGCTATTAATACTCATTGTAAGTTATGTTTAATTATTTTTATTAATGTCTAGTAGCTAAGTTATTTTTATGCTTATTTAAGCCGAAGTAATCGTGATGTTAGACTAAATATTAAAGACGGGATAATTGGGTTTTGGATCATAATTGGGGTTTGGACAAAAGATCGACACTTGTGGAAATTAGACTATGGGCTATTAATGGGCTTTATATAACTAAACGATACCTCGTTAATTTAATATAGAGGTTATGATTTGACGTATCTATATATAACCACATACGCTTAATTGGGTACGATGAGCGGGATATTTATAAGTACAAATTATTGTTCATTTGACCGAACACGGGGATGATTTAATAGTTACTAGACTCATTAAAACAGGGGTGGATTACATTCAAGGGTAATTGGTGTAATTGTTAACAAAGTATTAAAATCTTGGATTACATACAGTCAATAACCTGGTGTATTCATTAAACAAAGTATTAAGACCTTGTTACAGTTCGAATCCCCAATTAGTTGGAATATTTGACTTCGGGTATAAGGATAATTTGACGAAGATCCTCGCACTTTATAATTATGACCGATGGACTATTATGGACAAAACCGTATGGACATATCGAATAATCCAGGATAAAGGACAATTAACCCATGGTAATAAATTAAAATCAACACGTCGAACATCATGATTACGGAAGTTTAAATAAGCATAATTCCTTTATTTAATATCTCATCGTACTTTTATTTACTGTCATTTTATTTATCGCACTTTTAATTTATTGTACTTTTAATTATCGTCATTTACTTTACAATTTAAATTAAGTTATATTTTGCATTAGGTTTTAATTGTGACTTAAGTTTTAAAATCGACAAACCGGTCATTAAACGGTAAAAACCCCCAAAGTTACCTATAATTACTATATATCACTAAATCTAGTTTAACTACTTAATTAACTAATTTGACCTAGTAAGACACCCAATAATAGTGTCCACGGATCGACCTCCCGGACTTTACCTTAGCTATATTATTACACGATATGTATACTTGCCTTTTGTGTTTTAGTTTAATTTAGGTGATTTCCTGTAGTAAATAAATATAAAACTGATAGCCGTTTCATACACACCCTCTAGAACACATCAATAGTATTGATTACATAATACGTTTTTGTATATATAACAGTATATATGTATAGATACATCTGTTTTTATATATCTGTATATATATATATTTTTTATATTATAACTAATCTTTTAATTAATAAATATAACTATAATAATACTCTTAATTTTATAAAAAAAAAAATAACACTTTATCATAATATAACAATATTATTGATAATAATAATATTTACAATATTATTAATAATAATGATAATAATATTAATTTCTAATATTACTAAAATTATTAATAATAATATTATTAGTAATAATAACAACACTAATAATAATAATGCTATAACAATTTTCATTCATCACGCTTCACATCTATATAACAAATTAATAATACCCCTACTACTGATTTTAATGTTAATGGTAACTTTTATAATTATGAGAGTAATAATATTGATATAACAATTTTATTTAACCTATAATTTTTAATATATTAATATTATTGTTTATGTAATTTTATATTTTATATTATGTAATAACTTATATTGAGTAGTAATTTCTTATATATATAACACAATATACAAATCATAAATATTAATAGAAATCATATATATACATATAGATTCATAATAATATCATGTATCTATTTATATATAAATACTTAATTGTTTATTATTTTATATGTTTACTTTTAATTGATTAAAGTTTATTTTATTAATTCAAAGTATCATATATATACTTTTATTTTATATGTTTTATTTACAAATTTACTTACGCACAATGTTTCGTGAATCGTCGGGAATAGTTAGAGGTCAAATGGTTTCATGTAAACAGTTTCTCAAAATTTTGTAACTCACTATTACAGACTTTGCTTATCTTGTCGAAATCATATAAAGATTAAGTTTAAATTTGGTCAGAAATTTCTGGGTCGTCACCGTACCTACCCGTTAAAGAAATTTCGTCCCGAAATTTGAGTGAGGTTGTCATGGCTAACAATAAAAATGTTTTCATGTCGAATATGAGTTGATAAATAGAGTTTTATCATCATTGAGTACTATGGATAAAACAATTCGATTATTCAAAGAGTACGAGTGAAGTTATCACAAAAGAGTGAAGTAAGGAAGTGAAGATTTAGCTTTTGACGTAGTAAGGGTTGAATTTAGGAAATAAGTTGCATCTTGACTTTTAAAGTTGTCTCGGTTGAATTCCGAAATTCAAGGGATTTAGAGAAAATCCACGAAATCTAAAAGATTTGATTCTTTGGCGAGTAAGGGAATTAAGATCTCTATAATTAAATATGGTGATCTGCCTCGATTTCCCTTTCTAATATTTCCTTTATAAATTAAACTCTTCCGTTCCATTATTCTCACGATTCCTATATTTTTTTCTTTCTTAGTTCATACATCCAAATGATTGTGAAAATGCTTAGTTCCGTTCAAATCCTTGATATTTTCCTAATTATCATTTCTGTCATCCTTCTTTTCAATCTTCCACCAGAAAAATATGTTTACTTTTACTATTACCTTGGGGTGATACTATTCTTAATTCTACTGTTTCTTTATATTGCTATATGCATTGATATATACGGTTTGAAATTTCTGGGTTGTTGTTGAGTTTTATATCTTCCCTTATATTTCACTGTCCCTGCTTTTGTCTCCTATAATCATTGTCATACACAGTTAATACTCTCTCTATTTGCTGTGATTTATACCCCCATTTACACTTCAAAGCTTTATGCTCTGTTTTCTCTTCTATTCAATAAGCACATCAAGTAATGGTCCAGAATTCGTAGGTATGGAGTTTCGATTGAATATGGCTAATGTTCTAAGAAAGAAATGGTAATAGCACAATCTGAATTGTCAAATTACCAGAATTCAAGGGAAAGATAGGACTATCAAGGAAATATGTTCTTGATATGTTTGGAGATGAGGTAGAATGTAAGAGTCGTGTAACATGGCACATGTTGACGTTATGATCTGTGAATCATCACATTTCATTAGAAACTCAGCATGACTTACTGTAATATAATCACGTTGATCAAGTGTCATTATATTATACTAATTCATGTATCAATTTCCAACACTACTTCAAAATCATTCATAATTCAAACTCGAATTTTTAAAGAAATTTAGAAACTAAAGTAGTTTCCTTTATGATGTAATATGGATAGCACAAAGAGATAAATAATTTCGGACGAGAATATTTATGAAAATATCTTCAGAAATATCGAAGACATTTATGATGATATTTTGGAATTTCTAAGTTCGATGGTTGATGAAGAAAGATTTTCCGCAAGATTTTAACATGAGTACGGAGTAAGATATTCATTGAAGGTTTCATCGGATCCAGAATTACCTGGATTCTTTGAATATATGGTATGGTCCTTGTATTTGGCCTTGATCTCCTTTATGGTTTGCTCAATCTGTTTTTCAGTACCAAATTTTCTATTGAGTGTTTCCAACACTTCATTCTTTATCATCAAACTTTTGACTGTTAAGACAGTCTTCAGTTTTCACTACTTCATCAGCTTTTTCAAAACTCAAAAAACTGATTCATAAGCTAAAGCGCTTTTCAGAAATTTAGAATTGAAATTCGTAAATCCAGGAGATAGAATTTATATTTATATATATAAATTGTTGCCGTAGAATCGCTGAGAATTTCGAGATTATCTATTGATGCCTTCCGGTACTTGGTATGGTAATTATCGTTACAAGATACCGATAAGTTCATGATAAGACTTCAATAGATAAATATATGGAGTTCATGATAAGACTTCAATAGATAAATATATTGATTTGTTGTAGAGATTTGAGCCAACGAGCAACGAGGTTGCTGGTACATCTGCTGGTAATATAGTGGAATATAAAAGATTTTCCGGTAACAATAAAAGAGCACGCATATATATCAAGGTTATAATAAGGTTAATTCGAATGAAAGTCAAAGTTGATTTGCTGGAGCTGTGACAAAATTGGCTAATTTGGAAAGGAATTGCAAAGTTATTTTCGGTAATAATAACGCCAAAGGAGCTAGCACAGATACGTGTTAAACGTTTGCTCAGGTTTCGAGTGTTTTCAATTGTATGTATCAATCTTTTCTTCCGTAGATGAAGTGCGGTTGGTTCATCCTCTCGATTGAGGTGTTTTCAAGAATCATGAAAAGTTTGAACACGGATTGTAATCGTCAAAATACAAATGAGGTTTAAGATGAAATCAAGTGGCAAACTTGAAGAATTGTTTAGTTTCATATGTTATAATCAATATTTTAATTCATTTTAATTGTCCAATGTTATTAGTCCACAGTCGATAGTCCACAGTTAATAGTCCAATAATTCATATATAGTTTAATATATAATATTCGAATTAATTAATACGTATCGTGACCCGTGTACATGTCTCAGACTCGATCACAACTCAAAGTATATATATTATTTGAGAATCAACCTCAACCCTGTATAGGGAACTCGATCATTACTGCATATAGAGTGTCTATGGTGATTCCAAATAATATATATAGATGTGTCGATATGATATGTCAAAACCTTGTATACGTGTCCCGATATTTAAGTGCGTAAAATAATTACAGAAATTAAATGACGATAAATAAAGTGCGTAAAGTAAAAAATAGAAATTAAATGACAATAAATAAAATTGCGATAATTAAATTGCGATAAATAAACTGCGATAAATAAAATGTAATCAGTTAGCTAGGAACAGTTAGCTAGGATTTTGTTAGCGTGGATTCTTAACAAAATTTTCTCATGGTTAATTTGTTTGTTTCTAACAAATTTTATTTTTGTCCAATGTTTTCTTCATTATGCCACTTGTTGGATTCTGATAGATCAAGATCCAAATATGAAATTGAATGAAAAGGGTTATTCTGCGGTGAACGGATATGTATATCGGTGGTTGTAAATAGGATAGTAAATTGACTGTTGAATTAGATTTGAAAGAATGTACAGTATACTTATTAATGTGAAATCTAAATATTCCTCGGGTATTACCTACCCGTTAAAATATTTTCACCATTAACAGTTTGTACGAAAGAATTTTTAATTACAATCTTTATGAAAAAATATATATACCTATATATTTTCTTCAGATGTAATCATGGATTTAATGAGTCAATATGATATTAAACTCATTTGATTTACCGTTAGAACAAGAATATATAATCTCTAAAACATTAGAGATTACATAATCACTATGTCGAACAAAGATAAATGATGTAGATCATCATGTAGAACGATGATTATACTCGAAGTACAGAATGAGATGTTAAAGCTGGTGACGTGGATGTTATTGTTGGTGGTACTAGTGCCCTCCAAAGTTAACACTCGATCTCGGAGTTCTTTAACTTCTTCTACTAATCCTGGTTGGTTATCAGTGTGAGGTAGAGGTCGAATATCTTCTCTAGTTCCGTAAATTGTAGCCTCAAGATGAAAAATTCTTGCAAAAAGGGTATAAACGGTGTTGCGAACAGGTTCACCGGTGAACGGGTCCAGTACTCCAAGGTTAGGTGGTAGATTCAGTTCATGATATGGAGTACCTTCTTCCCTTCTCCATAGGGTGAGTATGTCACAAACCCACCCCCATTTTATCCAGTAATCATGGTAGTTGATTGGTTGGTGTGCTCCTGTCACGCTGTCTTCGGAGTCAGAGGAGCGTGGTGGATTTGTAGAGGCCATCTTACGCGATCAAAGAAAAGATTTTTGGTATGAAAAGTTTAGTGACAACAATTGATAGTTGGATGTATTCTAAATGCATAATATGCATAGATATATATAGTACCAGGATCCCTTAAATTACGGAGAAATTTTACGAGAGATATCAGGTAAGGTCTACAGTAACAGATACGCTAAGATATGAATTGTCAGATACGCTAGGATATGAATTTTGTCTATACACTATTCATGCAGTCAATGCAGTAAAACGTGTCTAGACTAAGAATGATAAGCAGGTAATTTCGTAAGGATGATAAGCAGATGATTTCCGACTAGAAATGATAAGCAAAACTTTTGACATACAGACACGATCGAAGTCCAGACTCATTAATGCATCCTAACAACTATTAGTTAGACACACTAATGTAAGACCTGGTTCGCTAAGACCACCGCTCTGATACCAACTGACGTGACCCGTCCTAATCCATCTGGACGAATACATTACATTTGGTTACATCGCGAGGTACTTGACCTCTATATGATACATTTTACAAACATTGCATTCGTTTTTAAAAGACAAACTTTCAATACATCAAAAGTTGACGGCATGCATACCATTTCATAATATATCCAACTATAATCGACTTAATAATAATCTTGATGAACTCGATGACTCGAATACAACGTCTTTTGAAATATGTCATGAATGACTCCAAGTAATATCTCTAATATGAGCAAATGCACAGCGGAAGATTTCTTTCATACCTGAGAATAAACATGCTTTCAAGTGTCAACCAAAAGGTTGGTGAGTTCATTAGTTTATCATAATCATTCATTTTCATCATTTTAATATACCACAAGATTTTCATTTCTCATTAACATACGTCCCATGCATAGAGACAAAAATAATCATTCATATGGTAAACACCTGGTAACCGACATTAACAAGATGCATATAAGAATATCCCCTATCATTTCGGGAAATCCTTCGGACATGATAAAAACAACATCGAAGTACTAAAGCATCTGGTACTTTGGATGGGGTTCGTTAGGCCCAATAGATCTATCTTTAGGATTCGAGTCAATTAGTAGATCGGTTTACTAATTCTTAGGTTACCAAGCAAAAGGGGCATATTCGGCTTCGATCATTCACCCATATAATGTAGTTTCAATTACTTGTGTCTATTTCATAAAACATTTATAAAAATTTCGCATGTATTCTCAGCCCAAAAATATAGAGGGTAAAAAGGCAAATGAAACTCACAATACTGTATTTTGTAGTAAAAATACATATGACGACATTGAACAATGCAGGGTTGGCCTCGGATTCACGAACCTATTTATTAATATTCATAGTTGTAATTGAACACATATATATAAATGTATTAGTTATATCATTTTTATGTTAATAATATATATATATATATATATATATATATATATATATATATATATATTTTATATGTTCATTTTGTATATATATAAAAATATTAAATTTTGTTATGTTATATGTGTTAAATATATATATTTTTGTATGTATTTAATTTGTTTATCAAAACAGTAGTTCTATTATACTAAGTTAATATCAGTAAAAATAAATAATGATAATAACATTAATAATATACATATGTTAATAATGACCCTATTAGTGATAATAACAATGATATTAATAATAGTACTTCTATCAATATTAATTTTACAGTTTATGGTAGTTATGACATTAATGATTTACTAATAATAATAATAACTTTGTTAAAAAATGATAATATTAATGAAGATATTGTTAATAATGATACCTTGGCTTAATAATAATAATAATAATAATAATAATATTAAAAATTACAAAAGTGATACTAGTACTAATATTAATGAGAAAAATGATAACTTGTATTATATTCCATAATAATAATAATAACCCTAATCATAATAATATTAATACATATATTAGTAATAATATCTATATTTCATAAATGATACAATTTAATAATAATCAACATATTAATAATACTTATAGTAATAATAATATTAGTAATAATAATAATAATAATAATAATAATAATAATAATAATAATAATAATAATAATAATAATAATAATAATAATAATAATAATAATAATAATAATAATAATAACAACAATAATGATTATGATATTATTAATAATCATGGTAATTATAATACTAACACTAATATTAATTATAATACTTATAAATATAAACGTGGTAATAATTATAATCATAATATTAACAAAAATAATAATAATCATAATCGTAATAATAACATTAATAACATTAATAATAATAATAATAATAATAATAATAATAATAATAATAATAATAATAATAATAATAATAATAATAATAATAATAATAATAATAATAATAATAATAATAATAATAATAAATAAAAGAAATAGGCTACCTTATCAAAGGAGCCATATTAAAAAGAATTGCATCAAGCCAGAATCGAACTCGAGACCTCACGCCCACCCAAAAACACTCATGACCATCGAACCATCACTGCTTTCTGATTTATTTCTCCCATTTAATTCTTATAACCCGTATTTAACTCCCTCCTTATTTCTTCTTCTCCAACTCGAAATGGATCAACCAGACTCAAACCAAGGTATTTAACATGCTTAAAAGTTCGAATAATATCAGAAATCGAGACAGAAACGTCTTTTAATGGGTGACTAAATTAATTTAAAACAAAAAGAAAAGAGAAAAATTGAGCTGTTAAAACAAAAGAAAACGATTAACAACTCATCATGTGACTTTCAGTTGTAGAGAGTTTTAGCTTTGGACTTCTACACGAATTAGATTCTAAATGACTCCTGGAAACTTTATCCATCAACAATTTAACTGAAAACACAAACACAACTTCAAATTTCATGATGAACTCGATGTTTGACTTTTTGAAAAAATACATTTGACTTCAAAATTTGAATTCAATATAAAAAATTAAGATTTGAAACTTTACAGAAAGTTTAAATGAACGATTCCTAACAACATTACATTTATGGATTTTGAAATTGATTTTGAATTTGAGCTTATCAAAAATTTAATACGCGAACAGGGTAAGCTTCGTGTGTTCTTCATTCTTTTGATTAAATTCAACAAATGGAACTAATTAAATTTGTTAACTGATAATGAGGATGTGAAAGTCAGGTGAATGTATCAATATACTTGAATACTTCCTTTGGTTTATAGTGAAATTGGATCGACATGTTCCAAATTATAAACAGAAAAAAATATAAAAAAAATACAGAAAAGGCGTATGATTCCTAATCGAATTGGTTGTATATGTGATTGGATTTCTTGATTGGTACTAATTGAAGACATAAGGATCAATTTACCACAGATGATACCGACGTGCAACTGAATACGATATCTCCTATATTATATATATATATATATATATATATATATATATATATATATATATATATATATATATATATATATATATATATATATATATATATATATATATATATATATATATATATATATATATATATATATATATATATTTAACCATATTTATCTATATATCTGCATAAATATTAATATATAAATATATTAAATTGTGTTTTGTATATATATATATGTATTTATATATATCTGTACCTATATCAATATTTATATATCTGTATTTAATATATATTCGTATAAATACTTAATTGTTTATTATTTTATATGTTTACTTTTAATTGATTAAAGTTTATTTTATTAATTCAAAGTATCATATATATACTTTTATATTTATATGTTTTATTTACAAATTTACTTACGCACAATGTTTCGTGAATCGTCGGGAATAGTTAGAGGTCAAATGGTTTCATGTAAACAGTTTCTCAAAATTTTGTAACTCACTATTACAGACTTTGCTTATCTTGTTGAAATCATATAAAGATTAGGTTTAAATTTGGTCATAAATTTCCGTGTCGTCACATCGGGTTCCGAAGAACTTGAACTAGTGACGAGTTCCATTTTGTACGATTGAGTAAAGGGTTTTTCGATATGAAATGATTTTCGGATATCAGATGATATTCTAATTACATAGAATACTTACATATAGTACAGAAGATCCCCTAGATTACGGAGGAATTTACGGAATATATCAGGCAAAGTTTACAGTAACAGATACACTAAGATATGAATTTTGTCTATACACTATTCATGCAATCAATACAGTAAGATGTGTCTAGACTAAGAATGATATGCAAGTGGTTCCCTGTGACGATTGCTCCAAATCCATATGGGCGAACACATCATTCATCGATTTCATTGCGAGGTTTTTGACCTCTATATGATATGTTTTGTAAACATTGCATTCTTTTGAAAAGGCACACCATAAATGAATATTTAAATCAAAGGTTTTCGACATGTGATGATTTCTACATATAGACAATCATAGTAAATAATAGTTTACAATAGTACTTCCGTTGACAATGCAGTCAAAATAAGATACATGGTGATGATTTGGTGAATGCAACGTTTCCTTGGAAAATATACCATGTAAGACTCCATGCACATAGCTTGTCTAACATATAAGCAAACAGCGGAAGACTTCTAGGGAACCTGAGAATAAACATACTTAAAAGTGTCAACACAAAGGTTGGTGAGTTCATAGTTTTAATGTTGCACATAATCTGTATATAAAGGTGGATCACAAGATTTCAGTTGTTTCATCTAGAAACGTTTATCAAAATATTCTACAAAATTGAGCACCCTGGTAACTAAGCTTTAACGTTATAATAAGTACCCCTGTTTTAACATACATGCAACCAACATGTACAATACACACAAACCAACGTGTACTAAACTCAAATAGCATACGTCTGTTTTATAGTTCAGGCTAGGATTTCAATACCTGGAACAGACGGGGATGTCAAGCCCTATGGATCCATATACTACTACTCGCGCCCACCAGTTCTTATAACTGGCAGTTACTAGTTACCAAAGCTAATGGATTTTCGGTTCAAACTCAGTGTAGAATTTAGTATGTACTTGTGTTAATAAAGTGCATGTATTCTCAGCCCAAAAATATAGATTGCAAAAGCAATTAAAAAGGGAGAAAATGAAACTCACCTTAGCAGCATATAAAGTTGTTCACCAAAATGTGACCGAAACTCGGATTACCAATTAATCGTAGATCTCAACCTAGAGAACATATGTTGGTCAATAAATATCTATCAAGCTTGGTTTGGTCATAGTGTATCATAATCCTAATGCTCAAGATCGACATACAAAAGTTATCAAAAGTCATTTCAAAAAGTCAATTTTGACAAAAGTTCAACAAAACGAGATGTACCTTATATAAGGATTCATTTACTCGGTTGGTAATATTCAAAAATCCAATTTATCAATCTCGTAAACAAGTTGTTTAAATCTTAATTGTAGATTCAAAAGCAATTTCAATTAATGTCAATCATAATTCAGTTGATCATATCTTTTAATCCGTTCATCGAAATTACGCGATTTCTAAATGAAAAGTTATTGATTTTTCGCCAGCTTTCCAAAAACATGTATATCATATACCTTTTACCAGTAATATATGTATTTAATTCGTGATTCATTATAAACTGTTTAACGACGAAATTTAGCATACAAGCATGTATAAATATATATATATACTCGAGCACTAGACATGGATACACAATTAATATATAAAAGATAAAATATAAATGCTTACGTATCACTATTGTGATTCAATATTGCAGAAAAGTACGTAGACGCAATAGAGATGATAAACACTAGGTTTGACTTGCCAATAATACCTACGTATATTACCCATAATCTCCATAGCTATAACCCATAATTTTCTTAGCTCTATCCCGCTTGAAAACCCATTTTGAAAGTGCCACGCTCATGACTTCGTCGTAGTATTTTATGTATAAATAATACTAATACTACTAATAATAATAAGATTAATAACTATATTAATCTTAATAATAATAATATTAATATTAATATTAATAATAATAATAATAATAATAATAATAATAAAATTAAATAAATAATATAAGTAATACGGAGTAATATAAAAGAGTGTGAGGAAACTGAACCAGAAAATGATCGATTTATATAGATGTGGTCTGTCCTCAGACACCATGCGATCGCATGGTTTTTGTGAGGGGATGCCATGCCATCGCATGGCTCCCATTTCCAGCTCACAATCGTTTTTGTCCTACTCTTGTCGACATATTTATTAATTATATTTATAATAAATAATTTATATAATTAATTATATATTATATTAAATTCACGTGCATAGTTGACTTGTAATTTTTGTTCCGATAAGTCGTACGTCATCACGCGACTTATGTCCCGGTTCCGGTTTTTCGAACGTCCTTTCGTATACTAAGAAAACTTGCATTTTACGTTTCGTGACACGTACCTTTGTTAAAATATAGTCTTAAATTATCAATAAACTATATCACTCAAAGTGTATCTTAAATTTCCGTTTCATTTATTTTCATCACTCCTATAATCTTCTTTCTTATTTCATACTTACAAAAGATTTGTGAAAATGCTTCATCCAGTTTTGATTCTTGATATTTTCTTGGCAATCATATCATTCATTCTTCTTTTTCATCTGCCACCAGAGAAGGTTATTTTCTTCTACTATTACCTTGGGGTTATATTGTTTTTCATTCTCCCGTGTCTTTATATTGCTATACGCATTGATATACGCGGTTTATAATTTCGGAGTTGTTTTCGGGCTTTATATTTTCCATTATATTTCGGAGCTTCATGCTTTCGTTTTCTCTTCCCGACTTTAAGTCAAGCGAATAATGTTCCAGAATTCGCAGGTATGAATTTCAGAATGAACATAATTAATGTTCTAAGAAAGAAACGGTAATGGCAAAATCTGACTTGTCAAATTACCAGAATACCTCGAAAAAGACCGAATCATTAAGAAAATATTTTCTTGATATTTTTAGAGATTATATAGAATGAAAGAGTTATGTAACATGGTTCATGATGAGGGTATGATCTGTGAACCTTTATCACGTTCCATTAGAAACTCAGCATGACTTACTGTAATATAATCACGTTGATCAAATGTCATTATATTATACTAACTCATGCTTCAATTCCCAACACTACTTCAAAAACATCCATTTTTCGAAATTTTTAGAAATTAGAAACTAAAATAGTTTCTTTTATGATGTAACACAGATAGCGTGAAGAGATAAATAATTTCGGATGATAATAGTTATGAAGATATCTTCAGAAATATCGAAGATATTTATAATGAAAGATATGATAATATCTTAGAATTTCTAATATCGAAGGATAATGAAGAATATTTGTTCGTAACGGATTTTGAGTCAGGAGCAAGGTATTCTTTAATGACTTTAGCGGATACTGAATCATTTGTATTCTTTGAAGGCAGGTTTAGTCTTTGTGATTTGTCCACAGCCTCCTTCATGGTCTGCTCAATCCGTTTTCAGTTCCAAACCTTCTCTTTTTCTCAGCTTTACCACCATACTATTCTTTATCATCAAACTTTTGACTGTTAAGGTCGTTTACAGTTTTTGCTGCTTCATCAGCATTTTTCCAAAATTCGGAGAACTAGTTTCGCAGTTTGGGTGTTTTTCAGAAACTTCACCTTCGAAGTAAATAACTCTAGGAAATAGACATTATATGTATATATATAACTGTTGGCATAGAATTGCTGCAAAATTCAAAATACTGATTGCTAATTCCCGGTAGTTGGTATGGCAATTACCGTTACAAGATGTGGATGAGTACATGATAGGGTTTCAATGAACAATTATAATGGTTTTTCGGAGAGACTTTAAGTCACAGATTAATGAATTTGCTGGTACATTTACTGTTAATGTGGTGGAACATGAAAGGTTCCCCAGTAACAAAAATGTATATGCCAAAGTTACAAGTCTGAAAGGTCGTCGTTGACTGGTTGAACGGTTGATAATACTGGATACTTTTGAAAAGGAATTGCAAGGTTATTTTCGGTAAAAACAATGCTAATGGATCTTGCACAGATTTAAAGTCAAAGTATAGCTTTGAAAGATGTAGAGATCTAAGAATGATGTCACCGGTTCAGAGTTATGACTTGGATTCTGATCCATCAATATCAGAATATGTAATTGAATTTGTATGAAAACGATTGTATATCGTTGTGAGCATTGTTAATAATTTTTGAATCAAAGTTGAAGAATGTACAGTGTAACATATTAATTGCGAACTTATATATTTCTCGGGTATTACCTACCCGTTAAAGATTTCACAATTAATACTTTGTACAAAAGAATTTTTATTACCGTCTTTATGAAAATATATGTATGTATATTTTCTTCAGATGTAACACAGATTTAATGAGTTAATATCATATTAAGTTCATTTAATTTTCGGCTTGACTTAGAAATGATTAATCTCTAAAACATTAAAGATTACATAATCTTTGCAGAGTATTTCGCTAATGTAATCGATACTTCATTATTTATTCTTATTCCTCGGTGAAGGATGTTGATGCTCGTGGAATTTTTGTGAACCTTACAAGGCACAAATGATGTTTTCTGGAAAGTTTCGAGTACATCGAAAATAAAAATGTAAAATCAATTATGTAATTGAATAATACACTTGGTTTATTATGAAATGGAATTCATTAAGTTGAAACAGAGATTGTAGTTAACAATGGTTAAGTTGTTAAGGAAGGATGTACATCATTGCATATTAGTAATATGAACTATCCGAGTAGTACCTACCAGTTAAGATTCACACGTAATAGCTTAGTACGAAAAGATTTATTTTGATTTCAAAATTCATATATATTAAATATACATAAAATTTCTTCAGGGGAAATGAGTTAATACTTCATCGGTTATTGTTGCTGGTATTTCTTGGTAACTACGATGCGTATGACGTTGATGTTCAAGGTACATATTGTGATGTTGAGGCTTGCGGTGCGGATGTTTTTGGTGGTGGTAATGGTACTATTGGTGTTGTTGTCGGTGGTACTGTTGATGCCGGTGATTCTGCTGGTGCTTGTAACCTTTGCACCATATTCTCCAAAGCCACTACCCGAGCGCGATGCGCGTTGACTTCTTCTACTACACCGGTGTAACACCCTGATTTTTTTTTTTAAATCACAGCGGAAGTCTTAATTCACATAAATACCCTTAGTTAATTACAAACATGATTATCACAAATAATTAGCTAGTTACTTATTACAAACCACCGGTGTTACGTTAAACAACTAGTTACATATTTATAAAAGTTAAGATATCAGAGTTCGTCTTGTCAAACATATCGTCAACCTGAAGCCCGTCCCTACCAGTACTAATATCCAAAACCTGCAAGGGAGGAGGTGAGGGGGGTTAGCACGAGGCTAAGTGAATGAAATCATCTAACAGATCTAGCATACAGTACCAACTTGTACAACTACAGCAACTACAACAATCCATAACAGGAAACCGTCAACTAACAACTAATCATCTGGCAACTATCAACTAGCAACTATGCTCCAACTAGAGACTCGGCAGCTTGTACGAGCACATGACCACTAGCTGATCAGTCTAGCGTCTACCGAAAGTCCTTACTACTGAATCCCCAGTATAGTAAATCCACACGCAGGTGATGCGTCATTCAGTACTATACTCAACAAACAGTAGCCAACTGGACCCAACCACAATAAGGTTGACCTCTCTGAGCTGAACCAAACAATAATAGGTTCCAACAGGCAACTACAACTTGTGCACACAACTGTTAAGCAACTACCATTACGAACAACTGTCCCTACGACTAGCATGACAACTCTACAATGATCATTATTACAACATATCTACTAAGCATAGCAACTAAAAAAGTATAACATAGTAGAACAACTTGCTACTCTATACTACACCCGGAGATAATCCACCTCACCAATTACCAGCAACTGCTCAGTTATCTTACTTCTGAGCTTCTTCCTTGTTCTTATCACCTGAGAACAACACAACGAAGTCAATATACATATCTCAATCAATAGTATAATCAAATCATACTATAAACTAGGTCATAACACCATATATTCATAATTTTATGAGTCTACATCATGACTCCATTCAATAATGGCATACAGGTGCGTGCAAAACACGACATACACACTAAAACTCCTTTTCCGACCTAAAAACAGTTTGATCTAGTTTCTTAAAAGTTCACCATTGAAAAGTATTCTTTATTGTGATTCTAACGATAGTTTATTCATCAAAAATGGAGTTACGTTTTGAAAGTTACGCTCGTTTCAATTTCATAAAAGGTACTGTAGCAAATAGTGGTTTCCGAACACTGTAGTAAATAGTGACACTGTAGCAATAGTGACACTGTAGCAAATAGTGACACTGTAGCAAATAGCAAATAGTGACACTGTAGCAACTCGGGCAATGTAGCAAATAGTGACACTGTAGCAACTCGGGTACTGTAGCAAACTGGGTTTCGAACCAATTCGATGATTTTGTGATTTTTTCCCAAAAACTCGATTTCTATGTGTTTTTGACCAAATTTTAAGCACAAGAAAGTTACTAAACATATATACAACCTATTTCTAACATCAATTGATGTTTTTTATACATCAAACAACTAGATTTAAGCTAATTTCTATCAAAAAACCCATTTAATCAAGAAATCAAACAATGATTCAATCTTACAAACCTGGATAGATGATCACTAAGAAGTAACAATTCAATCCTTAAAGCTTCTTGATCCAATTCCACACTTGAATTAGATTAGGGTTTGAGAGTGACAAATGTTAGGTACGGAGTACTTGATTTATTTTGGGGGAAATGGAAGAATAGTCTGGAAACAGGCTTATATATGGGTTAAAAAACCCATACCCCATAACACACGTGTATTTATCAGTTATCTGATATCTTTCGTACTTCGTTAGGAGGACCTAACGGAGTCCAAATTCAACAAACGAACCTGTTCTGCGACCCTTGTCACAAACTGGTCTCAAATAAATAATTAAATAATTATAAACATATAATTATAAAAATCACTAATTACGTCATACCCCAAGGTACAATGGTCATTTCATCTAGGCTCAAAACGCGGGTGTTACAAATCTACCCTCCTTAAAAGAGATTCCGCCCTCGAAATCGGGTCAACTATGGTCAACAAACCCAAAAAAATTGTTACTCGCACCGCCAAAACACACGGTTAACTTTATCGATCTTATCCCCGATACCGACAATATCCACCACAATTGCATAGGGAAATGAGATTCCTGACGTCAATACACTCCCGATACCAAATAACTTGTCACAATCTTCGTCGATCAACGTCCGTTAATCCACTTAAGCCCACAAATTACACGATCAAGTCAAATAATCAGAGTCAAATTCGTGTTTCTTCGCCATTCCGTATCATAAATTTCACGATCTGTCATCCAATTCAACTCTTTATACAGTCCATTTTTCCCAATTATCCAAAGCTTAGGCAATAGAATTAGTCATCATGCTAAAATCTATACCTAGGTCCACGAAATTGTCTTGTAAGTTAACAGAACTTCACAGGTTATTCGTCTCATATCCAATCACATCACAATCCAATATAGCACAGGCCGCCTAATTTTCCTTCAGCTTCCCAGAAATTTCGTATGATTTATCACAATATACTTCTGTTGGCCAGACACAAGCATATTATCCTAAATCATACCTTCATTCTGAGTTGCTCGTAACGGAAAAATTTTACTTGTCTCATTCACTAACTTATGTCCAATCAATTTCCTCAATAAGCATCGGTAATTAATTTAACTACTTTATGACTAATCAATCACAACATCTGTCCAATCATAGTTACTCAAACCTTGTCTATCAATCATCCAAATATAATCTATCAACCAGATCATACATCCAACAAGCTTAGGAAATACCGTCATAACAATCATACTCATGCCACTATCCAACAACTTCATGTCGTCCAAAAGTCCACTACACAAACATACTCAACGCATCTCTATCCAAGTCACGGTTCTCAATCCCAAAAAGTCAACCTAAGGGTCACCCTTACCCCCACATGGCACAGAAGGGTCGCAACCAAAACATAAACAACATAATGCAACAAAATAAATCTTACACTAATATCAAGATCTACTAATCTACCACACATATATATACACCCAATCATATACATGTATATAACTAAACAATACGAGGATTTTGAAGCATACCTGTATTCACATCATATTCAACATCTGCATCTGCAACCATCTGATAAGCTCTTGCTGTTTTCGTAGGTGGATTTTTCTTTTCTGCCCAACTGGAGAACCAGAAGATCCACCTACTGATCCCGAGTGCGCTCCTGGCCCCGCCCCAGAACCTGATCCTCTTACATACGGACACTGAGCTGACCTATGCCCCACTTGATGACATTTCCAACATACATCCTCTTGGAACGAACACATCCGAATCTCGTGTCCCACAATACCACATCTCAAACATCTTTTGGTTGAATCTGAATAAAGACCACTGTGAGATGATCTACAACTATAACACCAAGAATTCTGACTTGATGCTGACCCACTCTATTCTGACCCGCTAGTCTGTTTCAACTTAACAGACTTCTTTGACCTAGAGTCCGAATGACTCATCACCTGATCTTGTTGTGGCATAACATAACCTTCCATTCTATTTCTTGCTGCTCTGACATCATCTTCCACCATCTTGGCCATAACAAATGCTTGCGATAACGTCGTCGCCATCCTAAACATTGTTCTATACTCTGGTAAAATTATATTAACAAAATGCTGAATTCTGGACTGTTCATCTGGAACCTACTGATGAACGAACCTTAATTTATCCATATACTTCTCAATCACCTCATCTATCGTCATTCGAGGCGTCATTTTCATTTCCAAAAATTCTGTCTTAATTCGATTGAGGTCATAGGCTGAGCAATACTGTTCGCAAACTTTACTATAAAATTTTTCCCAAGTAATCATGCTCACTTGCTCTTTTGGGATACTAGAAGTAAATGTATCCCACCAAACCATTGCCCTATTTTTCAACATACGACTAGCATAAATAACCTTTAATTCTGGTTCGCACTGACAGGCCTCAAAAACCTTTTCTATCTCTCTTAACAAGTTAAGGGTTACCGTTGGGTTAGAACTTCCTGAGTACTCTGGTGGATTACAATTCAGAAACTGTTTAAACGTACATTTCTTCTGTTGTTAAAACGTCGGCATCTGATAAGGACCCCACATCTGATTTAGGAACTGTTGATTAAACTGAGGTGGCACCTGATACTGTTGAGAAAACTGATACTGAGGTGGTAACCATTGCTGTTGTTGGTAAGCACTTCCAGTTTTCTGATAAACATTTGACTGCACCGGATACCCACTAATCATTTGATTCGGTACACTGCCACTTAGATTCACGGTTACTTGACGTTGTTCTAATTCCCTTATTCGATCATGTGCTTCCTTTAACTTACTTTGCAAATCTATTATTTGTTCATGTGGATCCTCTTCTGACACGTACCAGTCTTCATCTGGAGCTCTGAATGTTCCGGGGGCTGACGAACCAGTTGCGTTTCCTGTATTATCTGCCATATCTGCACTACCACAACATCTCACACAAACTCTTAGTAGAAAACAGGTTAGTACCTATCAACTAACGCATGTAATCCATACATTCACTTAACCCGTCCCCTCAGATATGTTTGACACAACACAAGGTTTGGGAACATGACATTCAACACAACGTACATGCGGCCAAACCTATGCTCTGATACCAAGTTGTAACACCCTGATTTTTTTTTTAAATCACAGCGAAAGTCTTAATTCACATAAATACCCTTAGTTAATTACAAACATGATTATCACAAATCATTAGCTAGTTACTTATTACAAACCACCGGTGTTACGTTAAACAACTAGTTACATATTTATAAAAGTTAAGACATCAGAGTTCGTCTTGTCAAACACATCGTCAACCCGACACCCGTCCCTACCAACACTAATATCCAAAACCTGCAAGGGAGGAGGTGAGGGGGGTTAGCACAAGGCTAAGTGAATGGAATCATCTAACAGATCTAGGATACAGTACCAACTTGTACAACTACAGCAACTACAACAATCCATAACAGGAAACTGTCAACTAACAACTAATCATCTGACAACTATCAACTAGCAACTATGCTCCAACTAGAGACTCGGCAGCTTGTACGAGCACACAACCACTAGCTGATCAGTCTAGCCTCTACTGAAAGTCCTTATTACTGAATCCCCAGTATAGTAAATCCACACGCAGGTGATGCGTCATTCAGTACTATACTCAACAAACAGTTTCCAACTGGACCCAACCACAATAAGGTTAACCTCTCTGAGCTGAACCGAACAACAATAGGTTCCAACAGGCAACTACAACTTGTGCACACAACTGTTAAGCAACTACCACTACGAACAACTGTCCCTACGAATAGCATGACAACTCTACAATGATCATTATTACAACATATCTACTAAGCATAGCAAATAAAACAGTATAACATAGTAGAACAACTTGCTACTCTATACTACACCCGGAGATAATCCCACTCACCAATTACCAGCAACTGCTCAGTTATCTTACTTCTGAGCTTCTTCCTTGTTCTTATCACCTGAGAACAACACAACGAAGTCAATATACATATCTCAATCAATAGTATAATCAAATCATACTATAAACTAGGTCATAACACCATATATTCATAATTTTATGAGTCTACATCATGACTCCATTCAATAATGGCATACAGGTGGGTGTAAAACATGACATACACACTAAAACTCCTTTTTCGACCCAAAAACAGTTTGATCTAGTTTCTTAAAAGTTCACCATTGAAAAGTATTCTTTATTACGATTCTAACGATAGTTTATTCATCAAAAACGGAGTTATGTTTTGAAAGTTACGCCGTTTTCAATTTCATAAAAGATACTGTAGCAAATAGTGACATTTTCGAACACTGTAGCAAATAGTGACACTGTAGCAAATAGTGACACTGTAGCAACTCGGTACTGTAGCAAATAGTGACACTGTAGCAACTCGGGTACTGTAGCAACTGGATTTCGAACCAATTCGATGATTTTGTGATTTTTTTCCCAAAAACTCGATTTCTAAGTGTTTTTGACCAAATTTTAAGCACAAGAAAGTTACTAAACATATATACAACCTATTTCTAACATCAATTGATGTTTTTTATACATCAAACAACTAGATTTAAGCTAATTTCTATCAAAAAAACCCATTTAATCAAGAAATCAAACAATGATTCAATCTTACAAACCTGGATAGATGATCACTAAGAAGTAATAATTCAATCCTTAAAGCTTCTTGATCTAATTCCACACTTGAATTAGATTAGGGTTTGAGAGTGATAAATGTTAGGTACGGAGTACTTGATTTATTTTGGGGAAAATGGAAGAATAGTCTGGAAACAGGCTTATATATGGGTTAAAAAAACCCATACCCCATAACGCACGGGTATTTATCAGTTATCTGATATCTTTCGTACTTCGTTAGGAGGACCTAACGGAGTCCAAATTCAACAAACGAACCTGTTCTGCGACCCTTGTCACAAACTGGTCTCAACTAAACAACCAAATAATTATAAACATATAAAATTACTAATTACGCCATACCCAGGGTACAATGGTCATTTCATCTAGGCCCAAAACGCGGGTGTTACAACCGGGATGATTGGCGGTTCGGACGAGCGGATGAATAAGATCCAGAATTTGAGAGAGTATATGATCATGACTAGATATTCTGGAGATGAGAGAGAAAATGGTATTACGAACAGGTTCGCCGGTAAGTGCTTCAGGTTCTTCGCCAAGAGGGCAATGTGGTGGATGGAAGGGATGGCCTTCTTCTTGTCTCCAATAATTAAGTAGGCTACGAACCCATCCCCAATTCATCCAGAATAGATGATGGCTGATTGGTTGATCCATTCCGGTTACACTGTCTTCGGAATTCAGGTGAATATCCATATCGGAATAGCTGTCGGAGTTTAAGGAATTTGAACTAGATACGGGATCCATCTTGTATAATTAGATAGATGATTTTTGATATGAAATAGATTATAGAATTTAGATTGGTACTCTTCAATACATAATTTACATATGTATATATAATACCAAAATTCCATAAATCACGGAGGAATTTTCGGAAGATGTCAGGAAAAGTTTACAGTAACAGATACGCTAAGATATGAATTTTGTCTATACACTATCTATGCAATCAATGCATTAAGATGCGTTTAGACTTAAGATGATAAACATGTAATTTCCGACAAGAAATGATAAGCAAAACTTTTAACATGCAGACACGGTCGAAGTCCAGACTTACTAATGCATCCTAACCACTATCAGTTAGACACACTCATGCAAGACCTGGTTCGCTAGGACCAACGCTCTGATACCAACTGTGACGATCGCTCCAAATCCATATGGGCGAACACGTCATTCATCGATTTCATTGCGAGGTTTTTGACCTCCATATGATACGTTTTGTAAACATTGCATTCTTTTGAAAAGGCATACCATAAATGAATATTTAAATCAAAGGTTTTCGACATGTGATGATTTCTACATATAGACAATCATCGTAAATAATAATTTGCAATAGTACTTCCGTTGACAATGCAGTCAAAATAAGATACATGGTGATGATTTGGTGAATGCAACGTTTCCTTGGAAAATATGCCATGTAAGACTCCATGCACATAGCTTGTCTAACATATAAGCAAACAGCGGAAGACTTCTAGGAAACCTGAGAATAAACATACTTAAAAGTGTCAACACAAAGGTTGGTGAGTTCATAGTTTTAATGTTGCACATAATCTGTATATAAAGGTGGATCACAAGATTTCAGTTGTTTCATCCAGAGACGTTTATCAAAATATTCTACAAAATTGAGCACCCTGGTAACTAAGCTTTAACGTTATAACAAGTACCCCTGTTTTAACATAAATGTAACCAACATGTACAATACACACAAACCAACGTGTACTAAAATCAAATAGTATACGTCTATTTTATAGTTCAGACTAGGGTTTCTATACCTGGAACAGACGGGGATGTCAAGCCCTATGGATCCATATACTACTACTCGCGCCCACCAGTTCTTATAACTGGCAGTTACTAGTTACCAAAGCTAAGGGATTTTCGGTTCAAACTCAGTGTAGAATTTAGTATGTACTTGTGTTAATAAAGTGCATGTATTCTCAGCCCAAAAATATAGATTGTAAAAGCAATTAAAAAGGGAGCAAATGAAACTCACCTTAGCAGCATATAAAGTTGTTCACCAAAATGTGACCGAAACTCGGATTACCAATTAATCGTAGATCTCAACCTAGAGAACATATGTTGGTCAATAAATGTCTATCAAGCTTGGTCTGGTCATAGTGTATCCTAATCCTAATGCTCGAGATCGACATACAAAAGTTATCAAAAGTCATTTCAAAAAGTCAATTTTGACAAAAGTTCAACAAAACGAGATGTACCTTATATAAGGATTCATTTACTCGGTTGGTAATATTCAAAAATCCAATTTATCAATCTCGTAAACAAGTTGTTTAAATCTTAATTGCAGATTCAAAAGCAATTTCAATTAACATCAATCATAATTCAGTTGATCATATCTTTTAATCCGTTCATCGAAATTACGCGATTTCTAAATGAAAAGTTATTGATTTTTCGCCAGCTTTCCAAAAACATGTATATCATATAGCTTTTACCAGTAATATATGTATTTAATTCGTGATTCATTATAAACTGTTTAATGACGAAATTTAGCATACAAGCATGTATAAATATATATATATACTCAAGCACTAGACATGGATACACTATTAATATATAAAAGATAAAATATAAATGCTTACGTATCACTATTGTGATTCAATATTGCAGAAAAGTACATAGACGCAACAGAGATGATAAACACTAGGTTTGACTTGCCAATAATACCTACGTACATTACCCATAATCTCTATAGCTATAACCCATAATTTCCTTAGCTCTATCCCGCTTGAAAACCCATTTTGAAAGTGCCACGCTCATGACTTCGTCGTAGTATTTTATGTATAAATAATACTAATACTACTAATAATAATAAGATTAATAACTATATTAATCTTAATATTATTAATAATAATATTAATATTAATAATAATAATAATAATAATTAAATTAAATAAATAATATAAGTAATACGGAGTAATATAAAAGAGTGTGAGGAAACTGAACGAGAAAATGATCGATTTATATAGATGTGGCTTGTCCTCAGACACCATGCGTTCGCATGGTTTTTGTGAGGGGATGCCATGCGATCGCATGTGTCATAACCCGTCCTTAACCATAAGAACGTGTTAGATAACGTATGATTTCATTGCGAGGTATTGACCTCTATATGCGACATTTTTAAAAAGGAAAACTGCATATATTATACATTACAAACCAAACCATTATTTTTGTTACAAGCTTTAGACAATAAAAAGATGATTATCGTTTAACGATAATCTTCGACTTACAAACTTTACAAATGATAATAACAACACGATTTCTAGCATATTTTACAACACACGTCCTCGGATATGCAGTTTTATTTTTGACACAAATATGAGTACGCATGATCCTGCTTAGATTCAACATAATGCAGCGGAAGCTTTAATTATCACCTGAGAATAAACATGTTTAAAAACGTCAACATAAAGTTGGTGAGATATAGGTTTAGTGCGCAGCAATATATATATAGACCACAAGATTTCATATATAAACAGTTTAATAAAAATATTCTAAGTGGTTGAGCACTTGGTAACCATACTTAACATTTAAAATACTTCAAGACATGTAACATAACTTATTTATATGTTAATTTAACAAGGTAAAACTTGGTTTTTCAAAGTATAAGTATTTTTGGAAAAATGGTCATTAAATGATTTTGTTGTAACAAAATGTTTAACTTCATATGTTTCACTAAACTTTCACTTATGCCGTATGATTTTGAATACAAACCAAGGTATTTACAGTTCATAGTCTTAAAGAAGAACTCGATCCAAGAAGATGGCAATTTGAATCAACGAAAACGGACTTGTAACGAAGAAACTATGACCGAAACAAAATTGGCTATCCTAGACATTTTCAACTACGGGATCAATTGGAAAAAAATGATATAAATCACATATTTCTAAGATAACATGATATTTTATATATATGTACTTATAATTCAATTTTATATGGTTCAGGATCACCCGTAAACAATACGAGAAGATTAATCATAAGATCCCATGTTTGTACGCAACACGTCATTTGACAACACCGGTACTTTATGTACGCAACACGTCATTTGACAACACCGGTACCATGGGTCAAGATTAATCTCGACCAATACATATACGATGGGGTTTTATTTATTTCGTTGGGGGTTTTGTTTATTGCGGGTATATTAAACATCTAAAAATGAACCATTAAAAATTGAATTACTAACATCGGAATGCTAACTACGGACTAAGGAAATATTCAAAATATTAAAAGTATAACAAGTATATATATAACGTTTGTTTTAAAATGAAAACATATTGATATATTATATATGGATAGGTTCGTGATATCAACCGGAAGACCGAGTCAAAATATATATATCATCAAGACAAGAGTGAGTATATAGTCCCACTTTTAAACTCTAAATATTTCGGGATGAGAATACATGTATTTTATGTTTTACGATATGGACACAAGTAACTGAAAAATATGTTCTACGTTGAGTTGTACCACTGGCATACTTCCCTGTAGCTTGGTAACTAATATTTACAGCGGTATTGTAAACGCGAATCCTGTTGATAGATCTATCGGGCCTGACAACCCCAACCGGACTGGACGACCAGTATTCAACGGTTGCACAGTACTTCGTTTCGTGACTACACTTGGTACGGTGTAGTAAGATTTCATAATAAAGGGAATATGCGACGTGATTAAATGTTAAGTATGGTTACCAAGTGCTCAACCACTTAGAATATTTTTATTAAACTGTTTATATATGAAATCTTGTGGTCTATATATATATTGCTGCGCACTAAACCTATATCTCACCAACTTTATGTTGACGTTTTTAAACATGTTTATTCTCAGGTGATAATTAAAGCTTCCGCTGCATTATGTTGAATCTAAGCAGGATCATGCGTACTCATATTTGTGTCAAAAATAAAACTGCATATCCGAGGACGTGTGTTGTAAAATATGCTAGAAATCGTGTTGTTATTATCATTTGTAAAGTTTGTAAGTCGAAGATTATCGTTAAACGATAATCATCTTTTTATTGTCTAAAGCTTGTAACAAAAATAATGGTTTGGTTTGTAATGTATAATATATGCAGTTTTCCTTTTTAAAAATGTCGCATATAGAGGTCAATACCTCGCAATGAAATCATACGTTATCTAACACGTTCTTATGGTTAAGGACGGGTTATGACATGTGGTATCAGAGCGTTGGTCTTAGCGAACCAGGTTTGCATTAGTGTGTCTAACCGAGAAGTCGTTAGGATACATTAGTAAAGTCTGGACTTTGACCGGGTCTGATTTAAAAAAAAAAAAAACCATTGCTTATCACTGTTGGTTAAAATTTATGTGTAAATATTATGTAAGTACTAATGGGTTAGTTGTTGTGTGATAGATGTCGGGCTCGAAACTTATTATCACATTCAGCGACTCCGAATCAGAACCTTCAGATTGTGTTTCAGTCATTAACATATCCGATGACGAAAGTGGTATTTTTGGGGAAGACTCACAATTTCCGGATGAACCAACTATAGAAATATCGGAAAGTGAACCCGAGGAGGAAAGTGAACCCGAGGAGGAAAGTGAACCCGAGGAGGAAAGTGAACCCGAGGAAGAAATACAGGAAATTACAAAAGATGAGTTCGAACTAGGAAAGAAACGAAAGGCTAATGAATTAGAAAATCCAAATCCCGAGTTTAATGAGAATGATGTGGCACCAATTCCACTCAACACTACCACCCCTATCCCCGCTATTCCTATTCGTTCTGTCCCGGCATCCAGTTCTTCAGTCCCACAGCCAAAATATAGGCAGACAGTTAGGATAAGCGTTAAGCAAATCTTTGTGTCTAAACGTCCTAGAAAATAGATCAAACGATGCGCTGCTGTGTCAAACCATGGAACCGAATAATGTTTTGTATAATATTAATAGTGTGGTTTGCTTAATGTTCGATGTAAGATAAGCATATGTAAATATTGAAGTATGAAATGCAATAATTTTCCATGGTTAAGTATTATTTAGATTGTAGTAATTGATTCTGTACTAAGCTATTAAGTATGAACATTAACGGGTAGGTACTACCCAAGATATAATTATAAAACGCTAATAAGAAGAAAAGGCTTTTATAATAATACCTGGTTCATATTATTAACAAGCTATAAATGTACTATAAATACACACTACATCTATAATATTCCATGTGAATAATTATTTTCTTTCATTAGGAAATGGCGCGATTGAATCGAATGACGGAACAAGAACTCGAGGAACTCATCAACCAGCGAGTGAACGACAGAATGTTATGGGTTGAGGCTGCAAGAGCTGCTGCAGTTAATCCAAATCCTCGTGTAGGATGCTCCTACAAGACGTTTCAAGCTTGCAAGCCTTCATCATTCAGTGGAACGGAAGGGCCGATCGGTTTAACCCGATGGATAGAAAAGATGGAGACGGTGTTTAAAATCAGTGGTTGTGATGAAAAAGACATGACCAAGTTTGCATCGTGCACTTTACAAGATAGTGCACTCACATGGTGGAAGAATTATGTGAAGGCGGTAGGAGGAGATGTAGCTTATGATACTCCATGGGAAGAATTCAAAGCAATGATAATCACCGAGTATTGTCCAAGGAATGAGGTTATTAAGTTAGAAGATGAGTTACGAAGTTTGAAGGTGGTTGGTACTGAAATCACCAACTACAACCAGCGATTCATGGAATTAGTTTTGCTATGTCCTGAATTGGTTCCAACCGAAGAACGGAAGATTGAAATGTACAAAGCTGGTTTGCCCAAAAAGGTCAAGGCAAATGTTACAGCATCGAAACCTAAGACAATTCATGAAGCTATAACCATGGCAAACGAGCTAATGGATCAGGTCATCATGGATAAGAAAGTATCCAATACTGATGTGAAGGTATCGAGCAACAAAAGAAAGTGGAACGGAAATTATGATCGAGGTTACCAACAGCAATCTTTTAAGAAACCAGAAACCCCGAAAGGTGCGGGTAGTGGTTCAGGCTTTGGTTACAAAGGACAAAGTCCTTTATGCAACCGTTGCCACAAACATCACTTTGGTTACTGTAGTGTGTTATGCACCAAGTGTAATCGACAAGGTCATCTTGCGGAAGATTGTAAGGCTCTCGTTACAAATGGCAACAAGACTCCTGCCACCAACGCAAATAGAACTGCTTTGGCTACCATTACTTGTTTTGGTTGTGGAAAACAAGGTCACTATAAGAGTCAGTGCCCGAATCAGAATGGCGGACCTGCACGTGGAAGAGCGTTTGTTATTAATGCTAGAGAGGCACGAGAAGACCCGGAGCTTGTTACGGGTACGTTTACCATTAATAACTTATCAGCATCTATTTTATTTGATACTGGCGCCGATAGAAGTTACGTGTGTATAAATTTTTACACTAAATTGAATTGTTCATCATTACCTCTAGATGCTAAGTACATGATTGAGTTAGCTAATGGTAAACTAATTAAAGCCGATAAAATTTGTCGTGGTTGTGAAATAAATCTAGCCGGAGAAACGTTTAAAATCGACTTAATACCCGTAGAATTAGGAGGTTTTGATGTAATAGTCGGCATGGACTGGATGTCCAAAATAGGAGCGGAAGTTGTTTGTGCCAAGAAGGCAATTCGTATTCCTGGTAAGGATAAAATACCGGTGATGATTTATGGAGAGAAGGGTGATTCAAAGCTAAAACTCATTAGCTGTTTGAAAGCCAAAAAGTGTTTAGAAAAGGGATGTTACGCTATTTTAGCACATGTTAATAAAGTCGAAAAGAAAGAAAAGTGCATCAACGACGTGCCTGTGGCAAGAGATTTTCCTGAAGTTTTTCCGGAAGAATTGCCGGGATTACCTCCATTTAGATCGGTAGAATTTCAAATAGATTTAGTACCAGGAGCTGCACCAGTGGCTCGTGCTCCATATAGACTTGCACCGTACCAAGTTAAAAGAACTTCAAAGTCAGTTAAAAGAATTACTGGACCGTGGATTCATACGACCGAGTACTTCACCGTGGGGAGCTCCAATTTTGTTTGTTAAGAAGAAAGATGGATCTTTTAGGATGTGTATAGACTATCGTGAATTAAATAAGTTAACTATCAAGAATCGGTATCCACTACCGAGAATTGATGACTTATTTGATCAATTGCAAGGATCATGTGTTTATTCAAAAATCGACTTAAGATCGGGCTATCATCAACTACGCGTCAAAGAAGAGGATATTCCGAAAACTGCTTTTCGGACACGTTATGGTCATTACGAATTTTTGGTCATGCCGTTTGGATTGACGAATGCGCCAGCTGTATTCATGGACCTCATGAATCGAGTTTGTAGTCCGTACTTAGATAAGTTTGTTATCGTTTTCATTGATGATATTCTTATCTATTCCAAGAGTGAGCAAGAGCATGAAGAGCATTTAAGGTTGATATTGGAGTTGTTGAGAAAAGAACAGCTATATGCTAAATTTTCTAAGTGTGCTTTCTGGTTGAAAGAAGTGCAATTTCTTGGTCACGTTGTTAATAGCGAAGGAATTCAGGTTGATCCAGCAAAAACTGAAGCTATTGAAAAATGGGAGACTCCTAAGACACCAACGCAGATACGCCAATTTTTGGGTTTAGCCGGTTATTATAGAAGGTTTATTCAAGATTTTTCCCGAATAGCTAAACCGTTGACAGCGTTAACGCAAAAAGGGAAGAAATACGAATGGACCTCGGAGCAGGAGAACGCATTTCAATTATTGAAGAAGAAGCTAACTACGGCGCCTATTTTATCGTTACCTGAAGGGAACGATGATTTTGAAATATATTGTGACGCTTCGCGACAAGGTTTTGGTTGTGTTCTTATGCAACGGAAGAAAGTTATTGCATTCGCATCCCGACAATTGAAGATTCACGAGCGAAATTATACGACGCATGATCTAGAATTGGGAGCAGTCGTGTTTGCATTGAAGATGTGGAGACACTACTTGTATGGGGTTAAATTCACTGTGTTTACTGATCATAAAAGCCTTCAACATATTTTTGATCAGAAACAATTGAACATGAGGCAACGTAGGTGGGTCGAGTTAATAAACGACTATGATTGTGAAATTCGTTATCATCCCGGGAAAGCGAATGTGGTGGCTGACGCACTAAGCAGAAAGGAACGAGAACCAATTCGAGTACGAGCGATGAACATAAAAATTCGCATGAATCTCAACTCACAAATCAAAGAAGTTCAACGAGAAGCACTTACTAAAGAAAATATAGGAAATGAAATAATGAAGAAGTATGCGAAGCAACTCGTTATGCGGGAAGATGGAATTCGATATTTTGCAAATCGTATTTGGGTACCGAAGTTGGGTGGATTAAGGAAATTGATATTGAACGAGGCACATAAGACAAGATATTCGATACATCCTGGAGTTGGAAAGATGTACCAAGATCTTAAGACACATTATTGGTGGCCTAATTTAAAGACAGACGTTACAACATATGTTGGGGAATGTTTAACTTGTTCCAAAGTCAAAGCTGAACACCAAAAGCCGTCAGGGTTACTTCAACAACCAGAAATCCCAGAATGGAAATGGGATGGTATTACCATGGATTTCATCACGAAGTTACCAAAGACTGCCTGGGGATATGACACCATTTGGGTGATTGTTGATCGTCTCACCAAGTCTGCACATTTCTTGCCTATAAAGGAAACGGATAGAATGGAGAAACTATTACGATTGTATATAAAGGAAATTGTTTCAAGGCATGGAATACCTATTTCCATTATATCTGATCGTGATAGTAGATTTACCTCAAAGTTCTGGCAATCACTACAGGAGGCACTAGGAACTCGTTTGGATATGAGCACCGCATATCATCCGCAGACCGACGGGCAGAGTGAAAGAACAATTCAGACTCTTGAAGACATGCTCAGGGCATGTGTGATCGATTTTGGAAACGGATGGGATAAATATCTACCGTTAGCAGAATTCTCGTATAATAATAGTTATCATGCGAGCATTGGAGCTGCGCCATTCGAAGCATTGTACGGAAGGAAGTGTAGATCTCCTATCTGTTGGAATGAAGTAGGAGATCGACATTTAACTGGTCCCGAGATCATACATGAAACGACTGAGAAGATAGTGCAAATCAAGGAGAGATTGAAAACAGCCCGTAGTCGCCAAAAGAGCTACGCCGATGTTCGAAGGAAACCATTAGAGTTTCAGGTCGGGGACATGGTTATGCTAAAGGTGTCACCTTGGAAAGGTGTAATACGTTTCGGCAAAAGGGGTAAACTGAACCCAAGGTACGTAGGCCCGTTCAAGATCATCGAACGCATTGGACCGGTAGCTTATCGACTCGAGTTACCGCAACAACTCGCCGGAGTACATAATACCTTTCACGTCTCGAACCTTAAGAAGTGTCTTGCAAAGGAAGACCTCACCATTCCTCTTGAAGAAATCCATGTCGACGAGAAACTACAATTCGTCGAAGAACCAATCGAAATCATGGACCGTGAAGTTAAACAACTCAAACAGAGCAATATACCGATTGTTAAGGTTCGTTGGAATGCTAGAAGAGGTCCTGAGTTTACTTGGGAACGAGAGGATCAGATGAAACGAATGTATCCGCACTTGTTTCTCGATAACGCAAAATAGGTACAATTTTAAAATTTCGGGACGAAATTTATTTAACGGGGAGGTAATGTAACGACCCGCACTTTTTCGATCATTCTATACTTATAAGATTAATATTTACATAAATTAAACCTTGCCAACATGATAAGCAATCCAAATTGTCGAGACTTATATTTCCGAAAAGAGTTTTACACAACGTTTGACCGTCTAGTTTGACCGATGATATCACGAACTATACAATATATGATAATTATACGTTTGTGTATATAAATGTATATATACATATTTAACATGATTAATAAATGTTTTAATATCTCATTTTATATTAATAACAACAAGTTATATGTGTATTTTGAAACTACTAACTTAAGTTTTCAAAACGATAACTATACGTAACGTTATTTGACATAAATACTTAAGACATATAATGTTTATACATATATTGTATAAGTAATGTATTTAATCACTTTTAAGAACTTAAATACATAAAATCATATAAGTGTATTCACAAAAGATAGCTATATTTGAATCCTCATTCCATTTTTCACAAAATTTCTATACGTATACCTAGAGTATTTGTACTCGTATCATACCAAGCTTCTATACGTATTTACTATTGGTATATACACATCAAATCACCACCTAACCAGCCCTTATTCATGCCTTATGTATAAGGTAATTACTTTTGAATCATTGCAAGACTAATTACAAAAATACAAACTAGAATTTTGTCATGTTATCCTTAAAGATCACATTTTTAGGAGTATATATGTATCATCATTTTTGATTCATTTTTACTTCAATCTCTTAACTAAAAACACACACTCTTTCTTACTCTCTAAACTCCATAACAATCCAGCAAAGTTCCATAAAGATCTAGCTTCAAAAACCATACTAAAACACCATAAGAAAACCATACAAAAACACTTCAAGAAAACCCTCCAAGAACACCAACTTACTTCCAATCTTTCATCCACTTCTATCACCCTTTTGATTCTAGCTTCTTACTCCTCTTTTACAGCAAACTTATCCAAGGAACTTGAGGTAGAATCTATGTTCATAACCTTATTCAATTCATATATATATAGCTATCTTATTTTGTGGTACAAAAGTTTAACAACAAGAACATAGTTTGAATGTTTTCAAACTTGTTTGCAAACTAAATAGATCCTTCTAACTTAACTTTTAAAATACTTCAAGACATGTAACATAACTTATTTATATGTTAATTTAACAAGGTAAAACTTGGTTTTTCAAAGTATAAGTATTTTTGGAAAAATGGTCATTAAATGATTTTGTTGTAACAAAATGTTTAACTTCATATGTTTCACTAAACTTTCACTTATGCCGTATGATTTTGAATACAAACCAAGGTATTTACAGTTCATAGTCTTAAAGAAGAACTCGATCCAAGAAGATGGCAATTTGAATCAACGAAAACGGACTTGTAACGAAGAAACTATGACCGAAACAAAATTGGCTATCCTAGACATTTTCAACTACGGGATCAATTGGAAAAAAATGATATAAATCACATATTTCTAAGATAACATGATATTTTATATATATGTACTTATAATTCAATTTTATATGGTTCAGGATCACCCGTAAACAATACGAGAAGATTAATCATAAGATCCCATGTTTGTACGCAACACGTCATTTGACAACACCGGTACTTTATGTACGCAACACGTCATTTGACAACACCGGTACCATGGGTCAAGATTAATCTCGACCAATACATATACGATGGGGTTTTATTTATTTCGTTGGGGGTTTTGTTTATTGCGGGTATATTAAACATCTAAAAATGAACCATTAAAAATTGAATTACTAACATCGGAATGCTAACTACGGACTAAGGAAATATTCAAAATATTAAAAGTATAACAAGTATATATATAACGTTTGTTTTAAAATGAAAACATATTGATATATTATATATGGATAGGTTCGTGATATCAACCGGAAGACCGAGTCAAAATATATATATCATCAAGACAAGAGTGAGTATATAGTCCCACTTTTAAACTCTAAATATTTCGGGATGAGAATACATGTATTTTATGTTTTACGATATGGACACAAGTAACTGAAAAATATGTTCTACGTTGAGTTGTACCACTGGCATACTTCCCTGTAGCTTGGTAACTAATATTTACAGCGGTATTGTAAACGCGAATCCTGTTGATAGATCTATCGGGCCTGACAACCCCAACCGGACTGGACGACCAGTATTCAACGGTTGCACAGTACTTCGTTTCGTGACTACACTTGGTACGGTGTAGTAAGATTTCATAATAAAGGGAATATGCGACGTGATTAAATGTTAAGTATGGTTACCAAGTGCTCAACCACTTAGAATATTTTTATTAAACTGTTTATATATGAAATCTTGTGGTCTATATATATATTGCTGCGCACTAAACCTATATCTCACCAACTTTATGTTGACGTTTTTAAACATGTTTATTCTCAGGTGATAATTAAAGCTTCCGCTGCATTATGTTGAATCTAAGCAGGATCATGCGTACTCATATTTGTGTCAAAAATAAAACTGCATATCCGAGGACGTGTGTTGTAAAATATGCTAGAAATCGTGTTGTTATTATCATTTGTAAAGTTTGTAAGTCGAAGATTATCGTTAAACGATAATCATCTTTTTATTGTCTAAAGCTTGTAACAAAAATAATGGTTTGGTTTGTAATGTATAATATATGCAGTTTTCCTTTTTAAAAATGTCGCATATAGAGGTCAATACCTCGCAATGAAATCATACGTTATCTAACACGTTCTTATGGTTAAGGACGGGTTATGACAGCATGGCTCCCATTTCCAGCTCACAATCGTTTTTGTCCTACTCTTGTCGACATATTTATTAATTATATTTATAATATATAATTTATATAATTAATTATATATTATATTAAATTCACGTGCATAGTTGACTTGTAATTTTTGTTCCGATAAGTCGTACGTCATCACGCGACTTATGTCCCGGTTTCGGTTTTTCGAACGTCCTTTCGTACACTAAGAAAACTTGCATTTTACGTTTCATGACACGTACCTTTGTTAAAATTTAGTCTTAAATTATCAATAAACTATATCACTCAAAGTGTATCTTAAAATTTCGAGTGTTTTGGTCATTTACTTCTATAAATCATCGTCTCGTAGTATATACATATATATATACATTTTTATTTTGAAATAGTGTTTTACTGTAGTAAAAGTTACTGTAGCAAATAGTGATTTTCAAAAACATTGTAGCTTTTTGGGTACTGTAGTAATTCGAAAATATTGTAGCAAATTAGTGTTTTACTGGTTCATCTTAAACGTTTTAGTTAACTTATCTAAATATCAATCGAATCAATAATCGAATGTCACCATCATTTACTAAATAACTTGAAATCATATATATTCAAATAGATATATAAACCAATAAGTTTAGTGTACGGTATCATGCAATTAAAACTTTGTTACGTTTTCAAGTTATAGTATATATATGTATCTATTTACATATAATGGTTCACGAATCGTTGAGAACAACCGAAGGGTACTTGAATAGTTCAAAAATTTTGAGATTCGGTTTTACAGACTTTGCTTATTGTGTCGAAAATGTTAAATCATTTAAAGATAAAGTTTAAATTTGGTCAAAAATTTCCGGGTTGTCACATTCCCTAAGAATGATAAGCAAGTAATTTTCGACACGAAATGATAAGCAAAAACTTTTGACATGCAGACACGGTCAAAGTGCAGACTCACTAATGTATCTATACAACTATCAGTTAGACACACTAATGCAAGACCTGGTTCGCTAAGACCACCGCTCTGATACCACCTATAACGACCCGTCCTAATCCATCAGGATGAATACATTACATTTGGTTACATCGCGAGGTACTTGACCTCTATATGATACATTTTACAAACATTGCATTCGTTTTTAAAAGACAAACTTTCATTACATTGAAAGTTGACGGCATGCATACCATTTCATAATATATCCAACTATAATTGACTTAATAATAATCTTGATGAACTCAACGACTCGAATGCAACGTCTTTTGAAATATGTCATGAATGACTCCAAGTAATATGTCTATAATGAGCAAATGCACAGCGAAAGATTTCTTTCATACCTGAGAATAAACATGCTTTAAAGTGTCAACCAAAAGGTTAGTGAGTTCATTAGTTTATAGTAATCAATCATTTCCATAATTTTAATAGACCACAAGATTTCATTTATTCAATAATCATACACTCACAAGTGTTTAAAAATCATTCATATGGATTGAACACCTGGTAACCGACATTAACATAATGCATATAGAATATCTCCAAAACAGAAATCCATCTGTATAATATAAACTCGAAGTACTAAAGCATACCATTTTCCAGTATGGGGGGAGTTAGTGCCCGTAGATCTACCTTTAGGATTCGCGTCAATTAGGGTGCCTGTTCCCTAATTCTTAGGCTACCAAGCTAAAAGGGTGATATTCGATTTCGATAATCCAACCATAGAATATAGTTTCGATTACTTGTGTCTATTCCGTAAAACATTTATAAAAGCAGCGCATGTATTCTTAGTCCCAAAAATATATATTGCAAAAGAATTTAAAAAGGGAGCAAATGAAATTCACTATACTGTATTTTGTAGTAAAAATACATATGACGATATTGAACAATGCAGGGTTGGCCTCTGATTCACTAACCTATATCATTTGTGTATATATATTAATACACATAATCGAAATCAAGCAAATTTATATATTACTAGTGATATAAATGTTATAATGATAATTTATATGTTTATATATTAATATCATAGTATTTACATATTAAAAGTTTTGGCTATATAATAATTATTATATCATTACATTAATAATTTTAATAACTAATATTTATATTTGAATTATCATAATACATTTATTAATATAAATGTAGTAAATACCTGTAAAAATATTTTTAATACATAATTCATATCAATATGTTTAAATATTCAAAGTTTTTAATATGTTAATATTTTAAGTAAATTCAAATTATATAGTTATATGAAAACGTAATATATTATATTATTAATAAATATTTATATACTTGTTAATATGTCATTTAAAAATATATGCTTATATATATACAGAAAATTATAATCAATATATATTGTATTTATTACTAATATTTATATATAACAAGTTATATACTTATTTTCCATTAAAACCATGTTCAAAGAGTTTACTTATTCGTATATGCATCGTTTTAAATACAATTTTTACCTCTTTACATATCTATACTTCTACGTATATCGTATTAGTATTTATTATACATATCGTGGTTATATCCACAGTATTATCTTAATATATCATAACTTTAATCATACCTAATACAATCACAATCATATATTATCTTATACTTATTTTAGTAATCATGATAATTATAATAATAACAAATAATAATAATAATAATAATAATAATAATAATAATAATAATAATAATAATAATAATAATAATAATAATAATAATAATAATAATAATAATAATAATAATATTTAATGATATTACTTAATATTAACTAAAATGATAATAATAATAATCATATCCTAATTTTTAACATAATAATAACAATTTATAATAACAATAACAATAATGATTTATAATAATAATAATAATAATAATAATAATAATCATAATAATAAATGTAATAAATAAGCACTACCTTTAAATGGTTTTTCCAAAAAAATATAAATGTCCACGACAGGGCTCGAACCCGAGACCTCTCGTTTACCCAACACCACAGCAAACCATTGAGCCATCACTGTTTTCTGGTTTAAATACCCATTCCATATTTATATAACCCATAATTTTTGTTCCTCATCTCCATCACTATCTTTGTCGACCAGGGAATCAATCCACCCATTCAAATTTTATATCAATCAGATTATATTTTGAATTAAACTACAATATAGAATTGGAACAATTAAATGTGATGTTTATTGTTTGACAAAAGATTTTAAAATGAAAAAAAAAAATAGTTGCACTGTCTGTTCGAGAAAAAATAATAATGAACATTAAATCAATTTTCGAATTCCAGAATGTTTTAGACAAAAGTTAAAACATGAGATAAGTTCTAAATCAAACCTAGAATCTTTCTGGTTTATCAATTTAACATAAAACATCAGAAAAATTTCGAATTTCTTTATAAACAAATCGTTTGACTTTTGAAACTTAATCTTTGACCTCAAAATTCTCACTTGATACAAACAATTGGAAAATGATACTTTCCAGAAAGTTTTCATGAAAGATTTCTAACAGAATGGCATTTAAGGATTTTGAAATTCAATTCGAATTCGAGTTTTAGCAAAAATGAGCAAGAACAGAGGTAGTTTTCTTATTTTCGGTTTAATTTTTGTAATATAGTGGTGATTGAATGTGTCTGAGCCAATTAGTGAATTGTATTACTTATGATCGTTCCTAATTTATTTGCATTGGATTGGATTAAGACGTATAACCAAATCTGACAGGAAGTACGGGCACTTGGAAAAAGAAAAAAATAATAATATAAAACAGATAGGTACCCTCAACTGAATTTGGATTTGTTGTTGTTAATTGATTCTGATATGTACGAAATTGTAAATCAATAATAGTATGATAGTAACTTAAAATAGATTTGTACTAGTTTTCCATTATTTATAGATTATATAATAAATACTAATAATTAATAAATGTATTATTTATAATAATAATTATATTAATAATAATAATAATAAATAATATTGATACTAAAATGGTAATAATCATATTATTAATGTTAATAATAATAAGATGTATTATTTTCACATAAATATTAATAATAACACTAATATTAACTATTTTAATAAAAATTATAATAATATAAAATGATATTAACTATAAGAATGGTAATAACAATATTATTCATAATACTAATTATAATTATAACAATATTAATATTAATAATAGTATAACAATTTATATACATCAAATTTCATATTTTATATTATAATATTATCAGATATTTATTTTAATGATAATAACGAAAGTAATAATATTATTATAACAAGTTTATTTTAATTTGTTATATATATATATATATATACTATTACTTATGTAATATTTACTCATCATATAACATATTATATAATAATTTTTATTGAATATTTATTATTTACACATTTTATATGTAATACAATATTATAATAATTATATATATTTATATATAGCTTCATTTTAAATTACACTTAATTATTTTATCTTTTATTTTACATATTTAATTTTAATGTTTAAATTATATTTTATAATTTCAAATTATTATATACTCCTACATTAATATATATACATATGTTTATTTACAAACAATTGTTCGTGAATCATCGAAAGTAGTCAAAGTCAAATGATTTCATAAACAGTTCAAAAATCTTAAGACTCAACATTACAGACTTTGCTTATCGTATCGGAATTATATAAAGATTAAGTTTAAATTTGATCGGAAATTTCCGGGTCGTCACATTCCTCTCGGTATTTGGTATGGTAATTATCGTTACAAGATGCCGATGAGTTCATGATATGACTTCAATAGATAAATATAGTGATTTTTCTAAGAGATTTAAGCCAAGGAGCAATTAGGTTGCTGGTACATCTGCTGGTAATATGGTGGAATATAAAAGGTTTCCCGGTAATAATAAAAGAGCACGCATATATATCAAGGTTATAATAAGGTTGTTTCGAATGAAAAGTCGAAGTTGACTTGCTGGAGCTGTGACAAAACTGGCTATCTCGAACAGGAGTTGCAAAGTTATTTTTGGTAATAATAACGCTAAAGGAATTAGCACAGCTACGTGTTAAACGTTTTCTCAGTTTCTGAGAGTTTTTCTGGTGCATAACTATATGCATCAATATTTTCTTCCGCAGATGAAATGTGGTTGGTTCATCCTCTCGATTGAGGTGTTTTCAAGATTCATGAAAGGTTTAAACGCAGATTGTAATCGTCAAGATACAAATGTGGTTTAAGATGAAATCAAGTGGCAAACTTGAAGAGATGTTTAGTTTCATATGTTATAATCAATATTTTAATTCATTTTAATTGTCTAATGTTAGTAGTCCACAGTTAGTAATTCAATAATTTATATATAGTTTAATATATAATATTCGAATTAATTAATACGTATCGTGACCCATTGTATACATGTCTCAGACTCGATCACAACTCAAAGTATATATATTATTTTAGAATCAACCTCAACCCTGTATAGCTAACTCGAGCATTACTGCATATAGAGTGTCTATGCTTATTCCAAATAATATATATAGATGACGTCGATATGATATGTCAAAACATTGTATACGTGTCCCGATATTTAAAATGCGTAAATAACAGTATTTAAATGACGATAAATAAAGTGCGTAAAATAAATGACAGAAATTAAATGACGATAAATAAAATTGCGAGAATTAAAATTGCGATAAATAAAATTTTATAAGGAATTAACAGTTAGCTAGGAACAGTTAGCTAGGATTTTGTTAGCGTGAATTCTTAACAAAATTTCTCATAGTTAATTTGTTTGTTTCTAACAAATTTTATTTTGTCAAATGTTTTCTTCAGTATGCCACTTGTTGGATTCTGATAGGTCAAAATCCAAAAATGAAATTGAATGAAAATGGTTATTCTGTGGTGAACGGATACGTATATCTGTGGATGTAAGTAGGATAGTAAATGACTGTTGAATCAGATTGGAAGAATGTACAGTGTAACTTATTAATGTGAAATCTAAATATTCCTCGGGTATTATCTACCCGTTAAAATACTTTCACCATTAACAGTTTATACAAAAGAGTTTTTAATTACAATCTTTATGAAAATATACTTACATATATATTTTTTTCAGATATAATCATGGATTTAATGAGTCAATTATGATATTAATCTCATTTGATTTACCGTTAGAACTAGAATATATAATCTCTAAAATATTAGAGATTACATAATCGTCATGCAGAATGAAGATAAATGATGTAGAACGATTCGTAGAACGATGATTAAGTTCGAGGTATGGATTGTGATGTTGAGACGTGTGATGTTGAAACTTGGATTGTTGGTGGTACTGGTGTTGATGTTGGTGGTACTGCTGAAGCTGATAAGTTTTGCATCATATTCTCCAAATTGATTACTCGAGAGCGAAGCTCATTGACTTCTTCCATTATTCCGGGATGATTGTCGGTCGGAACGAGCAGATGAATAAGGTTTAGAATTGTGGATAGAATATAATCGTGACGGGCTACCCTGGAAATGAGGCTGAAAATGGTGTTTCGGATAGGTTCGTCGGTAAGTGTAGTGACCCGAACTTTTCCATGTTTATATATATTAATTGAGATTGATATTTACATGATTAAATGTTTCCAACATGTTAAGCAATCAAACTTGTTAAGACTTGATTAATTGAAATATGTTTCATATAGACAATTGACCACCCAAGTTGACCGGTGATTCACGAACGTTAAAACTTGTAAAAACTATATGATGACATATATATGGATATATATATATATATATATATATATATATATATATAGTTAACATGATACTATGATAAGTAAACATATCATTAAGTATATTAACAATGAACTACATATGTAAAAACAAGACTACTAACTTAATGATTTTTAAACGAGACATATATGTAACGATTATCGTTGTAAAGACATTTAATGTATATATATCATATTAAGAGATATTCATACATTATAATATCATGATAATATAATAATTTAAAATCTCATTTGATATTATAAACATTGGGTTAACAGCATTTAACAAGATCGTTAACCTAAAGGTTTCAAAACAACACTTACATGTAACTACTAACGATGACTTAACGACTCAGTTAAAATGTATATACATGTAGTGTTTTAATATGTATTTATACACTTTTTAAAGACTTCAATACAATTATCAAAATACTTCTACTTAACAAAAATTCTTACAATTACATCCTCGTTCAGTTTCATCAACAATTCTACTCGTATGCACCCGTATTCGTACTCGTACAATACACAGCTTTTAGATGTATGTACTATTGGTATATACACTCCAATGATCAGCTCTTAGCAGCCCATGTGAGTCACCTAACACATGTAGGAACCATCATTTGGCAACTAGCATGAAATATCTCATAAAATTACAAAAATATGAGTAATCATTCATGACTTATTTACATGAAAACAAAATTACATATCCTTTATATCTAATCCATACACCAACGACCAAAAACACCTACAAACACTTTCATTCTTCAATTTTCTTCATCTAATTGATCTCTCTCAAGTTCTATCTTCAAGTTCTAAGTGCTCTTCATATATTCTACAAGTTCTAGTTACATAAAATCAAGAATACTTTCAAGTTTGCTAGCTCACTTCCAATCTTGTAAGGTGATCATCCAACCTTAAGAAATCATTGTTTCTTACAGTAGGTTATCATTCTAATACAAGGTAATAATCATATTCAAACTTTGGTTCAATTTCTATAACTATAACAATCTTATTTCAAGTGATGATCTTACTTGAACTTGTTTTCGTGTCATGATTCTGCTTCAAGAACTTCGAGCCATCCAAGGATCCGTTGAAGCTAGATCCATTTTTTTATTTTCCAGTAGGTTTATCCAAGGAACTTAAGGTATTAATGATGTTCATAACATCATTCGATTCATATATATAAAGCTATCTTATTCGAAGGTTTAAACTTGTAATCACTAGAACATAGTTTAGTTAATTCTAAACTTGTTCGCAAACAAAAGTTAATCCTTCTAAATTGACTTTTAAAATCAACTAAACATATGTTCTATATCTATATGATATGCTAACTTAATGATTTAAAACCTGGAAACACGAAAAACACCGTAAAATCGGATTTACGCCGTCGTAGTAACACCACGGGCTGTTTTGGGTTAGTTAATTAAAAACTATGATAAACTTTGATTTAAAAGTTGTTATTCTGAGAAAATGATTTTTATTATGAACATGAAACTATATCCAAAAATTATGGTTAAACTCAAAGTGGAAGTATGTTTTCTAAAATGGTCATCTAGACGTCGTTCTTTCGACTGAAATGACTACCTTTACAAAAATGACTTGTAACTTATTTTTCTGACTATAAACCTATAATTTTTTATTTAGATTCATAAAATAGAGTTCAATATGAAACCATAGCAATTTGATTCACTCAAAACGGATTTAAAATGAAGAAGTTATGGGTAAAACAAGATTGGATAATTTTTCTCATTTTAGCTACGTGAAAATTGGTAACAAATCTATTCCAACCATAACTTAATCAACTTGTATTGTATATTATGTAATCTTGAGATACCATAGACACGTATACAATGTTTCGACCTATCATGTCGACACATCTATATATATTTCGGAACAACCATAGACACTCTATATGTGAATGTTGGAGTTAGCTATACAGGGTTGAGGTTGATTCCAAAATATATATAGTTTGAGTTGTGATCAATACTGAGATACGTATACACTGGGTCGTGGATTGATTCAAGATAATATTTATCGATTTATTTCTGTACATCTAACTGTGGACAACTAGTTGTAGGTTACTAACGAGGACAGCTGACTTAATAAACTTAAAGCATCAAAATATATTAAAAGTGTTGTAAATATATTTTGAACATACTTTGATATATATGTATATATTGTTATAGGTTTGTGAATCAACCAGTGGCCAAGTCTTACTTCCCGACGAAGTAAAAATCTGTGAAAGTGAGTTATAGTCCCACTTTTAAAATCTAATATTTTTGGGATGAGGATACATGCAGGTTTTATAAATGATTTACAAAATAGACACAAGTACGTGAAACTACATTCTATGGTTGAATTATCGAAATCGAATATGCCCCTTTTTATTAAGTCTGGTAATCTAAGAATTAGGGAACAGACACCCTAATTGACGCGAATCCTAAAGATAGATCTATTGGGCCTAACAAACCCCATCCAAAGTACCGGATGCTTTAGTACTTCGAAATTTATATCATATCCGAAGGGTGTCCCGGAATGATGGGAATATTCTTATATATGCATCTTGTTAATGTCGGTTACCAGGTTTTCACCATATGAATGATTTTTATCTCTATGTATGGGATGTGTATTGAAATATGAAATCTTGTGGTCTATTATTATGATTTTATATATATAGGTTAAACCTATAACTCACCAACATTTTTGTTGACGTTTTAAGCATGTTTATTCTCAGGTGATTATTAAGAGCTTCCGCTGTCGCATACTTAAATAAGGACGAGATTTGGAGTCCATGCTTGTATGATATTGTGTAAAAACTGTATTCAAGAAACTTATTTTGTTGTAAAATATTTGTATTGTAAACCATTATGTAATGGTCGTGTGTAAACAGGATATTTTAGATTATCATTATTTGATAATCTACGTAAAGCTTTTTAAACCTTTATTGATGAAATAAAGGTTATGGTTTGTTTTAAAATGAATGCAGTCTTTGAAAAACGTCTCATATAGAGGTCAAAACCTCGCAACGAAATCAATTAATATGGAACGTTTTTAATCAATAAGAACGGGACATTTCAGTTGGTATCCGAGCGTTGGTCTTAGAGAACCAGAATTTTGCATTAGTGTGTCTTATCGAGTTTGTTAGGATGCATTAGTGAGTCTGGACTTCGACCGTGTTTACTTGAAAAATGATTGCTTAACAAATTTTGTTGGAAACTATATATTTTTAACATGTGAATATTATGTGATATATTAATCTCTTAACGCGTTTGATATTATGTGATAGATGTCTACCAAAGGTGTGAAAAGTATCACTCGGGGTTCTGCACCAAATTTTGCAACAAGTGTAAAAGAAATGGTCATAGCGCGGCGAAGTGTGAGGTCTACGGACCAGGGGTTAATAGAACGAAAGGAACAAATAGTGTCAGAACGAGTAATGGCGGAGCAAGTAGTGTCGGAGCAAGTTATGCCAATGTAGTTTGTTATAAATGTGAAAATCCGGGCCACATTATTAGAAATTGCCCGAACCAGGAGAACACGAATGGACAAGGCAGCGGAAGAGTTTTCAATATTAATGCGGCAGAGGCACAGGAAGACTCGGAGCTTGTTACGGGTACGTTTCTTATTGACAATAAATCTGCTTACGTTTTATTTGATTCGGGTGCGGATAGAAGCTATATGAGTAGAGATTTTTGTGCTAAATTAAGTTGTCCATTGACGCCTTTGGATAGTAAATTTTTACTCGAATTAGCAAATGGTAAATTAATTTCAGCAGATAATATATGTCAGAATCGAGAAATTAAACTGGTTAGCGAAATGAAAGGACCCGTTCATATACATTATAAACGATTCACAATAGTTGACTACATCGCGAGGTATTTGACCTCTATATGATACATTTTACAAACATTGCATTCGTTTTTAAAAGAGAAACTTTCTTTACAACGAAAGTTGATGGCATGCACACCATTTCATAATACATCCCACTATAATTGGCTTAATAATAATCTTGATGAACTCAATGACTCGAATGCAACGTCTTTCAAAATATGCCATGAATGACTCCAAGTAATATCCTTAAAATGGGCTAATGCACAGCGGAAGATTTCTTTAATACCTGAGAATAAACATGCTTTAAAGTGTCAACCAAAAGGTTGGTGAGTTCATAGGTTTATCATAACAATCATTTCAATATATTAATAGACCACAAGATTTCCGTTTATAAATATATGTACACTCGCAAGTGTATAAAAGTATTCTATAAGTTGTAGGCACCCGGTAACAAGCCTTAACGTTCATGTTTTACCCTCTGAAGTACACCAAATCAGGTGTGTTTAAAATAACCTCGAAGTACTAAAGCATCCCATAGTCAGGATGGGGTTTGTCAGGCCCAATAGATCTATCTTTAGGATTCGCGCCTACCGTACATAGACAAGTAGTTTAATGTTACCAAGCTAAGGGTATATTTCTGGTTTAAACCCACATAGAATTAGTTTTAGTACTTGTGCCTATTTCGTAAAACATTTATAAAACAGCGCATGAATTCTCAGCCCAAAAATATATATAAAAAGGGAGTAATAAAACTCACAATACTGTATTTCGTAGTAAAAATACATATAACGTCATTTAACAAGTGCAAGGTTGGCCTCGGATTCACGAACATATCAATATTGAGATTCAATATTGCAGGAAAGTATGTAGACGCAACGGAGATGATAAACACTAGATTGACCTTACGAGCATACCCATGAACCATACCCATCACCTCCATAGCTATAACCCATAATTTCCTTAGCTTCGACTCATTCAAAAAAAACAATTTTGAAATCACTCGGACAGTACTTCGTCGTAATATTTTATGTATACTAATAATATCTTGAAATAATACAGAGCAAATATATATATATATATATATATATATATATATATATATATATATATATATATATATATATATATATATATATATATATATATATATCGATTGAGAGAGTTTAGAGAAATATATTTTCAAGTTTCTATGAAATAATGAAACCTATTGAATTCTATTTATAATAGATTTTTGAATTATTAAAGTGAATTATTAAAGTATGAATTATTAAAGTGAATTATTAAATATGAATTATTAAAGTGAATTATTAAAGTATAAATTATTAAAGTGAATTATTAAAGTATGAATTATTAAAGTGAATTATTAAAGTATGAATTATTAAAGTGAATTATTAAAGTATGAATTATTAAAGTGAATTATTAAAGTAAATTATTAAAGTTAAAGTAAAGTAAATGTAAAGTTAAAGTATAGTAAAAGTATAAAAACTATGTATGTATAATACGCGTATAAATATATATAATATTAATTTAAATCGTTATATATATTTAATGAAATAAAATATAAATATCGTTATAATTATTATACTGGTTAAGTAATGAGTTGTCAAAAGTGATTCTAGATATTTATAAAAGTTATATACGTTTTAATAATAAAGTTCTTTTTAAACTGAAAACGTCTTTGTACGTTTGAAAATAGATTAATAGAATATTATAGAAACCAATTCTCCACTAACTTTTGTCTAACTTTCGTAAATGATACTTTTTGTTTTTATTTATAAATAGCTTTACAAATTATTCTGAATATCGTTAAGAGGAATAGATTTTCTCAAATCATAGTGGACCTCTCAACTGAGACTTTTAATCATAATTCAATGTTTCTGATAATTTAATCATTTAATATATTTTTTTTAATTTCGTCGAAAATCATATTGAAACAAATACGTTCGTGTAAAGTATTATACGTTTAATACTTTATTAATATTCTCAAGTTATAATATATATATACATATACATATCTATTTATATATAACGGTTCGTGAATCGTCGGAATTTGGTCGAGGTTATAATGAATGTATGAACACAGTTTAAAATTCTTGAGATTTAACTTAACAAACTTTGCTTATCATGTCGGAATAATATAAAGATTACAGTTTAAATTTGGTCAAAAATTTCCGGGTCGTCACACGAAACATTTAAGATTGATTTGATACCAGTAGAGTTAGGGAGTTTTGATGTGATAATCGGTATGGACTGGTTGAAAGAAGTGAAAGCAGAGATCGTTTGTTACAAAAATGCAATTCGCATTATACGAGAAAAAGGAAAACCCTTAATGGTGTACGGAGAAAAGGGCAACACGAAGCTACATCTTATTAGTAATTTGAAGGCACGAAAACTAACAAGAAAAGGTTGCTATGCTGTTCTAGCACACGTCGAGAAAGTACAAACTGAAGAAAAGAGCATCAATGATGTTCCCATTGCAAAATAATTTCTCGATGTATTTCCGAAAAAATTACCGGGATTACCCCCACATCGATCCGTTGAATTTCAAATAGATCTTGTACCAGGAGCTGCACCAATAGCTCGTGCTCTTTACAGACTCGCACCCAGCGAGATGAAAGAACTGCAAAGCCAATTATAAGAACTTTTAGAGCGTGGTTTCATTCGACCAAGCACATTACCGTGGGGAGCTCCTGTTTTGTTTGTCAAGAAGAAAGATGGTACATTCAGGTTGTGTATCGACTATCGAGAGTTGAACAAACTTACCATCAAGAACCGCTACCCACTACCGAGAATCGACGACTTATTTGATCAACTACAAGGCTCGTCTGTTTATTCAAAGATTGACTTACGTTCCGGGTATCATCAAATGCGGGTGAAAGAAGATGATATTCCAAAGACTGCTTTCAGAACACGTTACGGTCATTACGAGTTTATGGTCATGCCGTTTGGTTTAACTAATGCACCAGCTGTGTTCATGGACCTTATGAACCGAGTGTGTGGACCATACCTTAACAAGTTTGTCATTTTTTTCATTGATGACTTACTTATTTACTCAAAGAATGACCAAGAACACGGTGAACATTTGAGAAAGGTGTTAGAAGTATTGAGGAAGGAAGAATTGTACGCTAAGTTTTCAAAGTGTGCATTTTGGTTGGAAGAAGTTCAATTCCTCGGTCACATAGTGAATAAAGAAGGTATTAAGGTGGATCCGGCAAAGATAGAAACTGTTGAAAAGTGGGAAACCCCGAAAACTCCGAAACACATACGCCAGTTTTTAGGACTAGCTGGTTACTATAGAAGGGTCATCCAAGACTTTTCCAGAATAGCAAAACCCTTGACTGCATTAACGCATAAAGGGAAGAAATTTGAATGGAATGATGAACAAGAGAAAGCGTTTCAGTTATTGAAGAAAAAGCTAACTACGGCACCTATATTGTCATTGCCTGAAGGGAATGATGATTTTGTGATTTATTGTGACGCATCAAAGCAAGGTCTCGGTTGTGTATTAATGCAACGAACGAAGGTGATTTCTTATGCGTCTAGACAATTGAAGATTCACGAACAAAATTATACGACGCATGATTTGGAATTAGGTGCGGTTGTTTTTGCATTAAAGACTTCGAGGCACTACTTATATGGGGTCAAAAGTATTATATATACCGACCACAAAAGTCTTCAACACATATTTAATCAGAAACAACTGAATATGAGGCAGCGTAGGTGGATTGAATTATTGAATGATTACGACTTTGAGATTCGTTACCACCCGGGGAAGGCAAATGTGGTAGCCGATGCCTTGAGCAGGAAGGACAGAGAACCCATTCGAGTAAAATCTATGAATATAATGATTCATAATAACCTTACTACTCAAATAAAGGAGGCGCAACAAGGAGTTTTAAAAGAGGGAAATTTAAAGGATGAAATACCCAAAGGATCGGAGAAGCATCTTAATATTCGGGAAGACGGAACCCGGTATAGGGCTGAAAGGATTTGGGTACCAAAATTTAGAGATATGAGAGAAATGGTACTTAGAGAAGCTCATAAAACCAGATACTCAATACATCCTGGAACGGGGAAGATGTACAAGGATCTCAAGAAACATTTTTGGTGGCTGGGTATGAAAGCCGATGTTGCTAAATACGTAGGAGAATATTTAACTTGTTCTAAGGTCAAAGCTGAGCATCAGAAGCCATCAGGTCTACTTCAACAACCCGAAATCCCGGAATGGAAATGGGAAAACATTACCATGGATTTTATCACTAAATTGCCAAGGACTGCAAGTGGTTTTGATACTATTTGGGTAATAGTTGATCGTCTCACCAAATCAGCACACTTCCTGCCAATAAGAGAAGTTGACAAGATGGAGAAGTTAGCACGACTGTATTTGAAGGAAGTCGTCTCCAGACATAGAATACCAATCTCTATTATCTCTGATAGGGATGGCAGATTTATTTCAAGATTCTGGCAGACATTACAGCAAGCATTGGGAACTCGTCTAGACATGAGTACTGCCTATCATCCACAAACTGATGGGCAGAGCAAAAGGACGATACAAACGCTTGAAGACATGCTACGAGCATGTGTTATTGATTTCGGAAACAGTTGGGATCGACATCTACCGTTAGCAGAATTTTCCTACAACAACAGCTACCATTCAAGCATTGAGATGGCGCTGTTTGAAGCACTTTATGGTAGAAAGTGCAGGTCTCCGATTTGTTGGAGTAAAGTGGGGGATAGACAGATTACGGGTCCGGAGATTATACAAGAAACTACCGAGAAGATCATCCAAATTCAACAACGGTTGAAAACCGCCCAAAGTCGACAAAAGAGCTACGCTGACATTAAAAGAAAAGATATAGAATTTGAAATTGGAGAGATGGTCATGCTTAAAGTTGTACCTTGGAAAGGCGTTATTCGATTTGGTAAAAGAGGGAAATTAAATCCAAGGTATATTGGACCATTCAAGATTATTGATCGTGTCGGACCAGTAGCTTACCGACTTGAGTTACCTCAACAACTCGTGGCTGTACATAACACTTTCCACGTCTCGAATTTGAAGAAATGTTTTGCTAAAGAAGATCTCACAATTCCATTAGATGAAATCCAAATCAACGAAAAACTTCAATTCATCGAAGAACCCGTCGAAATAATGGATCGTGAGGTTAAAAGACTTAAGCAAAACAAGATACCAATTGTTAAGGTTCGATGGAATGCTCGTAGAGGACCCGAGTTCACCTGGGAGCGTGAAGATCAGATGAAGAAGAAATACCCGCATCTATTTCCAGAAGATTCGTCAACACCTTCAACAGCTTAAAATTTCGGGACGAAATTTATTTAACTGGTAGGTACTGTAGTGACCCGAACTTTTCCATGTTTATATATATTAATTGAGATTGATATTTACATGATTAAATGTTTCCAACATGTTAAGCAATCAAACTTGTTAAGACTTGATTAATTGAAATATGTTTCATCTAGACAATTGACCACCCAAGTTGACCGGTGATTCACGAACGTTAAAACTTGTAAAAACTATATGATGACATATATATGGATATATATATATATATTTAACATGATACTATGATAAGTAAACATATCATTAAGTATATTAACAATGAACTACATATGTAAAAACAAGACTACTAACTTAATGATTTTTAAACGAGACATATATGTAACGATTATCGTTGTAAAGACATTTAATGTATATATATCATATTAAGAGATATTCATACATGATAATATCATGATAATATAATAATTTAAAATCTCATTTGATATTATAAACATTGGGTTAACAACATTTAACAAGATCGTTAACCTAAAGGTTTCAAAACAACACTTACATGTAACGACTAACGATGACTTAACGACTCAGTTAAAATGTATATACATGTAGTGTTTTAATATGTATTTATACACTTTTGAAAGACTTCAATACACTTATCAAAATACTTCTACTTAACAAAAATGCTTACAATTACATCCTCGTTCAGTTTCATCAACAATTCTACTCGTATGCACCCGTATTCGTACTCGTACAATACACAGCTTTTAGATGTATGTACTATTGGTATATACACTCCAATGATCAGCTATTAGTAGCCCATGTGAGTCACCTAACACATGTGGGAACCATCATTTGGCAACTAGCATGAAATATCTCATAAAATTACAAAAATATGAGTAATCATTCAAGACTTATTTACATGAAAACAAAATTACATATCCTTTATATCTAATCCATACACCAACGACCAAAAACACCTATAAACACTTTCACTCTTCAATTTTCTTCATCTAATTGATCTCTCTCAAGTTCTATCTTCAAGTTCTAAGTGCTCTTCATATATTCTACAAGTTCTAGTTACATAAAATCAAGAATACTTTCAAGTTTGCTAGCTCACTTCCAATCTTGTAAGGTGATCATCCAACCTCAAGAAATATTTGTTTCTTACAGTAGGTTATCATTCTAATACAAGGTAATAATCATATTCAAACTTTGGTTCAATTTCTATAACTATAACAATCTTATTTCAAGTGATGATCTTACTTGAACTTGTTTTCGTGTCATGATTCTGCTTCAAGAACTTCGAGCCATCCAAGAATCCGTTGAAGCTAGATCCATTTTTCTCTTTTCCAGTAGGTTTATCCAAGGAACTTAAGGTAGTAATGATGTTCATAACATCATTCGATTCATATATATAAAGCTATCTTATTCGAAGGTTTAAACTTGTAATCACTAGAACATAGTTTAGTTAATTCTAAACTTGTTCGCAAACAAAAGTTAATCCTTCTAACTTGACTTTTAAAATCAACTAAAAACATGTTCTATATCTATATGATAAGCTAACTTAATGATTTAAAACCTGGAAACACGAAAAACACCATAAAACCGGATTTACGCCGTCGTAGTAACACCGCGGGCTGTTTTGGGTTAGTTAATTAAAAATTATGATAAATTTTGATTTAAAAGTTGTTATTCTGAGAAAATGATTCTTATTATGAACATGAAACTATATCCAAAAATTATGGTTAAACTCAAAGTGGAAGTATGTTTTCTAAAATGGTCATCTAGACGTCGTTCTTTCGACTGAAATGACTACCTTTACAAAAACGACTTGTAACTTATTTTTCTGACTATAAACCTATACTTTTTCTGTTTAGATTCATAAAATAGAGTTCAATATGAAACCATAGCAATTTTATTCACTCGAAACGGATTTAAAATGAAGAAGTTATGGGTAAAACGAGATTGGATACTTTTTCTCATTTTAGCTACGTGAAAATTGGTAACAAATCTATTCCAACCATAACTTAATCAACTTGTATTGTATATTATGTAATCTTTAGATACCATAGACACGTATACAATGTTTCGACCTATCATGTCGACACATCTATATATATTTCGGAACAACCATAGACACTCTATATGTGAATGTTGGAGTTAGCTATACAGGGTTGAGGTTGATTCCAAAATATATATAGTTTGAGTTGTGATCAATACTGAGATACGTATGCACTGGGTCGTGGATTGATTCAAGATAATATTTATCGATTTATTTCTGTACTTCTAACTGTGGACAACTAGTTGTAGGTTACTAACGAGGACAGCTGACTTAATAAACTTAAAACATCAAAATATATTAAAAGTGTTGTAAATATACTTTGAACATACTTTGATATATATGTATATATTGTTATAGGTTCGTGAATCAACCAGTGGCCAAGTCTTACTTCCCGACGAAGTAAAAATCTGTGAAAGTGAGTTATAGTCCCACTTTTAAAATCTAATATTTTTGGGATGAGAATACATGCAGGTTTTATAAATGATTTACAAAATAGACACAAGTACGTGAAACTATATTCTATGGTTGAATTATCGAAATCGAATATGCCCCTTTTTATTAAGTCTGGTAATCTAAGAATTAGGAAACAGACACCCTAATTGACGCGAATCCTAAAGATAGATCTATTGGGCCTAACAAACCCCATCCAAAGTACCGGATGCTTTAGTACTTCGAAATTTATATCATATCCGAAGGGTGTCCCGGAATGATGGGGATATTCTTATATATGCATCTTGTTAATGTCGGTTCCCAGGTGTTCACCATATGAATGATTTTTATCTCTATGTATGGGATGTGTATTGAAATATGAAATCTTGTGGTCTATTATTATGATTTGATATATATAGGTTAAACCTATAACTCACCAACATTTTTGTTGACGTTTTAAGCATGTTTATTCTCAGGTGATTATTAAGAGCTTCCGCTGTCGCATACTTAAATAAGAACGAGATTTGGAGTCCATGCTTGTATGATATTGTGTAAAAACTGCATTCAAGAAACTTATTTTGTTGTAACATATTTGTATTGTAAACCATTATGTAATGGTCGTGTGTAAACAGGATATTTTAGATTATCATTATTTGATAATCTACGTAAAGCTTTTTAAACCTTTATTGATGAAATAAAGGTTATGGTTTGTTTTAAAATGAATGCAGTCTTTGAAAAACGTCTCATATAGAGGTCAAAACCTCGCAACGAAATCAATTAATATGGAGCGTTTTTAATCAATAAGAACGGGACATTTCAGTAAGTGCTTCAGGTTCTTCGCCAAGAGGGAAATGTGGTGAATGAAAGGGATCACCTTCTTCTTGTCTCCAATGATTTAGTAGACTACGAACCCATCCCCAATTCATCTAGAATATATGATGCCTAATTGATTGATCCATTCCGGTCATACTGCTTTCGGAGCTTGAGTGAAACTCCATATCGGAATCCGAGGAACTTGAACTAGTGGTGCGTTCCATTTCGTACGAGTGAGTAAAGGATTTTTCGATATGAAATGATTTCCGGCTATCGGATGGTATTCTAATTACATAGAATATCTATATATATAGAACAAAAGATGTCATAGATTACGGAGGAATTTACGGAATATGTCAGGCAAAGTTTACAATAACAGATACGCTAAGATACGAATTTTGTCTATACACTAATCATGCAATTAATGCAGTAAGATGTTTCTAGACTAAGAATGATAAGTAGGTAATTTCCTACGGATGATAAGTAGATGATTTTCGACTAGAAATGATAAGCAAAACTTTTGACATGCAGACATGGTCGAAGTCCAGACTCACTAATGCATCCTAACAACTATCAGTTAGATACACTAATGCAAGACCTGGTTCACTAAGACCACCACTCTGATACCAACTGAAATGCCCCGTTCATATCGATTATAAACGTTACATAATAATTGATTTCATTGCGAGGTATTTGACCTCTATATGATATATTTTACAAACATTGCATTCGTTTTTAAAAGGCAAACTTTCATTTCATCGAAAGTTGACAGGCATGCATACCATTTCATAATATTCAAACTATAAATGACATAATCTGTCATTTATTTAATAATAATCTTTATTGAACTCAACGACTTGAATGCAACGTCTTTTGAAATATGCCATGAATGACTCCAAGTAATATCCTTAAAATGAGCAAATGCACAGCGGAAGATTTCTTTAATACCTGAAAATAAACATGCTTTCAAGTGTTAACTAAAAGGTTGGTGAGTTCATTAGTTTATCATAAACAATCATTTCCATTAATTTAATAGACCACAAGATTTTCATTTCCATTTTTCATAAACATACATCTCATATCAGGCATTTCGCAAACTGCATAGAGATAAAAAATCATTCATATGGTGAACACCTGGTAACCGACCTTAACAAGATGCATATAGAATATCCCCATCATTCCGGGACAACCTTCGAACATGATAAATTCGAAGTACTAAAGCATCCGGTACTTTGGATGGGGCTCGTTGGGCCCGATAGATCTATCTTTAGGATTCGCGTCAATTAGGGTGTCTGTTCCCTAATTCTTAGATTACCAGACTAAAAAGGGGCATATTCGGTTTAATAATCCAGCCATAGAATGTAGTTTTAAGTACTTGTGTCTATTTCGTCAAACATTTATAAAAGCAGCGCATGTATTCTCAGTCCCAAAAATATATATTGCAAAAGCATTTAAAAAGGGAGCAAATGAAACTCACTATACGCTATTTTGTAGTAAAAAATATGCATACGACGATACTGAACAATGCAGGGTTGGCCTCGGATTCACGAACCTATATAAAGTATATATATTAACACATATAATCACATAATTCCTCCTACATAATATTTATATATTAAGTGTTGTAGTTATATAAATATATATATACTTTATTTATATTTTATATCTTCAGTTATATTTTATATATAGTTATTTTGTAAATAATCAATATTCATATATATAGTTATATTACAATATATATATATATATATATATATATATATATATATATATATATATATATATATATATATATATATATACACACATATATATATATAAATAGTTGGTATTATAAATAATAATAATAATAATAATGATAATAATAGTGATAATAAAATAATGTAAATAAAATTATATATAAAAATCATGTTAATGAAAATAATAATAATGATAGTTATAATTAAAATATTAATTTTAATGTTAATGATAATAATAATAATAATAATAATAATAATAATAATAATAATAATAATAATAATAATAATAATAATAATAATAATAATAATAATAATAATAATAATAATAATAATAATAATAATAATAATAATAATAATAGGAATGCTACCTCAATGTAACAAGCTTTTAAAAAAATAAACGTCCCTGTCCAGGCTCGAACTCGCGACCTCTCGTTAACCCAACACACCCCTTTACCATCCGTCTGTCCCAACTTATCTGTTTTATTTCCTAACCCATTTATTTTTAACCATTATATTTTTGTTACCTTCATCTTCTTCAAAAATTCATCATCGTTATTTATTATCATCATCATCGTTGGTTACAGTTATGATCATAATCATAATCATATTCATAATACGACTAATATTATAATCATAATCATACTAATCTAAAGGCATGCTTGGTTGGGGGTTATAGGCTATAAGGAATGGGTATGATTAAAATTGAGATTGCTTGGTTATATGTAATGGGAATACTCATTACCCTAAACTAGTTAATGTAGCATTACCCACTAATTTGGGGGTTATGGGAATCATTATAGTCATTAACTGCCATTTTTATTTCAAAAATTAACCGTATATTTATTTATTTATTTTCTAGATTATAATAACTCTAATATATACTCCATAATTACGTTATATCTCCAACTCATGATTATATCTTCAATTCATGAACTGCTACAATTTTTTCAATCGTCTCCAACTGGTCCCACGTTGAAATTAACAAAATCATTTACTCTGTATATTATTAACAACGGAATTTCCTAAAAGCCATTAGTTGAATTCCTATTTTGATTTCTCTTATTTAATTTATGAATCTATTCTATATATCAATTTATTTCTCCAATATTAAGAATTAAAATATTAACGGTAAAATCTGTATAGAACTTGAAAAAAAAAAACTCGAATTGATTGTGTTTTAAATATTACACTGCCTCGTGTATCAGTGTATGTATATATATAAGAATATAAAACTATAACAATTTAATATTATTTTTAAACCTTATAATTTCTTTAACCAAGCACTATCAAAAGGAATGATTATATCCATTCTATTCCTTAGTATTCCTTTAGTATTCCCTTTGTCATTCCCTTTTCCATTCCCTTTTCCATTCCTTAGTTTAAACCAAGCACACCCTAAAATCTCCATCATCTAAACACGATTATCATTCGTTAATTATTATCAGGAACGTTTCATCATGTATTTTATCATGATCACCATCTCATCGTTAACCCTAATCATCATACTATCATCAATACCAGGATATCATAATCACCCCGTTATAATATCATCTTTGTCACTATTGTAACAGAAATACAGCAAGACAGGAGCCCACTTATTAACTCTCGGTTAAATTCTTTTCTGCAGCCCACTTAACCAAATGCAAATAATAACGAAGCCCATTAACTAGAAGTCTTGTTGCTATAAGTCTAATACTATAACAGGCTGTACATTTTTGCTTGGTAAGGAATCAAACATAACTACCCTACCACTAAACAAGTGGGTCACCGATTTAGAAAATATAAAAAAAAAATCAGCGGTTTTGTTGATGAAGGTTTTATCGAAATTAAATAATGAAATAGAAGTAAACGAATTAGAGTTGGAAACAACCGTTTGTAGTGGTGTTCTTTGTGGTGATGGGAGGTGATAGTGATCGATGGTTAGTAATGGTGGTCCTAATGATGATCTCGAACAATCGCAGTAGCAAGTAACGATGGCATGAGGTGGTCTTTATGGGTTTGAGTTGAACCGAATAGAAAAGAAACGAAAACAACAATAGTTATTTGTGATGGTGTAGGTGGTGGTTTAATGTGGTGGTTCACGAGAGTGGTGGGTTTGTGGATGGTGGAAGTGGGTTGGGTGATGGTTTTGTTAGCCACAGAAAACAGAACACTTTATAACAACAAGTAATTGGGTGGTGATGTGGATCGTATGGTGGTTCTTAGAAGGTGATGGAGAAGAAAATCTATGGTGGTGGTGGCGAGGGTTATGGTGGTGATGGTTCAAATAAGAAGGACATTAGGGTGTGTGATGTTTCTAACCGAAGAAGAAGAAAGTCACAGGCTTTCTAAGTGATGATTGAAAAAGAGTTGATGAAGGTGATGTGGTTTGATGTAACCATAAAACAGAAAGAATCAGTGGGGATGTTGAGTGTTTGTTTGATGTATACAAAACACATAAACAAGTAGGTTAAGTTGTGGTAACAGTCTTGGGTTCATGAATGGTAAAAATGATCGTAACAAAAATGAGAGAGTGATTAAGAGGGAGAGATTGTCAAGGTAGTTTTGATGGGTTATCTCAAGATGCATGTATACATAAGTTTATAGATAGTGATATTGATAATAGAACAAATACAGTGCCATCACAAATACAGTTAATGGTTAAATATTCTCACTCATGGATGTAAAACAATTTAAAGTAATAATATAATATTAATAATAGTTAATAATAATAATAATAATAAATAATATAATAATAATCAAAGAAATATAAACATGTAATTAGTTAGCCTTCGCCTATTACGGACTAAATTTCGTACTCCGTTGATAATCAGTGGCGGATAAAAGTCTTCGAAAAAATTCCAAATTTTTACATTAATTATATTTATTTATTTTAGTCATTATGGTATAAAATTCGATCATTAATTTATTAAATAAAAATTACATCAACTGTCCCGCTCGATTCTGGGTAAAATATAAAAAGTGTTAAAATTTAATAACTAGATCCTAAATACATTTTTAGTAAGCCTAAAATTTATAGAACTCATTTTCGGATCACCGTTTATTTTAAAATCATATAAGTTCGAATTAAACTTCTATAAATAATAATCGAAACGTCCAACGAGTATTACAATCATTAAATAATTATATTTAATATACTCTATACATATATTTATATTTATTTTTATATGTATACATATTTATTTACAAATAATGGTTCGTGAATCGTCGAAAATAGTCGAAGGTCAATTGAATATATGAAACAGTTCAAAATTTTTGAGACTCAACATTTACAGACTTTGCTTATCGTTTCGAAATCATATAAACATTAAGTTTAAATTTGGTCAAAAATCTCCAGGTCGTCACAAAAGCAAGTTGTGATTACGAATGTTAGCACTCCAAAAATGTGGAAGCTAAATGAACAGAACAAAAGGAATCTAGTTCAAAGTATGAATAAGTTTGCAGTATTATCTGATGATGAAGTGGATAAGAATGACAATGGGAGGGATAAGTGTAGTGATGATGAGGATGTTTTAAGCAATAATTCTAACGGAGATTCTCCTATTATTGCAAATGAATTGGCAGGCAAAGATCCAGGTATTCTGGACAGGGATTGTTAATGTTCTCATGGATTTTAAAGTTGCCAGCTGGAATATTAGAGGTATGAGTACAGTATATAAACAAGATGATGTTATTAATTTTCTCAATGAGTTAAGGCCTGCTGTATGTGCTATATTAGAAACTCATTTAAAGCCTGAGTCTATTGATAAAGCATGTGGTTATGTTTTCAAACATTGGCAGTGGTTTTCAAATGTGCAGTTAAGTCCCAATAGTTGTAGAATTATTGTGGGATGGAATAGTAATATTGTCAATGTTATGGTGATTAATATTGGTAGACAAGTGGTGTTGTGTTTGGTGGAATCTGTTGATCAAAAAGTTAAGTTTTACTGTAGTTTTGTGTATGCTAGCAATAGTGGTAGAGATAGGAAGAAATTATGGCAAGATTTAAAGGTCCATTCTACTATTGCTAGTGGTTTTCCTTGGGTTCTTATGGGGGATTTCAATGTTACAAGAGATATAAGTGAGCATAGTTCTGGAGTTTCCCACATCACTTAGGATATGAAGGAGTTTAATGCATGTGTTAATGAGATTGAAGTTGAGGATTTGGGTAGCACTGGTTTCCATTTTACATGGACTAAATCTTTGAAAAACCCTAGGTGTGATACCCTAAAAAAGCTGGATAGGATTATGTGTAATGAAGATTTTTTAAGCTGTTATCCTCAAGCTGGTGGGTTATTTTTACCCTACTTAATTTCTGATCATAGCCTTGCTGTTCTTACAATTCCAGGTGGTTTAGTGAAAAATAGGAAATCATTTAGATTTATGAATCATATTACTGGAAAAGAAGAGTTTTTATCTATTGTTGTAGAAGGATGGAATAAAACTGTTGAAGGGTATAAAATGTTCCAGGTTGTTACTAAACTCAAAGGGCTCAAAAAGGATCTCAATAAGCTTAACTGGATTAATGGCAGTGTTTTTAAGAATGTTAATGATAATAAGAATGTTAATGATAATAGGGATATTCTTAAAAGGTGTCAAGAGGATGTTGATCAAAACCCTCATGATACTCAGTATAAAAATGCTGCTGCTAGTGCATTGTTGGATTATGAAAAAACCAAAAAGGATGAGTTGATTTTGTTAAAGCAAAAATTAAATGGCTTGAAGAGGGTGACAAAAACACTAGTTTTTTTCATAGTTTGTTGAAGAGTAGAAAACAGAGGAGTAGAATTGATAGTATTTGTGATGATAATGGTGTAAGGTTTAGTGGTGACAAAGTAGCAGATCAGTTTGTCAAGCATTTTCAAGATTTTTTGGGTAACATTGGTGATTGTAGATCTATTGAGGATATTGGTTGCTCATTTTCAAATGTTTAAAGTCCTTTAGAAGCTGAAGATATGGTTGGTTATGTTTCTGATGAAGAAATCAAGACTGCTATGCTTGATATAGGTGACAATAAGGCTTCTGGGCCAGATGGCTTTACTTCTCATTTTTTCAAGAAGGCCTGGAGCATTATAGGTATGGATGTTTGTGAAGCTATAAGAGAATTTTTTAGCAGTGGAAAATTGCTCAAGCAGGTTAATGCTACTCTTATAGCTTTGATTCCTAAAATTGACACTCCAAACAAAGTGTCTGACTTCAGGCCCATAGCATGTTGTAATGTGATCTACAAGTGTATAAGCAAAATTCTCACTAGTAGAATTAAGAATGTGTTGAACAAATTGGTTGATTGCAATCAAACAGCTTTCATTCCAGGGAGGTCAATACATGATAATATTCTTGTAGCTCAGGAGGTTTTAAAGGGTTATAATAGAAGTCAGGGTGCTAAAAGATGTGCACTTAAGATTGATATTCAAAAGGCTTATGATACTGTGAATTGGAAATTTCTAAAGGATATCTTATTCAAGTTTGGTTTTCATACTAAAATGATTCAATGGATTATGGCATGTGTTTCTGGTTCTCAGTTTTCTGTCTGTATTAATGGTGATATCAAAGGGTATTTTAAAGGTGGTAGGGGCTTAAGGCAAGGGGATCCTATTTCCCCTTATTTGTTCACTTTGGTGATGGAGGTGTTCTCGTTGATTATGTGTAGAAACATTAAAGATAACCCTGCATTCAAGTATCATGCTAAATGTAAAAAGATGAAGCTCTCTCATACACGTTTTGCAGATGACCTCCTTGTGTTATGTCATGGTGATGTTTCTTCTGTAAGAGTTGTGAAGAAGGCCTTAGAAGAATTTGGTCAGGTTTCAGGCCTATTACCTAATATTAATAAAAGCACTATCTTTTTTGGAAGTGTTTCAAGAGGTATGAAAGATAGAATTATTCAAATTTTGCCTTTTGTTGTGGGAATCTTACCTATGAGGTATCTTGGTGTTCCTTTATTGGCAAAGAGATTGAGTATAAAGGATTGTAAAGTCTTGATTGATAAAGTTAGGAAGAAAGTTACTAATTGGAGAAACAGGAAGTTATCTTATGCTGGTAGGCTCCAGCTTATTTCTTCTGTTCTGTTATCTATGCAGGTGTACTGGGCAAGTGTTTATATTCTTCCTCAGGGTGTAATTGATGATATCAATAAGCTTTTAAAGGGTTTTCTTTGGTGTCAAGATGAAAGCTCTAAAGGCAAAGCAAAAGTTGCCTGGAAAGATGTGTGTATGCCAAAAGATCAAGGAGGGTTAGGCTTAAAATCCTTGAGAGAATGGAATGAAATTCTGTTAGTTAAGCATATTTGGATGATACTGACCCAAAAAGATACCTTATGGGGTAAATGGGTTAATGTTGTGAAGCTTAATCAAGGTAGTTTCTGGGATGTTCAGTCTAATTCAAATGATAGTTGGGGATGGAAGTTTTTAGTTCATCTTAGAGATAAAATAAAACACCATGTGGATTTTGATAGGGTGAATGGAAATGAAGTTCAGTATGGTTGGATTGATAAGGAGGGAAATAAAGCTCATTTTTCATCTAAGCAGGTATGGCAAGATCTTAGAACCAACAAACAAAAAGTTAATTGGCATCATGTTATATGGTTTAAGTATTTTGATCCAAAGCATGCATTTTTATTGTGGTTGGCTGTGTTAAAGAGATTGAATACTCATGATAGAGTGCAAATCTGGATGCCAAATCAGAGTTTTAAGTGTGCTCTATGTAGTCAAGTTAGGGATTCTGTTGATCACCTATTCTTCAATTGTAGTTACAGTTTGGAGGTTTGGTCTGTGATGAAAGGAATGTTAATTTTTAAAGGGCTGCCTAATACTCTGAAAGATATTGTGGCTAGACTTGCCTTATACCCGTATGTTAATAATATATGGAGCATTATTAATAGATTGGTTATAGCTGCATGTGTTTATCATATTTGGCAAGAGAGAAATAGAAGAATTTTCCAGCAAAGACACAGGAAAGTGAAAGATTTGTGCAGTATGATTCAAAGTTTTGTCAGGTATAAGCTTGTTCTGCTTAAGGTGAAAAATTCAAATGTTGTTCTTAAAGCTGGAGGTATATGGAAGTTGTCTTGGATTAATGGCAAGTATAGTTTACATTGATGTTGGTTGTTTGTATTTGATTTTGCTTGTATTGTGCTCCTTTGTTGTTTTTTGGAGCATGTTTCTGTTTTGGGCCGTACCCAGGTCCTGGTATTGTAACTTTGTTTGATAAAAAAAAAAAAAAAAAAAAACAAGAAACAATTAAGAAAAGGTAAACCATTGGCATACATCAACATTATTCTCAACTACAGATATTTTACATTCGAAAAACAAAAAACAAACTAAAAGTTTACGTAATCAAGAATTAATTAAGATGAATAATGATCATCCCATTGAGTCCAATTCGTTTCACTACCTACACGAGGAATAGAATTAACCCTCGAGTAAGTATCCACTTTAAAATTAGCACCACACATCACTCCTTCACTATCCACCCTTGGCATTGCCCTAATCTTATTCATTGGATGCTCAAAACTCATTAATCCCCCTTCACTATGAAACATACACCCTGCACAATTTCATCCCAAATAAGTCAAATCTTTAAAAAGTCAAACCTTTTAACATGGGTCATGCTTCATCACTTTTATAAAACAGTTTTTAAAATGTTACCTTTAGGAAATGGTGCAAAAGATTTAGCACAACCAGCTTTAATAACCTCCAAATCATCAGATATCACCACAGATCCATCAGCAGCTATCCCCCAGTACAATTTCACCCCACCATCTGAACCCTACAAAAAAAAAATTAAATCTTTTTCTTATAAACAGTTAAAAGAAATTAAATTTACTTATTTGTTAGTACCAATTGAATGTAAATTTTGTTTATTTATTTACCAGTGCAGTGAAAACAGTCCCAGCTTTACTGTCATAAACAATAAAAGCGAAACTACCATCAAGATCTTTAACAACTTGATCAGCAGGGTAGGGCCCACGGTCACGTAAGGTCCTATAAGCTTCAATTACAAACATGGATTCATTTGTGTTTTTAGACAAACCATACTGTTTAATCTGTGTACAAAGGTTGTTCAAGCTACCCATGAACAAGCAGTAAATATCATCAAAAGCAGTGAACAAACGTTGGCGGGTCGAATAATTAGGTGTGTCGGGTTTAACGTAAGCAAGAACAGCAGCTTTACCAAATGACATTGAGAATGTGTTGTTTGGGTGTACGGATAGAAATTGTTGTAATGTTTCTTCAGGGAGTTTTGGTTTTTTTGAATGTTGTGATGATGATGGTGAATTTAGTTCTTCTGGTGGGTGTGCAAATGCTTTGTGGAATATTGCTAACATTTTTAATTATTTTTGAATTTTGTGAAAATATTTGTTTGTTTGTTTGTTGTGTGAAATGTGAAATGAAAGAGTGAAAGAATACGTGTTGTAGGGTGTGTATAAATACGTGAAATGTGGGATCCATTTCGGAGTAAAGTAAAGATGGTGGGGACCGGGGGTTGGAAATACGTGGTGATGAATAAGATGATAACGATAAAGATGGCGGATAAGCTTCTCGTACTACGATGTACTCTCTTTTTAATCGTATACTACAAAGTTACAAAGACTTCTTAATAAGTACTAATAGGTATTGCAAATTTGCAATAGATATGATATAGTTGGATCGGCTAATTGTATATCTGTATTTATATTTATTTAATTTTTCAAATTTTTATTTATATTTATATAATTTTTAAAATTTATATTTATATCTATTTAAATGTAATTCATCAATTTATATTCATATCCATTGAATCAAACGGGTCAATAGATATATGTTAAATGTTAAGTTCTTTTTAAGATATTTCTCTTACGAAATGAAATTATTAAAGCATTTTAACAAATATATATAATATATAATATATGTAAAATATATGAATTTAATACTATTTTCATATTGTATATTTACGACTTATATTTTTAATGACATTTTAATAATTTACATTGTACATATATAAATATATGTGCATATATTTTAGTAAATATGTATATATGTATTTCAGGTGATAATTGAATAAATCTGTAGATGATAAATTGTTATCTATATTCAATTCATTAATTTTTCACATCATTCATTTTTATATCCACTTATAATCCATTAAGATCATTCATATTCACTTAAATGGATCAGATCAGATAGATAATTGATGTATCAAACATACATTGCCATCCCTATATATTGTGATGTTGACCTGTCAAAGGGGATAGACAATTTTGACATATTAGTTTTGACGAGACAAATGTGATGCAATGAAGAAAAATACTCCGTAGTAGATAAGGTGTTGTGTGATGTGTCAACGTATGATTGATAATCGATTGAAAATTTAGTGAAAATTATAGAAAAATGTAGGATGTGATTGTAAAAACTCCATCACACTTCTATGGAAGCATCAAGCACGCTCCGAAAAAGTGGAGCCATCATGCCGCGCTACTAGTGTGCTGATGACGTTATAGGATCACAATCCCTCCATAAAGCTATGCTGCAAACAAACTAACATTCATGTGTGTATTAGCTGTTAGTGGTAGGTTCAAACGAGAACCACAAAGACATAAAGAATTGCGAGAACTTTCTAATTTCATATTTTTTTACATTCAAATTCAACAAATCACATATCAATATTATTTAATGCTTATATAAATGGTAAACAAATGTTCAAAACCACAAATTACATGTTTATTTGTAAATTATATGAATTGTTCGTATGTTCACAAATACATGTGCACATTTGAACGAGAAATTATATATTTGATTATATAATAATTTTAGATTTTTTCAAACTATGCTCAATATTAGTCTCCATTAATATATATATATATATATATATATATATATATATATATATATATATATATATATATATATATATATATATATATATATATATATATATATATATATGTGATTCAATCCACTCACATGAGAAAATTATTATAATTTAATAATTCTTACTGTTTTGTATATTTTGGTTACCGTTTAAACTTTTGACTTAGCAATTAATATTAACTTCTTAATTACGGTTATTTAAACGTACAACATATATTTATTGACTTTACCACAATTCAACAAATAAAATTGTTGTATTGTTGTTCAACAAACAAATATTATATATACGCATACCAAATACTTTTTAATAAACTGAAATTTACGGTTATTATATTTTTGAACACTTATAATAAAAAGAATATTAAATTAAAATTTTCTAAAAATTTGTAAAAGTTGGAGTTGGACCAACGATTCCACTGTTTTGGAGCATATCAGATAAGACTGGATCCGATATCTTATCCAAAACTGACTTATTTTTGGATACTGACATTCGAGCCCTATGTTTTCTCACTAACCCGTGGGCTTCCGCCACGTCGGATTTTCCCGTGACACATGTGTGATATGTATCCATGCTGGCATATATGTATGTGCTACATAATATAACTCGAAGGTTGCGAGTTGTTAGTCCTGGTCGTCCATCAAGCAAAGCCGAAAATAAGACCTGTTATAGACTAAAGGCCCACTAAATGATGGGCCAATTTTTATTTGAAGGTTAGGAAATTGAAACCATTTAAGAGCCCACGTTATATTCATCATTGTAATAAACAGCCCAGTATAGCTATTACATAGTAGTAGGATTTTGTCACCTTGGAGTACGAATAATTTTTTAGTGGAGTATGAATAAATTTTTAGACAAAATTAATAAAATAGTCCCTGCATTTTTATATTTTTGCTTAAATAGTTACTCTCAATTATTATTTCCATTCTTAGTCACTAAGTTTGTGTTTTTATCTCAAATAAATCTCTTAACCTAACGATATTTAACAGTCGCTTAAGTTTTAATCAAGTACATAGAGTCATGGGAGGCCCGGAGGGGGTGCAAAGTGATCGACCGCTTAGGGCCCATGATTTTCAGGGGCCCAAATTTTCTATTTATGCAGACATAATCGGAGATTTGAGAAGTAAAATGAACTTTAAATCTAAGGACCTTTCAATATATTATACGTCACCTCGGTAATTTCCATTAATCAGTTTTCATAGGGGCCTTTTTTTACCGCCTTACTCGGGGCACCGGAAAACTCAGGACCGGCCTGCATAGAGTTGGAACTGGGTATGTATATGATAGGGAGGATTTTGTGAAAGAAATGTTAAATGTGTTTGTGTTGATGTGGCGCTGATGTGGAGGAGAAAAGTTCTGTGAAAGAGAGGATAAGGAGTGGCCTTAGAAGAATGGGTTGATTGCGGCTAGACGATGAAGAAGAAAAGAGGAAGAGAATTAGGGTATTAGGCTCATACCATGTAAGATAGGGGTGTGCACAATTTGGTTTCAAACCGAATATCGAATTGAATCCAAAAAAAAAAAAAACAAACCAAATTTTTTAAACAGTTTTCGGATCGATCGAAACCGAAACCGAAACCGAATTCGTAATTTGGTTTTTGGTATTGAAAATTTTAAAATCGGTTAACCAAAAACCGAATTAAAAATCGAATTCAAATTAATAACATATTAAAACATATTTACATTTATAATATGCATTTCATATTTATATTATATTTGATTTGATGTATTATTTTATTTTATTAAACAATAAACATGTTATATACCATGTATACTTAAATTAATTCCACAACCGTTATTCCTAATTTATATGTAATTAACTATACTGGTTAGGATTTTTATTTTTAGTGATGGTTAAAACCGAATTCAAATTCGGTTTTAAGTTCAGTTTTGATATTTAAATTTGGTTTCGGTTTGGTTTTCGATTTTGATTTTATAAGTTTCAAAACCGAAAAAATCGAACCGAATAAACCGAAAAATCAAAAAACTAACCGATGAACATCCCTAATTGTAAGATACAATGATACTTGACCAGTTGGTTAAGTTTTAATCAAGTACATAGAGTTGGAACTGGGTATGTTATATATATATATATATATATATATATATATATATATATATATATATATATATATATATCACATTTAAGCATGTAAATATTCTCAAATTATGTCAGTGACCGGAGAAGAATGTCAAGAACCTACACACTATCAAAGCATATTATGAAATATATTGTAGCACCGTGTTAAAGTTAATGATATACTTATACAGTTATACTTGCTCATTATGAGAGAATATGCAATTATGAATCCAGCTTGATATAATTATACTTGCTCATTATGGAAATGGACAAACAAGTGTTTGAAGGCCACCCAACTTGATCACCCCATTTCGACCCGTACAATTAATAACCCATTTGACCTGTGACCGAACCTCCTGAACCACGCAAACCAAGTCAGAAATCAAAGGTTAATTACAGTAACTTTGAAACACTATACTCCTACCTTTTGGAAGTAATTACAAATGTCTAATAACAATTCAAAACATTGAACTGAATAGCCAAGCTGCATATCTTTTCATGGAACCATTGTACAATATAATGATCATAATCAATGTATTCACATATCTTCCTGCAAAAATTAAATAAAAACAAATCCAGAATGACATAAGAAAAACACATAGCATTACAATAACCTGGAGGCTAAAGATGCAGAATCACAAGCTCTATTAACATCTTTAAACCTAATTTATTTATTTTTTGTTGTGAGTACCTTGATACGATTTAAAAAGCAAGAAAACTGTTTTAAAGACACAGTTGTAATATACAGCCCAGGATATATTGTTCACCATTGTAATAAACAGCCCAGTATAGCTAATACATTGTAGTAAGATTTGTCACCTTGTACGAGTAAATTTTAGTGGAGTACGAATAAATCTTAATGTACAAATCACTCATTTTATTTAAGTTGTACGAAATCCTAGTTGATCTGCTGATTTGTATAACATTAGATATTGGTCGTAATTTGTAAACATGACAATTAAAGAGGCATTTTCCGACTTTGCTACAGAAAATTTTCATGCAAACCTTGTAATTAAAACAAACCAGTGTACATAAGTAACAAACCATATAAAACCAAATACGGATAATCAACTAAGTTATGAAATTTCTTTATCCATTACAAACCCTCTGCAGCATTCTTGTAAGCATAAAACATATTTTTCTTAAATAAAACCCTAAATACGACACTGATTTTTGTCAATTATCATCATCAGATGTATCATCGGTGATGTATTCACTACTACTGCTACTGTCACCAATATCAAGTTCCACGTGGCGAACTTGTATAGGTTGTTGTTGTCCCTTTGCAGAACTAGGAACATGAGTAGGTGGAGGTTGTTGATTCTCGTTCCTATTAGCAACAGGAAGCAAATCGAACGGTGGCAACGCAACCGGGTCCCCCGGCTTCCATCCAGCAGGCGGAAGAATCGGTAAATCAGTAGGCAACTGCACAGGCATACCTGGTTTCCATCCTGGCGGTATCACAAAATTTGGAGGAATAACCATATCCTTAATTCCCATATTACCAAGTGGATTATTACTAGTTTCTTCAGCCAAGGGCTCAATAGTAAATTTCTCCTTGGTCTCTTTTGGTAACCCAACGTCCAGGTCAGCAAAAGTGTATAACTGAGACGCCCGCATTTGTTCTTCTTGTGGGGCCGGTGGGAGGGCGCCTCGAAGAGGCGCGGTCCCGGCACCGAATTCGGGTGGGGCAAAAGTTGTGTAACTGATTCTATGTGCATAAGACAAAATATCAGATAACTTTAATTGAGTTGCAACTGTTGTTGTTGATGATGAGCTTTCTTCGTTACTGTTATCAAGTTTTGATCTTTTTTCACGACGAAAATCTGAATAGTCATCAACTAACATATCAAGGACTCGTTCGGCTTCTTTAAGTTTGTTAGCAAAAGCTAGAATTGATGAATCTTTAGATCTGATTTCTCGGGTTAGTTTCTGCTTAGCATCTTGAAGGTCAAGAATTTCTTGAAGTTCAGTAACGGCTTCAAAAAGTTGAGACTGAAGTGTCGTGAAAAGCGAGATGATTTCTTTAGAATTTGTAGCAGATGAGTCGTTCGATGATAGGTTTTGGGTAGATAGAAACGTAGGAAATGAACCACGAAAGGTGCTAAGCCATTGAGTTTGATTAGGAGAAACTTCAAAAAGTTTAGTTGTAAGTGAAGCCATTCGTATTAGAATCGATTGAGCTCTTGATAATGGTGGAAGGAGTGGTAGTAATGTTAACGAGGTTGGAGTGGTTTGCAAATTTGGGTGCAGGTTAGGTTGATGTGACTGTACGGTTTGTGATGAGAATTTTGCAGGGACAGTAGTTTGTATAGATGGTGAATTAGGGTTTGGAAGACCAAGTCTAGCCGGAGACTGTATAATCTGATGAGGTACATTCTGTAACATTTTCAACTTCCAGTAATTGGCTACAAAACCAACACAATACAGTTGTAATCAACAAAATATATAAAAATTACATCATAAATCAATAAATTAATGTATCCAAAAGTTCGATTACATTCACAGATTGATGAAATATATTAAAAACACAGTTCTTAATTCAGGTTATGAAATCTATATACTGTGAATCCTAATTCAACTTTCAAATTAATTGCCTATCATAAACAATAAGCAACGTAAATACATAATGAAACTTGCAAAGTGATGACAAATTCGAATAGGAAGCTATGGTTTAAAGTTCTAGGGTTACCTGGTTTTAATAATAATAAAAAAACGCCGGAGTATTCTTTTGCCGGAAGTGGTTCCGGAGTATTCTTCAGAGTATTTTTTGCCGGAAGTGGTGCCGGAGTAGCAATGCCGATCAAATCGACTTGATCGCCTATGGAAAAGACTAGTAGATGCGTTTAATTTTGGGGGTTTTCTGACCTTGGTTTTATTCGAGGACGTCGGATTTTCACCATAACTTGTAACTGAAATGCAATTTTGGTCCCTTATTATATGACATTAGGCGATTTTACTCCATATAATCTTAGTTTTAAACTTTTAATAGAAACAATTTTCGTCTGGAAAATTATTTAACATTAATGGTGCTTTGGTTGTTACCTCATGGTCCGTTTTGACTCAAGTTTGCTTGTTACTCAAAAACTTTTCGGGATCCTTCTCTAAATATGCAAATGGTTGGTATGTACATGTACTTTTTTTCTTGCCTTAAGTGGTGCCCAAATACTTGATTTTCCACTATTTTTAGTGGAAAAAACTTGGTTAAATTCCTCAGCAAACTTCATTTTCTACTAAATTCAGTCACCAAATGATAAAGAAACTTCTACTAAATTCAATCACCAAATGATAAAGAAACGCGTTTGTTCAATCATTTTATGATCTTTTTCTATATTTTCTAACTAAGATTTTTCGTGTTCATAATTATTTAGAAATGGCTAGCATTTTCTTTCACATATAAGGAGTCTAATCATGTTATCTGTTTTTTGTTTTTGACCCTTTATTCAAAACTCTTAACCTATAATGCTAGTGTTTGAAAAATATCAAAACATCAACTATTATGCCATCTATTTATGAGACCACTCTCAACCATGACATTCTTTCTCAGCGTCACATTAGCGCAAGATCAGCTTTCTTTCTCCACTTCCTCCCATGGCATTCCTATAACACACCACTACCAACCATTACATATTTCCTCACATTTTATTATTGATTAAATAATTATAGTTACAACTTTTTAAGCATTGGGTACATATAAATATAACACAAGGAGCTTCAACGAAACTATAACAAAGCATAACCAAAACATTTTCACGACACTAACTAAAACCGAGCTTCAACGCAACTATAACAAAACATAAGGGAACAAAAGATAGACAACGAAACTAACAAATCACCATACAATGAAATAACAAGAAAGACCCAATCAAATGCCAAAGTTTTTGTTGTTGATGTCATCTTCCGCACTAGCCTTAAACGAAAAGGTCGATTCAATTCCAAACCCATCCGAGTTCAAGGCACCATTTATAAATTGGTCAAAAAAGCCACCACCATCTAACGCCCCTCCCTTCCCGAATCCACACGTTTTCACTTAACATTCTCAAACGTTTTATCCACTTTTGAGGTCCCTTGAGAAGTTTCCCAAATATATCGTCCTCCTCGTTAGAATCATGCAAACAAAAAGCCCCGTCCTTTACAATCTTTTTCTGTTCAAACTCATACTTTTACTGTTCAACTTAATATTTAATTACAAAAGGATATTTTTGTCTTTTGACATGTTAGATATTGCTTGAGAGTGTTCACTCATCTCATTTTACCTATCTACAACCATAAATACTCATTAAAGTAACAATAGTCTTTTCTTTTTATTTAATTTTATTATATAAATCGAAAAATATATATTATTCCTACAAGTTCTTCTTTTAAAACATTTTATGTTCATTTCAATATTTAATTGTACTTTTTATCTTTTAACATGTTTGATATTGCTTGAGAGTGTTCACTCATCTCATTCTACCCATCTACAACCATAAATACTCATTAAAGTAACAATAGTGTTTTTCTTTTTATTTAATATTTAATTTAATTTAATATATATATAAAATAAATAAATATATACTATTCCTACAAGTTCTTGTTTCAAAAACAAAATTTTAAATGACTAATGCTCTTGACGATCAAAATAAGTTATATGTGACTAAACCTTGTGTTGTAGCTGTAGTAGTCTGTCTCTCTTAGCGAGAGGTCAGAAGTTCGACTCCCGTGAAGTCATAGTTGTCCATTAACCCTTGAATTCCAACCAATGGTGTCTTTCACACATCGCGTTGCGGGGGTAGTGGGGGAGGGGAGGTTTTACCGCCCATGCCCTCAGATTGGGTCGGGTTTCCTCTTGGGCAGCAGTTGGGGGCGGGTTATGCAACTGCGGAAGATGAACGCGCTGGTGATTTAGTCCCTTTGGTTGGTCCCATGACTAATGTTCAGTAAAAAGTTATATGTTGACTAGATACTTCGATGTATTTGAAATAAATTGAAACATGACTTACACAATGTAGTGCCCCGACCAAATTCATATGGACGAGAACATTACATATGATTACATCGCGAGGTGTTTGACCTCTATATGATACATTTTACAAACATTGCATTCGTTTTTAAAAGACAACCTTTCATATCATCGGAAGTTGACAGGTATGCATTTCATTTCATAATATCCAAACTATAAATGACCTAATCTGTCATTTAATTAATAATAATCTCTAATGAACTTCAACGACTCGAATGCAACGTCTTTTGAAATATGTCATGAATGACTCCAAGTAATATCTTTAAATTGAGCTAATGCACAGCGGAAGATTTCTTTCAAACCTGAGAATAAACATGCTTTAAAGTGTCAACCAAAAGGTTGGTGAGTTCATAGGTTTATCTTAAAATAATAAAATTCATCATTTTGATAGACCACAAAATTTAAATGCTGCATGGTACAAATGGGCCCGAATCCTATACCCACTTGTAATGTACATGCTATATCTTTTTAAATACAGTACATCTTTCTCGTGTACGAAACCATTTTCATAAATCATAGTAACCGTACACATATCTTTTGCACATAAATAACATACACAAAACATGTGTATAAAATCATTCTCTCGATATATAACATTCACATCAACTGGTGGCAATTATCATGTCCACATAATTCAATGGTGGCATTTATCATGTCCACATAATTCAATGGTGGCAATTATCATGTCCACATAATTCAGTAATAATCCGCAGAACTTCTGTCTGCATAATAATTCATTCGAGGAATGTTTTGCTTGTGTCTATCTCGTCAAACATTTATAAAAGCATTTCATGTATTGATAGTGCTCCAAATGAACATATATTTAGTAGCAATATCGTTCCAATATGTAAAGTTTTTAAATGTAATTTCCTTATTTTTAGTTGTAATAGTTAAATAAATAAGTGCGAAGACGAAAGACGCAAATCGCTCGAAAATGAAGATTTAAAGACAAAAACGAAGATTTGAAAGACCAAAACGTCCAAAAAGCTCAAAAGTACAAGATACAATTAAAAAGGTTCAATTTATTGATAAGGAACGTCTAAAAATGACAAGAGTACAAGTTACGAAACGCAAAGTACAAAATATCTCAGCGTACGAAAGGACGTTCGAAAATCCGGAACCGGGACATGAACCAACTTTCAGCGCTCGACGCAACGGTGTAAAAATTACGAGTCAACTATGCACAAGAATAAAATATAATATTTAAATAATTCATAATAAGAATAATATTAAATAATAAAAAGTTGTTAATTGAGCATAGTTCAGGGGTCGTAAATGAAAAATCAATTTCTAATTTCGCTATAAAAGGATGATTGACGATCGTAGCTAAGGAAGAAATTCTTTCCGATCTTTTTTTTTCTTCTATCAATTATCAATATCAATTATCAATATCTATATTCTATATCTCTATCATAATGTTAATGTAATAAGATATAACAATAATCTTAATTTTAAGTTTAAATTATGATAATAATAAAATTTATGATAGAGATCATTTGAGTGTGTAAGTCGAAATTCTGTCCGTGTAACGCTACGCTATTTTTAATCATTGTAAGTTATGTTCAACCTTTTTACATTAATGTCTCGTAGCTAAGTCGTTATTATGCTTATTTAAAATGAAGTAATCATGATGTTGGGCTAATTACTAAAATTGGGTAATTGGGCTTTGTACCATAATTAAGGTTTGGGCAAAAGACCGACACTTGTGGAAATTGGATTATTGACTATTAATAGATGGGGGGTATTGTCTAATTGAGTGACAACTCATTGGAGTCTGTCGAACCTATCTTCAAATTAATTATCCTAATAATTAATAATGATTATGGTTGTCCTATTTAGTGACGTTCATATGGAATCTGTTATAATCATTTAATTAATCAATTGGGTTGGGTAATTGATTATTCATTCTGATCAAGTGGATGAATTAATATTCATAAACTAATTAAAACAGGGGTGGATTACATACAGTGATAACTGGTGTAATTGTTGACAGAAGTGATAACTGCGTCACAGTTTAAATCCTTAATCAGTTGGAATATTTGACTTCGGGTATAAGGGTAATTTGACGAGGATACTCGCACTTTATATTTATGACCGATGGACTATTATGGACAAAAACCAGATAGACGTATCAAATAAACCAGGACAAAGGACAATTAACCCATGGTAATAAATTAAAATCAACACGTCAAACATCATGATTACGGAAGTTTAAATAAGCATAATTCTTTTATTATATTTCTCATCGTATCTTTATTTACTGTCATTTTATTACTCGCAATTTTATTTACTGTCATTTTATTTATTGTCATTATTTTACGCACTTTAATTATCGTCATTTATCTTTACGCTTAAAATATAGAATCGACAAACCGGTCATTAAACGGTAAAACCCCCCTTTTATAATAATATTACTACTTATATAATTATATATATTTTGTATAAATATAGTTAAAAATATAGTAAGTTTCACCAGCTCCCTGTGGAACGAACCGGACTTACTAAAAACTACACTACTCTACGATTAGGTACACTGCCTATAGTGTTGTAGCAAGGTTTAGGTATATCCCATCCGTAAATTAATAAAACTTGTGTCATATTTTGTAGTATTTTGTATTAAAAATAATACTATTTCGTACCCTCACGCTACATCATCAAGTTTTTGGCGCCGCTGCCGGGGAGCGCTAAAACGCTATATTTTTAATTATAATAATATTGAAATAAAATATAATAATATAATAATATTAAAATAGAATATAATAATATAATAATATTGAATTAGAATATAATAATATAAAAATTTTAAGAATCAAAAGTTTACGTAAATTTTAAAAACAAAAGTCGTATTTATTAAATACTTCAGGGGTATATTATGTAACTTATAATTAATAATTGCTATCATGTCGCTTTCATGTGAATAGTAAATTAATTAATTAATTTTCATTTACTATTCATGAATAGTAAATGAATTAAAAAAAAAAAAGAAAAAAGTTTTAAAAAAAATTATAATTATAAAAAAAAAATTATTAATTTGTAAAAAAAAATCGTTTTTAAAAAAAAAAAAAAAAAAAAAAAGAAAAAAATCGTTTTTTAAAAAAAAAAAAAAAAAAAAAATTTGTAAAAAAAAAAAAAAAAATCGTTTTTTTTTAAAAAAAAAAAAAATTTTGTAAAAAAAAAAAAAAAAAAAAAAAAAAAACGTAAAAAAAAAAAAAAAAAAAAAAAAAAAAAAAACGTAAAAAAAAAAAAAAAAAAAAAAAAAAAAAAAAAACGTAAAAAAAAAAAAAAAAAAAAAAAAAAAAAAATTATTAAAAAAAAAAAAAAAAAATATATATATTTTTAAAATTTTGTCTATAAAAAAAAAAAAAATGTTTTTTTAGTTTTATTACCTTTAGATTTTTAGACTATAGTCGCAACTTTTAGTATTAAGTTTAGTTTTGCCATAGTTATTTTTACTTCTAGAATTTTTAGGCTTTGCCGTAAAATCCCTTAAGTGTTTATTCCTTAGACTAAGTTTTAGGTGCTTTAGAATTTTACGACGCCGTATTTCGCACTACTTTCTTATTTTTATTTTTCGACGCCTATTTTTCGACCTTTTATTTTTCGACATTTTTCGACGCGCAATCTATCTCTTTCTTATTTCTCGCCATTCTAGTTTTTAGGACTTAGAATTTTTTTCTACTTCTTCTCTAAATTTCTTAAAATTACGAAAATTTATTTTAAGTGGTTAAATTGATAGACATCAAAATTTTCTGGTTCGTAGTAATAGTTGGATTTGTACGTGGACCGGGTTATTGGAGCCAAACAGTACTCAATTATATTGAGACCAAACGAATCCTGCCCCTCTGCTGCATCTTTTGGCTATTCGAAACGTGGGCAAAATCAGAAAAGTCTATTAATTGGATAACTTATTATAATTTTTCTTTCCTTTTTAAAAACTAATAGGATATTCAGTGAATGCACAGAGCAAGACGTTCGCCGCCGGTCATACGTTCACCACCTGTAACTCGATCAAGACATCTAGCAAATATTGTCGCCGTTGATTTTTCTTTAGAATCGTCATCTAGTCGAATAAGAACTCCAACTCAAATTTCCGATAATCCAGTTTTTGAAACAAACCTCACAATTGAGAATCCGGAGAATATTCAGGAACGGTTTGTAGATCCCGAACCATTAAACTTTCCTCCGGAACCACCAATCATTCAAACAGAGATTGTTGAGGAAATAAACCATTAAATCAGAATCCTCTAGTGATTCGGATACAACAAATCCAATCATGGAAAATCTAGAACCTCTAAGTATGGAAGAACGAATGAGAGCTAAGCGCACTGGCCAAGGTCACGCCATTATTAAACCAGAAGTTAATGCTCCAGATTATGAAATTAAAGGACAAATCCTACACATGGTAACTAACCAATGCCAATTCAGTGGTGCACCGAATGAAGACCCAAACGAACATCTTCGTACGTTTAATAGAATTTGTACACTATTCAAAATCCGAGAAGTGGAAGATGAGCAGATCTATCTCATGTTGTTTCCCTGGACTTTAAAGGGAGAAGCCAAAGATTGGTTAGAATCGTTACCTGAAGGGGCGATTGACACATGGGATGTTTTAGTTGAGAAATTTCTTAAAAGATTCTTTCCGGCATCTAAAGCCGTGAGACTTCAAGGAGAAATTGTTACGTTCGCGCAAAATCCAAATGAAACATTATATGAGGCGTGGACAAGATTCGGAAGGATGTTGAGAGGATGTCCTCAACACGGATTAGATACTTTTCAAATAGTACAAATCTTCTATAAAGGCGTAGACATCGCCACACGAAAAGACATCGACATAACCGCTGGTGGTTCCATCATGAAGAAAACCGCAACTGAAGCTTACAAAATTATTGATAACACAGCCTCCCACTCGCATGAGTGGCACCAAGAAAAAGATATCTTTCGATCTTCTAAAGCGGCTAGAGCCGATTCTAGCCCTGACTTTGATTCCGTTTCCGCAAAAATAGATGCTTTCGAAAGACGAATGGAAAAGATGAATAAAGATATTCACGCAATACGAATCAGTTGTGAGCAATGCGGTGGACCACACTTATTGAAAGATTGTCACATTGAACCAACGATGGAACAACGAGAGAATGTTTCCTATATGAACCAAAGGCCGGGAAATAATTATCAAAATAATTATCAACCGCCAAGGCTAAACTTAAATCGAAATCAAAACATTCTTTACAATCCAAAAGGACCCGAAAATAACTGGTATAACCAACAAGGTCCGAATAACCAACCAACTCAAAACAACACTTTCAATCAACAAAGACCTAGCTTGTATAAACCACCACAACAACCCGAAGAGAAAAAGCCAAATCTAGAAGAAATGATGGCAAAGCTGATTGAATCTCAAACACAATTCATTACATCTCAAACCCAAACGAACGAGAGGTTTGATCAGTCATTAAGAACTCAACAAGCTTCCATTTTGAATCTAGAAAAACACGTAGGTACTCTTGCTAGCATGATGAGTGAGAGGGAACAAGGAAAGCTACCGAGTAATACTGAAGTAAATCCTCGGAATGAGAATGTTAATATGGTGTCAACGAATTCTGAAAAACCAGCATCAGAAGATGGGAAGGTTTTAGATGAGAGTAACAATGAAGAAGTTACACCACCACCACCCGAGTATGTAAAGCCAGTGGTGGCACCATACAAACCACCCATCCCGTTTCCAAGAAAAGGAGTTGAGTATGAGCAAGTAACAAGTAATAAAGATTGTGATACCTCTGGAAAGAAGAAGAAGAAAAAGAATAAGAAAGTACAAGAAACAAAAACCGTAAAGATAAACCCGGTGAATACAGTTCCACCAAAACCTCCACCTAGGGTAGGTGATCCGGGTGAATTTATTGTTCCTTGTCTACTTAGTGATTGTGTCATGTATGATGCACTAGCAGATTTAGGTGCGAGTGTAAGTGTTATGCCTCTTTCCTTATATAAGAGATTAGGTGTAGGTGAGTTAACTCCAACGGATATGAGTGTTCGACTCTTTGATCAAACCATTAAGCACCCAGTTGGAATTGCTGACAACCTACCCGTTCAAGTAGGCAATTTAACCTTTCTAGTCGAATTTATTGTCATTGACATAGAAGAGGACCCAAACATTCCTCTAATTTTAGGTCGGCCATTCTTAGCGTCCACCGGGGCGTTATTTGATGTAGGAAATGGAAGAATGACACTTAAAAGTGGTAACAAATCAATCACCTTTATGATTCGAAAGTCTAAATCTCCACCAACTAAAACCGTTGAACCAGTAAAAACGATTGGTAATAACCATGTTGTTTTACCAACTCCAACGGTAGTGCTTAGCAATAATAAAACGCCTAAGTGTGGGGAAAATGAAGTAAAACCTAATGATGACTTGATAATAAAGAACCCCGTTGTTGATACGAAATTAAATAATCCCGTTATTAACAGTTCAATGAAGAAACTTTTTAAACGGGCTATCGATGCTAGAAGTAAGGGGAACTTTAAGTTATGTAACCGGTTAGTATCCAATCTGTCGCCTAAAGAAAAGGCGAAACTAGTTGAATTTTGGAATATTACGGAAGAAGCCGGGCACTGGCTTAAAGAAAAAGTCACAGATAGGCAAGTTGATTATGGACCAAAAGAAATTGACGATGAAGTTAATCACAATTTCGACACCACAGCTACCTAAGTGTGGGGAGATTCAAATGTTCTAAGAAAATGTTATCTAGAGTTAGTTGTTCTGTTCTCGTGTAGTTCCGAGAATGGAATCCGATTGGTCTTTTCCGCTAGCAGACACTAAAGAACTAGTTTTCTCCCCCCATTCTGAATTTTTGTTTTTTTAGGTTTTATATGAAATTAATATGCTTTTAAGTTTTGTGTGATATTTAAAAACAAAATTTACTTTATTTCATTAAGTTGAAAAAAAAAAAAAAAATGATTTATAAAATTCGTCGTAAGTTGAAGACTAGGTCATAGAGCCGAAATTACTTTACCCGAGGGCGGGGCGACAAATTTTGTTATCATTATTTTTAATTTTATTGATATAAAGTATGCCAAAAATATTATATTTTATAAATTTTTGAACGTGGGGTTATATATCCAACTTCAAAAATATGTATATATGTTTGTTTTTTATCATGTAAAAAAACAGAGTAAAACAGCGCACTTTCAAAGACTGTCATTAAGTTCAGCAAAAGGTACTAATTTTGCCAACAAGACGCAAAATATCAAACTCGGTATTTTTAATCACTTTTCTACACTAATCACCCTCATGAATTTATAATTATAGTCTGATTTCATGCAAATGAGGGCATTGCATGATCTCAAGTGTGGGGAAGGGTTATAAATTCTCTCGGGTTTACACTTGGTTTAATTGCCAAATTTTGTGAAAATTTGAAAATTTTTCAACTAAATGAACTCAAAATCATGTTTATATATATTTATGAATGATGAAAACTAGGTGTTAATACCGAAATTATCGTTACCTCGAAAAGGACATAAATTGAGAAACACCCTAAAACGCTTGAATTCATTTAAAATGAAATAAAAGAAAATAAAAAGGCAAAGAAAGAAACTAAGTGTGGGAAGAATGTACCAAGTTATTCAATTTAAAACAAATATCACATATTTTTGTACAAGATTATTGCAGGTACTTTTGCTTTGGACGATACTAATCAGTTTTACCCGGTTTACTGTAATACATTTGAAAGAAAGATGGATCTACACGATGAATCAATTCCATCATTTGAAGGAAGTAAAGTCTTCCGAAAAAGACACGCGCTTCTTGATTTAGGTCAAGAAGTTGTCGTCCAGACCAGCTGTAGGTTGACGAAAAATCTAGAAAAGTCATCTCTAAAATCAGCAGGAAATCCACGGACCTCAGCATCAAACAGGGTTGCCAAGTGGTCAGATTTATCCTAACCATGAGAAGGATTTATCTTGTATAATGGGGGGGCACCGTGCAAATTAGCTTGATAAGACTAATGAATCAGATCCCCAGAAAGGATAATCTCCTTAAAGATTAAAAATCAGCTTTTAAGACTGATATTACTCAATCCTAGAGATTGACCTTAAAGATTGAGAATTCAAACTCATGGAATTCAATGATATCTAAACTCGAGCTTGAACGAGAAAATATTTTGATCAAAATTGCAAACCGATTTGTTTTCTGAAAATCCATTTTCAATGCGTTCATTACCATTGAACGTAAAATCCTAGGAATTCACCTGGAATTCATTAGGTCACCTGAACCAAATCGGGTGTCAACCGTAAGAACGGTGGTTGCATAGCATGGTCGAAGACAGGACCTTGTGCCAGACCGAAAAATTATAGGATGATCTTTACTATCGCTCCTACCAAGGATAGTTCTAGCATCCGACACGTTAAAAGACCATAATCATCTGCATGTCACGGGACATTGCCTTAACAGTTTCTTGTTCATCGCTTTCCTTTACAACCGGACGGTAGTTTGCCGAAAGGTAATATACGGAACACGTAAACTGGATGTGTGCCTTCCGATACCGGGATAGCAGTGGATTACACAAACCTAAATGTTTTTAGCCAAAATATTGATCCACAAATATATTTTGCAACACCAATGGTGGATCAAATCAGAAAACTTATCTAGGGTAAAATCTAGCTTGAATTTTCAAAAGATCAAATGTTTTCATAAAGATCCAATTTCCTTAAAGGATCTAAATTTTTATAGTCATGTGGGACTGTAAACCGCCTTTCAAATGTGCACTTTGCTTTGGAAACCGAAAGTAAATCGGCTATTTGATTGCCAGTGTCGTTGACCTAAACCCGAGGCAACTGTGGATGACACACCCACCTTTAACCATCATTACTGTCATTGTTTATACCGCTATATCAAAATCACTGATGTACAAAATGTGATGAATAAAAAAGTGATTCATGTATGTTTTTATTTCAAGTTCTGTATTGCTTGAGGACAAGCAACGCTCAAGTGTGGGGATATTTGATAGTGCTCCAAATGAACATATATTTAGTAGCAATATCGTTCCAATATGTAAAGTTTTTAAATGTAATTTCCTTATTTTTAGTTGTAATAGTTAAATAAATAAGTGCGAAGACGAAAGACGCAAATCGCTCGAAAATGAAGATTTAAAGACAAAAACGAAGATTTGAAAGACCAAAACGTCCAAAAAGCTCAAAAGTACAAGATACAATTAAAAAGGTTCAATTTATTGATAAGGAACGTCTAAAAATGACAAGAGTACAAGTTACGAAACGCAAAGTACAAAATATCTCAGCGTACGAAAGGACGTTCGAAAATCCGGAACCGGGACATGAACCAACTTTCAGCGCTCGACGCAACGGTGTAAAAATTACGAGTCAACTATGCACAAGAATAAAATATAATATTTAAATAATTCATAATAAGAATAATATTAAATAATAAAAAGTTGTTAATTGAGCATAGTTCAGGGGTCGTAAATGAAAAATCAATTTCTAATTTCGCTATAAAAGGATGATTGACGATCGTAGCTAAGGAAGAAATTCTTTCCGATCTTTTTTTTTCTTCTATCAATTATCAATATCAATTATCAATATCTATATTCTATATCTCTATCATAATGTTAATGTAATAAGATATAACAATAATCTTAATTTTAAGTTTAAATTATGATAATAATAAAATTTATGATAGAGATCATTTGAGTGTGTAAGTCGAAATTCTGTCCGTGTAACGCTACGCTATTTTTAATCATTGTAAGTTATGTTCAACCTTTTTACATTAATGTCTCGTAGCTAAGTCGTTATTATGCTTATTTAAAATGAAGTAATCATGATGTTGGGCTAATTACTAAAATTGGGTAATTGGGCTTTGTACCATAATTAAGGTTTGGGCAAAAGACCGACACTTGTGGAAATTGGATTATTGACTATTAATAGATGGGGGGTATTGTCTAATTGAGTGACAACTCATTGGAGTCTGTCGAACCTATCTTCAAATTAATTATCCTAATAATTAATAATGATTATGGTTGTCCTATTTAGTGACGTTCATATGGAATCTGTTATAATCATTTAATTAATCAATTGGGTTGGGTAATTGATTATTCATTCTGATCAAGTGGATGAATTAATATTCATAAACTAATTAAAACAGGGGTGGATTACATACAGTGATAACTGGTGTAATTGTTGACAGAAGTGATAACTGCGTCACAGTTTAAATCCTTAATCAGTTGGAATATTTGACTTCGGGTATAAGGGTAATTTGACGAGGATACTCGCACTTTATATTTATGACCGATGGACTATTATGGACAAAAACCAGATAGACGTATCAAATAAACCAGGACAAAGGACAATTAACCCATGGTAATAAATTAAAATCAACACGTCAAACATCATGATTACGGAAGTTTAAATAAGCATAATTCTTTTATTATATTTCTCATCGTATCTTTATTTACTGTCATTTTATTACTCGCAATTTTATTTACTGTCATTTTATTTATTGTCATTATTTTACGCACTTTAATTATCGTCATTTATCTTTACGCTTAAAATATAGAATCGACAAACCGGTCATTAAACGGTAAAACCCCCCTTTTATAATAATATTACTACTTATATAATTATATATATTTTGTATAAATATAGTTAAAAATATAGTAAGTTTCACCAGCTCCCTGTGGAACGAACCGGACTTACTAAAAACTACACTACTCTACGATTAGGTACACTGCCTATAGTGTTGTAGCAAGGTTTAGGTATATCCCATCCGTAAATTAATAAAACTTGTGTCATATTTTGTAGTATTTTGTATTAAAAATAATACTATTTCGTACCCTCACGCTACATCATCATGTATTCGCAGTTCAAAATATATTTCAAAAGCATTTAATAAAGCAGTTGTAGAAACAGCGCATGTATTCTCAGTCCCAAAAATGTAAAGAGTAAAAAGGAGCAAATGAACTCACCATACTGTATTTTGAAGTAAAAATACATATAACATCATTGAACAAGTATAGGGTTGGCATCGGATTCACGAACCTATATTAGTTATATATAAATTAACACACATAATTGTAATCGAACAACTTTATATATTATATCTTAAATTATATATCTTATATATATTTAATTTGTATATATATTTAAATTAATTAATATTTATATATATATATATATATATATATATATATATGATTAGTGTTATACTAAAAATCAATAATTTGTTATATGTAAATATTTATATAAATAATGTTCTCATGTTTAATATATAGTTATAAGTATATTTTTATATACATAATATTTATTTGTTATGAAGATAATAATAATGATAGTGATAATAATATTAATAATTTTTAAAAAAATAATAATAGGTATTTGTCATAAACTTAATCATACTTTTAACGACAACATAAAATGATAATTTTTGTAAACTTGATAATAACGATAATAATTTTTAATAACAACAATGCTAATAGTGATAATTATACTTATGTTAATAATGATAATAATATTAATATTAATGATAATAATAATGTCAATTCTAATACTAGTGTTAATAATAATAATTACAATAATCTTCTTAATCGTTTTAATAATAATAATAATAATAATAATAATAATAATAATAATAATAATAATAATAATAATAATAATAATAATAGTAATGATAATAATAATAATAATAATAATAATAATAGTAATGATAATAATAATAATAATAATAACGATAATATAATGATAATCATAAATAATTAAGTAAATAACTACCTCAACGAAGTAAATGCCCAAGTTCGGGTTTGAACCCGCGACGTCCCGCTAACCCGTAAACATCCTTAACCTAATCACCCTTATAATCATTATGATATTTTTCATCAGATCATTATCATCAGATCATCACGATCCTATCTTGTCGTATCGTTATTATTAATGTTTATCATCACTAATCATCATTTAATCAATATCTAGTCTCTCTTATATCATTTATCATTATGTTCACGTGCATTATTACCATCTTATCTTCATCTCGTCATCAACCACCATACCCGTAACCATATTATTAACATAACCCATATCGTCTCTAACCGTTACCATAAAATCATACTACTCGTATTGTCACGACCCTACTTTTTCCGTTATCTTTTTCAGTTAATTATTTAATGATCGTTAACTGTTAGTGTGCCACGTCATTTCAATTACCTATATTATTATTTGTAATAATATATATATATTAATTATTATGTGTTATGTGAATATTTGTATTCATATTTTAATTTATACGTTTCTACGTCTCGCGGATTTCCATCCGGCGAATCTTTTCGGTTTTTAAACCAACGGACGCGTTTTCGGGATTTTTAAATCCTAAATATTTTAAATATGATATTTTAAGATCATATTATTATATAGTGTATTTATATTTATTTTTCGTCGCGCGTTTGTTATCTTTCCGAATTTTTAATCGCGTAAGTGCATTTTCGCGTTTCGGAACTCGTTCGGGCTTTCGGGCTATAAGTAACTTAACAATTAAGTGAGATGGGCCAAGTGGGGCCCACCCCACCCCTCATTCGGCCGAAACTCCAAGGGGAGGGAGTAATACTCCCTTGATTTTTTATTTTTGGTTCATTATTTCAATTCCAATATTTATCAAAACCTAATCTTCTATTTTTGCTCTCCTCTCCTTCTCCCCTCTCCTTTGGCTGTCGCCTAGCTCACCACCATCATCATCATTCTTCAACAAAAAGCTAGCTTGGATCAAGGATTGATTAATACCAACGCGTTCCTCTCGTTCTTCTCTACGCGATTACATAAATCGTTTCTCGATTAGGGTATAAACCCTAACCCTAGAACTTTCAATTTTTCAATTATTTTCTGTATTTTGATGTTTATTTAGTAGTATGATGTTTGTGGATTATTGTAATGGTGTTTGTATGCATAGATGTACGCATAATTGCATGTTTTCGGTTTATAAAATTCTGGACAGCAGCTATTTCGTGTATTCTGGGTTTGTGACTGATATAAAAGTTAAAATAAACTATCTAGATGAGTTCCTCTCATCAAGACATTAATTTTAGACTCCGGATTCATGTCGTTTCGATTCCCGGAGCCCTAGTTATGATCAAATTACTATTTTGTTAAAATTGAATTGTGGATTGACATGAAACAGGTTTTGGTCCGACTTTGTGACCTTCCTTGGTGTCTTTAGGGTGTGTTAGTGTGTTAGGACTGATGGTGGGATGAACTTTCATGTTCGGGTCACCTAAATCCGAGCCACGGTTCACCCGTTACGACTAAAACACGGTTTTGAGTAAATTGAAAGTCCAAGTGGTGTCATGGCTGATTACCACGACTTGTGGACTGTTATTGGTGAGTTCTTGAGTGCACCATTGTGTCGGGTGGTTTGAATAGGCGGAGATGCATATAAGGCTCGCCAGAAATCGACACCCGGGGCTCAAGATACGACCCGATGAACTTTTGAATTAAAACTTATGATTAATTCTAAAACTTATGATAAAAATAATGAAACTTATTATTAATTAATTACTTATGATAACAGAAGTAATTATTATTATTTAAGAATTATGATATAAATATTTATTATATCATTTAATTATTATTTATGATTTAATTAACATTTTAATTTAACTTATGATTAATGACACTTTTATTATTAATGGAAAATACTTATGATAAGTATTAAATTTATTTTATAAGAATATTATTATAAGACTTATAATGAAGATTAAATAATTATTTAATTATTATAAGACTTAATTATTATTTAATTATGATTTAATTATTAAATACTTATGATTTAATAATTATATTTAGAAACTTATGATATGATTAATAATTCATTATTAATTAATAATACTTATGATATGATTTAAAATTTATTATTAATTAATAATATTTATATTATGACTAATATTTAATTAATTAATTAAATACTTATGTTATATTAATTATATCATTTCAACTTATATTAACTTTAATAATTCATTTTATTTAATTAAACTTATGTTATGACATAATTATACACTTTTAACTTTAATAAACATTATAACTTATGTTATTATTATAACTTACACTTTTAAAATTAACGTTGACTATGTTTGACTAAGTTTGACTTTTGAGTTGACTTTCGGTTGACTTTGAGTTTCAGTTGACTTTTGTTGACTTTCTAAATAAGGAAACTTTCCTAACCTAAAAACTTTCTAAAAATAGAACTTTCTAAATTTGGAAACTTTCCAAAAATAGAAACTTTCCAAAAATAGAAACTTTTCAAAAATAGAAAGTATGTGTCCGTACGCTGTTCCAGTCAAACCGATGCTTGCCGAATATTGTTCTATGTCTACTTGCAACATGTACAATAGCTGTCATACTAAGACTTGACTTAAGTTAGTTATTTATATCGACCTGCTTTATTTATAGGTCGGCGTTGTGATCGTTCCTGATCACTTTATTCTATTTGTTGTTCGCTTGTTTGTGTGGTTTCTTCAGTTGCTTTTAAGGTGAGTTATAGTCCCGTTTTTACATACTTTTCAAAGTATATTTTTGGGATGTGATTACATGCATTTTTATTTACGTTTTCAGTTAAATTTAATTATTCATTGTGAGTTGGACAAAAATATTCCCTAGTATGGTAACTGTAATCATTGGTTTCTACCGGTGAACGCGAATCTTACGGATAGATCTATCGGGTTTGACAACCCCATTTCGAGCTAGTCGCGCTAGCAATTTATAATCGGAATGTTTAGTGAAATGTCCCGTTCTTATTGATTAAAAACGTTCCATATTAATTGATTTCGTTGCGAGGTTTTGACCTCTATATGAGACGTTTTTCAAAGATTGCATTCATTTTTAAAACAAACCATAACCTTTTTTTTATAAATGAAGGTTTAAAAAGCTTTACGTAGATTATCAAATAATGATAATCTAAAATATCCTGTTTACACACGACCATTACATAATGGTTTACAATACAAATATGTTACATCGAAATCAGTTTCTTGAATGCAGTTTTTACACAATATCATACAAACATGGACTCCAAATCTTGTCTTTATTTTAGTATGCAACAGCGGAAGCTCTTAATATTCACCTGAGAATAAACATGCTTTAAACGTCAACAAAAATGTTGGTGAGTTATAGGTTTAACCTATATATATCAAATCGTAACAATAGACCACAAGATTTCATATTTCAATACACATCCCATACATAGAGATACAAATCATTCATATGGTGAACACCTGGTAACCGACATTAACAAGATGCATATATAAGAATATCCTCATCATTCCGGGACACCCTTCGGATATGATATAAATTTCGAAGTACTAAAGCATCCGGTACTTTGGATGGGGTTTGTTAGGCCCAATAGATCTATCTTTAGGATTCGCGTCAATTAGGGTGTCTGTTCCCTAATTCTTAGATTACCAGACTTAATAAAAAGGGGCATATTCGATTTCGATAATTCAACCATAGAATGTAGTTTCACGTACTTGTGTCTATTTTGTAAATCATTTATAAAACCTGCATGTATTCTCATCCCAAAATATTAGATTTTAAAAGTGGGACTATAACTCACTTTCATAGATTTTTACTTCGTCGGGAAGTAAGACTTGGCCACTGGTCGATTCACGTACCTATAACAAATATGTACATATATATCAAAGTATATTCAAAATATATTTACAACACTTTTAATACATTTTGATGTTTTAAGTTTATTAAGTCAGCTGTCCTCGTTAGTAACCTACAACTAGTTGTCCACAGTTAGATGTACAGAAATAAATCGATAAATATTATCTTGAATCAATCCACGACCCAGTGTATACGTATCTCAGTATTGATCACAACTCAAACTATATATATTTTGGAATCAACCTCAACCCTGTATAGCTAACTCCAACATTCACATATAGAGTGTCTATGGTTGTTCCGAAATATATATAGATGTGTCGACATGATAGGTCGAAACATTGTATACGTGTCTATGGTATCTCAAGATTACATAATATACAATACAAGTTGATTAAGTTATGGTTGGAATAGATTTGTTACCAATTTTCACGTAGCTAAAATGAGAAAAATTATCCAATCTTGTTTTACCCATAACTTCTTTATTTTAAATCCGTTTTGAGTGAATCAAATTGCTATGGTTTCATATTGAACTCTATTTTATGAATCTAAACAGAAAAAGTATAGGTTTATAGTCGGAAAAATAAGTTACAAGTCGTTTTTGTAAAGGTAGTCATTTCAGTCGAAAGAACGACGTCTAGATGACCATTTTAGAAAACATAATTCCACTTTGAGTTTAACCATAATTTTTGGATATAGTTTCATGTTCATAATAAAAATCATTTTCTCAGAATAACAACTTTTAAATCAAAGTTTATCATAGTTTTTAATTAACTAACCCAAAACAGCCCACGGTGTTACTACGACGGCGTAAATCCGATTTTACGGTGTTTTTCGTGTTTCCAGGTTTTAAATCATTAAGTTAGCATATCATATAGATATAGAACATGTGTTTAGTTAATTTTAAAAGTCAAGTTAGAAGGATTAACTTTTGTTTGCGAACAAGTTTAGAATTAACTAAACTATGTTCTAGTGATTACGAGTTTAAACCTTCGAATAAGATAGTTTTATATATATGAATCGAATGATGTTATGAACATCATTACTACCTCAAGTTTAGTAGGTAAACCTACTGTAAGTGACAAGAAATGATCTAGCTTCAAAGGATCTTGGATGGCTTGAAAGTTCTTGAAGTAGGATCATGACACAAAAACAAGTTCAAGTAAGATTTTTACTCGAATTAAGATAGTTTATAGTTATAGAAATTGAATCAAAGTTTGAATATGAATATTACCTTGAATAAGAAAGATAACCTACTGTATATAACAAAGGTTTCTTGATCTTATATGATTACTTGGAATGGATTAGAAAGCTTGGAAGTAAATTAGTAAACTTGAAGGGATTTTTGAAGTGAAGTGTTCTTCCTATGATGATTATAGCTTGATTCTTGAAGTGATTTTTGATGAAGATGATGATTAACTACTGGAAAAATACGTTCATAATAGTGTGTGTGTGTGTGTTGAGAGAGAATTAGAAAGAGAATTGGAAGTGAAATGGAGTGAATGATGAGTGGTAATTGGTGAGTGGTGAGTGGGGTTAAAAGGAGTTCTAGTTAGTTGACTAGCTCATGGTAGAAGTTAAAATTGATTAGTCATACATGACATAATCAAGAGTGGAATCTCATGCTAGTTCCTATTGGTATATACCCATAGTAAGTACGTTTTAAAGCTGTGTATAATACGGGTAAGAATACGACTAGAATTCTTGATGAAAGAAAAGAATGGGAAAGTAACTGTAACCATTTTCGTTAAGTATGAGTGTTTTGATATATGTCTTGAAGTCTTCCAAAAGTATTTTAATACATCTAAATACACTACATGTATATACATTTTAACTGAGTCGTTAAGTCATCGTTAGTCGTTACATGTAAGTGTTGTTTTGAAACCTTTAAGTTAACGATCTCAATTAATGTTGTTAACCCATTGTTTATTATATCTAATGAGATGTTAAATTATTATATTATCATGATATTATGATATATTAATATATCTTAATATGATATATATATATATATATATATATATATATATATATACATTTAAATGTCGTTACAACGATAATCGTTACATATATGTCTCGTTTCGAAATCCTTAAGTTAGTAGTCTTGTTTATATGTATATAACTCATTGTTAATATACTTATGGAGATACTTACTTATCATAATCTCATGTTAACCATATGTATATCCATATATATATCGTCATGTCATTTTTACAAGTTTTAACGTTCGTGAATCGCCGGTCAACTTGGGTGGTCAATTGTCTATATGAAACATATTTCAATTAATCAAGTCTTAACAAGTTTGATTGCTTAACATGTTGGAAACATTTAATCATGTAAATTTCAATCTCAATTAATATATATAAACATGGAAAAGTTCGGGTCACTACAGTACCTACCCGTTAATTAAATTTCGTCCCGAAATTTTAAGCTGTTGAAGGTGTTGACGAATCTTCTGGAAATAGATGCGGGTATTTCTTCTTCATCTGATCTTCATGCTCCCAGGTGAACTCGGGTCCTCTACGAGCATTCCATCGAACCTTAACAATTGGTATCTTGTTTTGCTTAAGTCTTTTAACCTCACGATCCATTATTTCGACGGGTTCTTCGATGAATTGGAGTTTTTCGTTGATTTGGATTTCATCTAACGGAATAGTGAGATCTTCTTTAGCAAAACATTTCTTCAAATTCGAGAAGCTACTGGTCCGCGAGTTGTTGAGGTAACTCAAGTCGGTAAGCTACTGGTCCGACACGATCAATAATCTTGAATGGTCCAATATACCTTGGATTTAATTTCCCTCGTTTACCAAATCGAACAACGCCTTTCCAACGTGCAACTTTAAGCATGACCATCTCTCCAATTTCAAATTCTATATCTTTTCTTTTAATGTCAGCGTAGCTCTTTTGTCGACTTTGGGCGGTTTTCAACCGTTGTTGAATTTGGATGATCTTCTCGGTAGTTTCTTGTATAATCTCCGGACCCGTAATCTGTCTATCCCCAACTTCACTCCAACAAATCGGAGACCTGCACTTTCTACCATAAAGTGCTTCAAACGGCGCCATCTCAATGCTTGAATGGTAGCTGTTGTTGTAGGAAAATTCTGCTAACGGTAGATGTCGATCCCAACTGTTTCCGAAATCAATAACACATGCTCGTTGCATGTTTTCAAGCGTTTGTATCGTCCTTTCGCTCTGCCCATCAGTTTGTGGATGATAGGCAGTACTCATGTCTAGACGAGTTCCTAATGCTTGCTGTAATGTCTGCCAGAATCTTGAAATAAATCTGTCATCCCTATCAGAGATAATAGAGATTGGTATTCCATGTCTGGAGATGACTTCCTTCAAATACAGTCGTGCTAACTTCTCCATCTTGTCATCTTCTCTTATTGGCAGGAAGTGTGCTGATTTGGTGAGACGATCAACTATTACCCAAATAGTATCAAAACCACTTGCAGTCCTTGGCAATTTAGTGATGAAATCCATGGTAATGTTTTCCCATTTCCATTCCGGGATTTCGGGTTGTTGAAGTAGACCTGATGGTTTCTGATGCTCAGCTTTGACCTTAGAACACGTCAAACATTCTCCTACGTATTTAGCAACATCGGCTTTCATACCCGGCCACCAAAAATGTTTCTTGAGATCCTTGTACATCTTCCCCGTTCCAGGATGTATTGAGTATCTGGTTTTATGAGCTTCTCTAAGTACCATTTCTCTCATATCTCCAAATTTTGGTACCCAAATCCTTTCAGCCCTATACCGGGTTCTGTCTTCCCGAATATTAAGATGCTTCTCCGATCCTTCGGGTATTTCATCCTTTAAATTTCCCTCTTTTAAAACTCCTTGTTGCGCCTCCTTTATTTGAGTAGTAAGGTTATTATGAATCATTATATTCATCGATTTTAATCGAATGGGTTCTCTGTCCTTCCTGCTCAAGGCATCGGCTACCACATTTGCCTTCCCCGGGTGGTAACGAATCTCAAAGTCGTAATCATTCAATAATTCAATCCACTTACGCTGCCTCATATTCAGTTGTTTCTAATTAAATATGTGTTGAAGACTTTTGTGGTCGGTATATATAATACTTTTGACCCCATATAAGTAGTGCCTCCAAGTCTTTAATGCAAAAACAACCGCGCCTAATTCCAAATCATGCGTCGTATAATTTTGTTCGTGAATCTTCAATTGTCTAGACGCATAAGCAATCACCTTCGTTCGTTGCATTAATACACAACCGAGACCTTGCTTTGATGCGTCACAATAAATCACAAAATCATCATTCCCTTCAGGCAATGACAATATAGGTGCCGTAGTTAGCTTTTTCTTCAATAACTGAAACGCTTTCTCTTGTTCATCATTCCATTCAAATTTCTTCCCTTTATGCGTTAATGCAGTCAAGGGTTTTGCTATTCTGGAAAAGTCTTGGATGAACCTTCTGTAGTAACCAGCTAGTCCTAAAAACTGGCGTATGTGTTTCGGAGTTTTCGGGGTTTCCCACTTTTCAACAGTTTCTATCTTTGCCGGATCCACCTTAATACCTTCTTTGTTCACTATGTGACCGAGGAATTGAACTTCTTCCAACCAACATGCACACTTTGAAAACTTAGCGTACAATTCTTCCTTCCTCAATACTTCTAACACCTTTCTCAAATGTTCACCGTGTTCTTGGTCATTCTTTGAGTAAATAAGTATGTCATCAATGAAAACAATGACAACTTGTCAAGGTATGGTCCACACACTCGGTTCATAAGGTCCATGAACACAGCTGGTGCATTAGTTAAACCAAACGACATGACCATAAACTCGTAATGACTGTAACGTGTTCTGAAAGCAGTCTTTGGAATATCATCTTCTTTCACCCGCATTTGATGATACCCGGAACGTAAGTCAATCTTTGAATAAACAGACGAGCCTTGTAGTTGATCAAATAAGTCGTCGATTCTCGGTAGTGGGTAGCGGTTCTTGATGGTAAGTTTGTTCAACTCTCGGTAGTCGATACACAACCTGAATGTACCATCTTTCTTCTTGACAAACAAAACAGGAGCTCCCCATGGTGATGTGCTTGGTCAAATGAAACCACGCTCTAAAAGTTCTTGTAATTGGCTTTGCAGTTCTTTCATCTCGCTGGGTGCGAGTCTGTAAGGAGCACGAGCTATTGGTGCAGCTCCTGGTACAAGATCTATTTGAAATTCAACGGATCGATGTGGGGGTAATCCCGGTAATTCTTTCGGAAATACATCGGGAAATTCTTTTGCAATGGGAACATCATTGATGCTCTTTTCTTCAGTTTGTACTTTCTCGACGTGTGCTAGAACAGCATAGCAACCTTTTCTTATTAGTTTTTGTGCCTTCAAATTACTAATAAGATGTAGCTTCGTGTTGGTCTTTTCTCCGTACACCATTAAGGGTTTTCCTTTTTCTCGTATAATGCAAATTGCATTTTTGTAACAAACGATCTCTGCTTTCACTTCTTTCAACCAGTCCATACCGATTATCACATCAAAACTCCCTAACTCTACTGGTATCAAATCGATCTTAAATGTTTCGCTAACCAGTTTAATTTCTCGATTCCGACATATATTATCTGCTGAAATTAATTTACCATTTGCTAATTCGAGTAAAAATTTACTATCCAAAGGCGTCAATGGACAACTTAATTTAGCACAAAAATCTCTACTCATATAGCTTCTATCCGCACCCGAATCAAATAAAACGTAAGCAGATTTATTGTCAATAAGAAACGTACCCGTAACAAGCTCCGGGTCTTCCTGTGCCTCTGCCGCATTAATATTGAAAACTCTCCGCGGCCTTGTCCATTCGTGTTCTCCTGGTTCGGGCAATTTCTAATAATGTGGCCCGGTTTTCCACATTTATAACAAACTACATTGGCATAACTTGCTCCGACACTACTTGCTCCGCCATTACTCATTCCGACACCATTTGTTCCTTTCGTTCTATTAACCCCTGGTCCGTAGACCTCACACTTCACCGCGCTATGACCATTTCTTTTACACTTTTTTCAAAATTTGGTGCAGAACCCCGAGTGATACTTTTCACACCTTTGGCATAGCTGCTTCTGATTATTGTTGTTGTTGCGGTTATTATTGTTGTTGGGATGATTGTTGTAGTTGCTGTTGTTGTTGTTGTTGGGCCGTTTGTTGTAGTTGCGATTGATGTTGCGATTGTTAGGATAATTATTGCGATTATTGTTGTAATTGCTGTTGTTGTTGTATTGATGATTCTTATCACCGTTTTCCTCCCACCTTCTTTTGACTTGCTTCACATTGGCCTCTTCAGCAGTCTGTTCTTTAATTCTTTCTTCAATCTGGTTCACTAGTTTGTGAGCCATTCTACATGCCTGTTGTATGGAGGCGGGCTCGTGTGAACTTATATCTTCTTGGATTCTTTCCGGTAATCCTTTCACAAACGCGTCGATCTTCTCTTCCTCATCTTCGAATGCTCCCGGACACAATAGGCACAATTCTGTGAATCGTCTTTCGTACGTGGTAATATCAAATCCTTGGGTTCGTAACCCTCTAAGTTCTGTCTTGAGCTTATTGACCTCGGTTCTGGGACTGTACTTCTCGTTCATCAAGTGCTTGAATGCTGACCACGGTAGTGCGTACGCATCGTCTTGTCCCACTTGCTCTAGATAGGTATTCCACCATGTTAACGCAGAACCTGTGAAGGTATGCGTAGCGTACTTCACTTTGTCCTCTTCAGTACACTTACTTATGGCAAACACCGATTCGACCTTCTCGGTCCACCGTTTCAATCCGATCGGTCCTTCGGTTCCATCAAATTCCAAAGGTTTGCAGGCAGTGAATTCTTTGTAGCTGCATCCTACACGATTTCTTGTACTGCTAGATCCAAGGTTATTGTTGGTATGTAGCGCATCCTGTACTGCGGCTATGTTTGAAGCTAGAAAAGTACGGAATTCCTCTTCATTCATATTCACGGTGTGTCGAGTAGTCGGTGCCATTTCCTTCAAAATAGTCAAATGGAACAAGTTAATCATACAGAATATTAAGAGTAGTTAATAGTATTTCGTAGCATAATATGAACTCATTTATAAAAGCTTTTTCTTCATATTAGCGTTTTATAAGTTTAAATTCGGGTAGTACCTACCCGTTAAGTTCATACTTAGTAGCTCATATACAATTCAACTACTATAATTCTATATGAAAAACTGATTATAATAATATTTCGCATTCAAACTTTTACACAATATTTTACAAACTTACAATACCGCTTATTTTACATATAGCATGAAATATAGCACACAATAAATTTGATACAAGATGGTTGTGAAGATAATTCTAGCTAGTACACAAGTCGTTCAGCAAAGGCAATAAAGACGCGTAATTCATACGTCCAGAAACAAGTCATGCATTCTGGTTTTACTAGGATTACTTCCCATCCTTGGTCTTGTGGAACATAACCGTTATGGCCGTTGATAAGACACCGTGTTGTAACGTCGTCAAAGGGACGAGGGTTACGTAATGTCCAACAGTCCCGTAACAATCTAAAAACCTCATTTCTTACCCCAATTACCGACTCCGTCACTTGTGGGAACTTTTTGTTTAATAGTTGTAGGCCGATGTTCTTGTTCTCACTTTGGTGAGAAGTGAACATTACTAATCCGTAAGCATAACATGCTTCTTTATGTTGCATGTTAGCCGCTTTTTCTAAATCACGAAGTCCAATATTCGGATATATTGAGTCAAAATAATTTCTTAACCCATTGCGTAAAATAGCATTTGGGTTCCCCGCAATATATGCGTCAAAGTAAACACATCGTAACTTATGGATTTCCCAATGTGATATCCCCCATATTTCGAACGAAAGCCTTTTATAAACCAAGGCATTCTTGGAACGTTCTTCGAATGTCTTACAAACTGATCTCGCCTTAAATAGTTGTGCCGAAGAATTCTGACCGACTCTAGACAAGATTTCATCAATCATGTCTTCGGGTAGGTCTCTTAAAATATTAGGTTGTCTATCCATTTTGTATTTTTATACTGTAAAATAGACAAGAGTTAGATTCATAAAAAAAAAATACTTATTAATACAAGCAATTTTTACATATATCATAAAGCATAAGCACACTATATTACATATATTACACCACACGAATTCAACTATCTTATTCCGACTCGCTTGTTTCTTCTTCTTCGGTTTTGGTTCGTTTTGCCAAGTTTCTAGGGATATATGATGTTCCCCTAATACGAGCCGTCGTTTTCCACATTGGTTTAGAAAAACCTGGTGGTTTAGAGGTTCCCGGGTCATTGTTACAACTTAAGGACTTCGGGGGTTGACGATACATATAACGTTCATCGGGGTTGGAATTAGATTTCTCTATTTTTATGCACTTTCCCTTATTATTTTCTTTTGCCTTTTTAAATTCAGTTGGGGTAATTTCTATAACATCATCGGAATTCTCGTCAGAATCCGATTCATCGGAGAATTGGTAATCCTCCCAATATTTTGCTTCCTTAGCGGAAACACCATTGACCATAATTAACCTTGGTCGGTTGGTTGAGGATTTTCTTTTACTTAACCGTTTTATTATTTCCCCCACCGGTTCTATTTCTTCATCCGGTTCCGATTCTTCTTCCGGTTCCGATTCTTCTTCCGGTTCCGACTCTTCTTCCGGTTCTTCTTCGGGAACTTGTGAATCAGTCCACGAATCATTCCAATTTACATTTGGCTCTTCATTATTATTAGGTGAGTCAATGGGACTTGTTCTAGAGGTAGACATCTATCACATAATATCAAACGCGTTAAGTGATTAATATATCACATAATATTCACATGTTAAAAACATATAGTTTCCAACAAAATTTGTTAAGCAATCATTTTTCAAGTAAACACGGTCGAAGTCCAGACTCACTAATGCATCCTAACAAACTCGATAAGACACACTAATGCAAAATTCTGGTTCTCTAAGACCAACGCTCTGATACCAACTGAAATGTCCCGTTCTTATTGATTAAAAACGTTCCATATTAATTGATTTCGTTGCGAGGTTTTGACCTCTATATGAGACGTTTTTCAAAGACTGCATTCATTTTTAAAACAAACCATAACCTTTTTTTTATAAATGAAGGTTTAAAAAGCTTTACATAGATTATCAGATTATCAAATAATGATAATCTAAAATCTCCTGTTTACACACGACCATTACATAATGGTTTACAATATAAATATGTTACATCGAAATCAGTTTCTTGAATGCAGTTTTTACACAATATCATACAAACATGGACTCCAAATCTTGTCCTTATTTTAGTATGCAACAGCGGAAGCTCTTAATATTCACCTGAGAATAAACATCTTTAAACGTCAACAAAAATGTTGGTGAGTTATAGGTTTAACCTATATATATCAAATCGTAACAATAGACCACAAGATTTCATATTTCAATACATATCCCATACATAGAGATAAAAATCATTCATATGGTGAACACCTGGTAACCGACATTAACAAGATGCATATATAAGAATATCCCCATCATTCCGGGACACCCTTCGGATATGATATAAATTTCGAAGTACTAAAGCATCCGGTACTTTGGATGGGGTTTGTTAGGCCCAATAGATCTATCTTTAGGATTCGCGTCAATTAGGGTGTCTGTTCCCTAATTCTTAGATTACCAGACTTAATAAAAAGGGGCATATTCGATTTCGATAATTCAACCATAGAATGTAGTTTCACGTACTTGTGTCTATTTTGTAAATCATTTATAAAACCTGCATGTATTCTCATCCCAAAATATTAGATTTTAAAAGTGGGACTATAACTCACTTTCATAGATTTTTACTTCGTCGGGAAGTAAGACTTGGCCACTGGTCGATTCACGTACCTATAACAAATATGTACATATATATCAAAGTATATTCAAAATATATTTACAACACTTTTAATACATTTTGATGTTTTAAGTTTATTAAGTCAGCTGTCCTCGTTAGTAACCTACAACTAGTTGTCCACAGTTAGATGTACAGAAATAAATCGATAAATATTATCTTGAATCAATCCACGACCCAGTGTATACGTATCTCAGTATTGATCACAACTCAAACTATATATATTTTGGAATCAACCTCAACCCTGTATAGCTAACTCCAACATTCACATATAGAGTGTCTATGGTTGTTCCGAAATATATATAGATGTGTCGACATGATAGGTCGAAACATTGTATACGTGTCTATGGTATCTCAAGATTACATAATATACAATACAAGTTGATTAAGTTATGGTTGGAATAGATTTGTTACCAATTTTCACGTAGCTAAAATGAGAAAAATTATCCAATCTTGTTTTACCCATAACTTCTTTATTTTAAATCCGTTTTGAGTGAATCAAATTGCTATGGTTTCATATTGAACTCTATTTTATGAATCTAAACAGAAAAACTATAGGTTTATAGTCAGAAAAATAAGTTACAAGTCGTTTTTGTAAAGGTAGTCATTTCAGTCGAAAGAACGACGTCTAGATGACCATTTTAGAAAACATACTTCCACTTTGAGTTTAACCATAATTTTTGGATATAGTTTCATGTTCATAATAAAAATAATTTTCTTAGAATAACAACTTTTAAATCAAAGTTTATCATAGTTTTTAATTAACTAACCCAAAACAGCCCGCGGTGTTACTACGACGGCGTAAATCCGGTTTTACGGTGTTTTTCGTGTTTCCAGGTTTTAAATCATTAAGTTAGCATATCATATAGATATAAAACATGTGTTTAGTTAATTTTAAAAGTCAAGTTAGAAGGATTAACTTTTGTTTGCGAACAAGTTTAGAATTAACTAAACTATGTTCTAGTGATTACGAGTTTAAACCTTCGAATAAGATAGTTTTATATATATGAATTGAATGATGTTATGAACATCATTACTACCTCAAGTTTAGTAGGTAAACCTACTGGAAGTGACAAGAAATGATCTAGCTTCAAAGGATCTTGGATGGCTTGAAAGTTCTTGAAGTAGGATCATGACACAAAAACAAGTTCAAGTAAGATTTTTACTCGAATTAAGATAGTTTATAGTTATAGAAATTGAATCAAAGTTTGAATATGAATATTACCTTGAATAAGAAAGATAACCTACTGTATATAACAAAGGTTTCTTGATCTTAGATGATTACTTGGAATGGATTAGAAAGCTTGGAAGTAAATTAGTAAACTTGAAGGGATTTTTGAAGTGTTCTTGAAGTGTTCTTCCTATGATGATTATAGCTTGATTCTTGAAGTGATTTTTGATGAAGATGATGATTAACTACTGGAAAAATACGTTCATAATAGTGTGTGTGTGTTGAGAGAGAATTAGAAAGAGAATTGGAAGTGAAATGGAGTGAATGATGAGTGGTGAGTGGGGTTAAAAGGAGTTCTAGTTAGTTGACTAGCTCATGGTAGAAGTTAAAATTGATTAGTCATACATGACATAATCAAGAGTGGAATCCCGTGCTAGTTCCTATTGGTATATACCTATAGTAAGTACGTTTTGAAGCTGTGTATAATATGGGTAAGAATACGACTAGAATTCTTGATGAAAGAAAAGAATGGGAAAGTAACTGTAACCATTTTCGTTAAGTATGAGTGTTTTGATATATGTCTTGAAGTCTTCCAAAAGTATTTTAATACATCTAAATACACTACATGTATATACATTTTAACTGAGTCGTTAAGTCATCGTTAGTCGTTACATGTAAGTGTTGTTTTAAAACCTTTAAGTTAACGATCTCAATTAATGTTGTTAACCCATTGTTTATTATATCTAATGAGATGTTAAATTATTATATTATCATGATATTATGATATATTAATATATCTTAATATGATATATATATATACATTTAAATGTCGTTACAACGATAATCGTTACATATATGTCTCGTTTCGAAATCTTTAAGTTAGTAGTCTTGTTTATATGTATATAACTCATTGTTAATATACTTATGGAGATACTTAATTATCATAATCTCATGTTAACCATATGTATATCCATATATATATCGTCATGTCATTTTTACAAGTTTTAACGTTCGTGAATCGCCGGTCAACTTGGGTGGTCAATTGTCTATATGAAACATATTTCAATTAATCAAGTCTTAACAAGTTTGATTGCTTAACATGTTGGAAACATTTAATCATGTAAATATCAATCTCAATTAATAAATATAAACATGGAAAAGTTCGGGTCACTACATTTAGTACTTCGTAATTTGTTGTAGATACACTGTCCAAGTGTATATTTTTATTGTGTTTGGCAAGGGTAAATAAAGGGTTAAGTGGTTACCAGGTGGCTCATTGATAATGAAATAATGTTTAATGTTTTCTAACATTTTTAAATCTTGTGGTCTAAAGTTTACTTATTTATTTAAACCTATAATTCACTCAACCTTTGTGTTGACAGTTTACTTGCATGTTTTCACAGGTACTTGAGTTTTGTGATGCTTCCGCTGTGTTTAGAAAAGTCTGCATGCATTTGGGGCACATTTTATGAAACATTTTATGAAACTTAAGCTTGCATTCTATTTTTGAATAATTTAAACTTGTGGGTTTGTTGGCAATGTTTTGTGTCAACTTTTAGTTTATTACTATGGTTGGTTGTTTTGAAACTACATATTTTGGTTTGTTTCCTTTTTGGAAAACTTTTGAAATAAAAGAATGCAACTTTGTTTATTTAATTCATTTAAGTCCGATCAAGCTGTGGGACCAACTGACGGATCCGTTAAGTGTTTTGACGGGGTCGTCACACGTATCATACTTATTCTATTCGTCTCAGCTTGTCATCCCGAATACCACAGCATCTCTAAACCTCATGTGCCATCTTTTGTACGCTTATATCATGATCATAATCGAAATTATATCAATTTATTATCAACTATCCTATAATATGTATTATATCTCTATCATTTGTTTCCTTGCCACGAAATCAAGTGTTATCATCAACTAGAATTTCGGCCCAATGATACAATTAGGGACACGGCCCAAAATGGTATCAACAATCCACTCTACAAGAAGTCCATCATGATTAAATGGCCTAGTCCGTTTTTAGTTTAAGGATATACCCAAAAATCTAACAATTCCCGTCCCATTTAGCAATATCTTAATGAAAGAAAAAAAATATATACTCCGTATCTGATATAGATAACCAGCTGGATTCCATTGACTTTCACTCATCAAACTTTATCATCATAGGTCCACCATTTTCGCTAGTTAACAAGTGGAAATCATCTTTAGTAATTGTCGGCAAAAATAAATAAAAAAGAAGCACACAATAGCATATTTTAATGATTTCATTATCTTGTTCACCATTACTCATCATCTTCTTTTTCTTCAGAGAACCATCTTCCATCTTGTAATCTTCACGGAATAGAATAGCAACAGAAACGTATGCAACGAGTACTCGGGTTTCATGGCTATAAACAGAAAGAGTAACAGCAGGACTGTAGTGGTCGTTGGTGGTAGTATTGAGTTTAGTTTAAAACAAAAAGAAAGAAGTGGTAGCAGCAGTAAAATAATCGGCTATGGTGGCGATTGCAGGTTAATTCACGAAAAATAGAGAGAGGAGAGAAGAGAGAGAGAGAGTAAAGATTGTGTGATCATGGTGTAAGGTTTGAATACGATCGCGAAACATAAATATAAAGGGTATTGATGATACGTGGTGTATTTGGATCAAAACAGAAACAGAAGTGAAGGTACTTGTGAAGGTTTTGATTTAAATAATACGAAATCAATAAATTATGGTATAGCAGATGGTTTGTAATGGTTGTTGTTTCGTTATATAAGTCATGGGAGAGAATGGTAGCAGCAAACAATTCATAGCAGGAGGGTTTTGGTAATGTTTGTAATTTTCATTAGGTTGTTTGGACAGGAATCACAAGAAGGATGCGAAGAGAGAGAGATGTAGAGAGATGGCATGGTTGCGGTTTCTAACCAAAGCAGTAGCTCTTAGGTGGAGGTAGGAGTGGTGTTGGTCTCGGTCGTGGTTGTGATCGCAAGATAAATAGGAGATTATAAGTTGTAGTTGTGAATTAGCTGTATAAGAGATGAGAATCGAATAATTGTAGATAGTACACATGATTTAATTGATTTTTGTTTCATATTGACATTTGAGGTCGAATCTTTCAATCAAGCAGACAAGGAGTACAAGCTCATGTATTAGATAAACAAAAAAATAAAGGTGATGTTTACATTCAACAGATTTTGGAATTGCTTGAGTCATGAAATTGACAGATACATAAATTAATTCAACAACTTTAACATAACGATAGGAATTGGAAACAGAAATACGTATAAGACTGTATATGTAGAGGTAATAACCGTATATTATCTGTATATGTATTTATGTGTAAATCACTGTGTTTCCAAATATATAATTATCTGTATTTATTTAATCAGTTATTTACATATCAGATTATATAAAATTTCGTAAATTTTTGATAATTAACAAATGTAATTAACTTACCACTATTAATAATACTAATATTCATATTACTACAATTAATCACATAAATTGTATTATAATAATTTTATCAAAATTCATGCTAGTAATAATAAAAGTAAGGATTTTAATGATATTATTAATGATACTATTAATAACACTACATAATATTGTTAAGGGTGAGAATAACAATAACAATAATATAACACTTATACATATCAAATTTCTTATCTACAAATGATAATATTAATGATAATAGTATTAATATTAATATTGAAAGAAATTACTAATTTATTATAACAATTATATTAATAACTAATTTAATGCATTAGTATTACATGTTGTTGATTATGAAATAATACTATATAATGTATATTATATAACTAATATTGAATATTGAATTTTTAACATATAATAATAATTATGTATAGAAATCACATATTTCTATTTCATTTTAATTATTTTATATCTTAACTCACATATTTAATATTTAATGTTTAAATTACATTTTATTATTTTAATTATTATTATATATGTACTTACATTTATTTGTATATCTATATTTATTTACAAACAATGTTCGTGAATCGTCGTGAATAGTCAATGGTCCAATGAATATATGAACATCGTTTAAAAATTTTCTAGACTCAACACTAAATACTTTGCTTATCGTTTCGAAATCATATAAAGATTAAGTTTAAATTTAGTTGGAAATTCCCGGGTCGTCACACACAACATTGCTCTAACTCAAAACTTAATTGACATTGATACAAAAGGGAAACAAACTCGCATCTGCGCATTAAATGGACCAAGATATCGAACATAAAGTAAACCTCCTACTAGGTTTGATGGCGTGAAACTTTTAACATCCGGTAGGAGAAACGTAGCCTTCCCTAACCTGCAAGAAATTCCAACCCACCAAACGACAACAAATAAAATTGACGAAAACCCTGACACAAAAGACATTGTAGCAACCAAAACTCAGACCACGTAAAAATATCGTAAAAATCCAATCCTTCAAATATAACTTCCAGTATCGCCTAGCAGTGGCGAATGCAGGATTTTCAGTCAGTGGTGTCAATTGCCTTTTTCAGTCAGTGGTGTCAATTGCCTTTTGAAAATAATGGGGTCAATTACCTTTTTTAGATATTAAAACTCACACTTTAAAGCTAAAATTGATTAAAACTCAAACTTTGAGTGGTGTCAATTGACACCATAACCTTCTAAATAAAAGAAATGTGAAGATATATGAAGTCTCAAAATAGATCTCGGGATGTATTACTTTATTACCAACAGAGTTTTTGATAGATCCACTACACTATTGTAATGTACAACTATTGTAATGTACAAGTAAATAATACATGGAAATTGTAGATTTATCAAAAACTTGGTTAGATTTTTCTTTATATATATATATCAAAAACTTGGTTAGATTTTTCTTTATAGCAAAACACAGGTTAGAAATCATCAAACTTGCTAAAAAGTCATCTAGACCACACCCAATGGCTAAGTTAGTAACAGTCATTAAGAAAACTAAAAACGTAGTGGCTCGATACGTAAAAACATGGGTGCATCGTAATGATTCGTCTATGATTATGGTGACAAGAAAGAGTTATAGTGCAAGATGGAAAGGTGCAATGGTGAAAAGGAGTAATAGGTTGGTGATGAATAATAAACAACGTATGATGACTAAAGGTTATCGCCCCCTTGTTAGATCTAACGGTACTAAAGTTAATAGCTTTTCGAGCCCGTTGATTTATGATCATCATTTTGTTGATAAAAAGAAGGATAACGGTGAGTTTTGTGAGGATTTGTATAGTAATAATGATGAAGATTATGGTGATGGATATTGGTCTAATAGCACTAATGGTGTTGAAGACATCAAATGGGATGCTATGTTTCAAGACTTGAAACCAACTTAATTAGCTACATTTTAAGTGATTTTCATTCTCTTTTTTCGGGTTTTTTTTGGTTATTGTTCAATGTCCAATAACATGTTTTTACCCTTTTGAATTTGAGCTAAGATGATCATTAGTTTTCGGCTTGGAACTGAAAAAACTGAAAAAAGATTGAACCGGGTTGATTTTGTATTAATTTTATACGAGTATTTTTATTAGTAGTACTTTTAGCTTGGTGTGAATGTATCTTTGGATATGTAACATTTGATTGATTATTTAGTTCATTGAATCATTTTTTTTTTTTGTAAGACAATAAAGTTACCATTTTAATTGTAGTTGGCCGCTGTTTTCTAGTTGAATCTAGGGAGGCAGAAAGTCATGTGTAAGTAACCAAAGTTTTTTATTACCAAACAATATTAGGCCCACCTTAGCCACACTAAGTGGTGCACTTGGTCTGACCCATCCATATGTTTGGACTATGGTTAATATGTTATGGTGGTGGGGAGTCATGGGCCCTTCATTACCAACTAACCAATTTAGGGATGGTAAAAAAAACCCGTATTTGATGGAAAAACTCAAAATTTATTATTTTTGGAACGAGTTCGGGGCCGGGTATACCGGTCTAGGGCTAGGGTATGGGGATGTTTTTAGATTTTTATGAGATAGTTTTAGATTACTAGATCCGTATACTCGAAAAAAGAAATGAATCCATATATCTGACCCGTTTAAAGTATATATATATATTCTTCTTAGAGTATATGTATATTTATTGATATAAGGTGTGTGAAATTGATAATATACATGCATTAGTAAGTAAATGAGGACCCAGATACTCGTAAGAATACTCATTTACCCGCTAGTTAGTTTATAAATGGAGACCTGTTAAGTATGGGTTCGGATTTGAGACAAATTGTTTTAGTTGAGTTCGAGTTCAAGATTACCTATACCCGGCCCAATGTAATCCCTACTAACCATCCATTTGGGGTGAGTTAACCATTGATTTTGACATGTTCATTTGGCCTTTTCTATAGCATTCATACAACTCAAATGTCTTTTGCTATCATTTATTTTGGAGGATTTCTTTGATTTAGACTTCAAATGACTCAACTTATATAATAATTTTTATCTTAATTTATTCCTAAATATTAATATCAAAATTATTGAGACTAGACTAAACTTTGACAATCCTAGTCCTTATCTGCAAATAATGTTATAACTCGAAAAGCCTACTAGTGTTTCAGTTGTATTGAAAATAATTAGATCAAACATAACCTCTAATTGTATTGATACAATATCGTTTTTCATACAAAAGAATCATGGCAAATACATCTATTTTTACATAATGGATTAACAAGTGATCATGACCTCTTAAACATAAGAGCTCGGGTAATAAATATAACTTATACATAACTAAAACAACATATAGCACAAAGGTTCAAAAAGTATCCTTTAGTTGATTGTTGCGTAATCATCAACGACCCGTGCTTTGAGGCAAACGGAATGAACCACCAGCATAAAGCATTTGGTAAACGGGTCGAATTCGTAGAGTTAAAATCAAGCTCAATATGGTCCCTAAACCACATACACAAGCAAGAACAAGAAATGTGAACCGAAAACAAGCGGGACCCATGCACATAGTAGCACCTTGTCTAGCTTCTTCGGCATCATAAATGTAACCCGCGAGCATACCTGAAAATAAAAGTGCTCCAAGAGGGTTTCCTAGTTGCATAAAGTTGAATATTATCCCAAAGTTTTTCAATCCAAAAAGCTCAGATGATGTTGATATCATAATGGCTATTTGAACACCATAACACGTCCCAAGTAACGCTGTTGCAGCATAAAGCGTGCCATTTAGAGCCGATGCGTATAAAAGATATGTTAATACCATGATAACTTGTGTCACCATTGTCCAAAATGTCCGGGGAATGGCATTTAACCTGCACAAAACACCCGGGTTATGAAACCATCTATGAAACAAGATATGACAATTTTGATTTATTTATTTTTGAAGGAGTTAATATGGGTTGTGTTTTATAAACGGGTCAAATTAAAATAGTTGTAAGGTTTTGCCTGTGCAGGTTACCCGGGAAGGAGGGTAATCCAACCCCATACTCTAATGTATGTAGCCCGGCAGAATTACTCACTGGCTGTTTGAACGGGTCAAATCAAGATTTAACAAAAAGGAAACAGACCAAAGGATAAAAATCACCAAATGTACGACCTTTTATATTTTTTTATAGATATCTTATACTAATAATGTTAGTTATTTGTACTAATCGCAGAGAGAACAAAATAAAAATAATTTTTGTAAGTCGACCCAACCTGCCCGACTGAATCTTCGTGACCCATTTAAGTATAATCACCTTGACCCATTTCGATTCGTCACTCAACTTAACTGACCCGATTTGGAAAAAAGACAAGTTTCAGCAAGAACCAATTTCGACCCGTTACTAAATCGACCAGCCCATTTTGACACCTTGGTACAAAACACCTAAATTCTGTATCACATGAATAAATATCAACAAGAATTTACATTTACATTACCTTACAAAGTATTCAGAAACAGCACCACCACCAAGCCGGCCAAGAAAATTGCAAAAACTGAATAAACTCAACAACGTGTTGGTATTATCAAAACCAAGCGAAGACCCAATCTGGGCCAAATTATTCAAAACCGTGACTCCCGAACCAACACCAAGAAAATAAGCAGTCCATAAAAGCCAAAAATCAGCCTTCACTATAGCTTCACTAAAACTAAAATCATCCCCTCTTCTAGGTCTTCGTTTTTTAGTTTTAACCGCACCTTCACCGACAGCAAGAAGCATATTCATATCAGAAATATCTTCACTTTCACTATACGTTGTAAGATTCATATCAGAAGGCGATGGCGTTAGTAAAGAATCGGTTTTTGAATCCAAACTGTCAGAAGACTCAACGGGCCGGATAAGTTTCTTTCGGGCCGGGAACAGGGTCATTTTGATTGGAATTGCAAGTGGCGATAACAAAAAAATAACCATGATAGCTATAAATGTGTAGGAAATGGTTTTATTAAGATCTAACGAGTTTTTTAGTATCGTTGTGGTTAAAAGAAAGATTGCAAGTAAGAGACTAGTCCCTTGGGTGAAAACAAAATGGGTATTTTCGGACGGGTCAATTTCGGAAGATGGTGTACACGGGCGGACATAGTACATTAATGAGAGGCATATAACAGGTATACCCAGTGTGAATACGAGTAATATTGATGAAGCTGACCCGTTTAGTAACATGGTACATATTTCGGTGAATACTGCTGCACTAAGTGCAATGTAACCTTTTAGAAGGCCGGCAACTGTGCCCCTACTTAATGGGAAGTTTCTTAAGTTTGTAACGAGAACTGCTGTCCCTAACCACGCGCTGCTGTTAGCAGCTAGTACAAGTGCGACCCAAAGCTGTAAACAAATTAAAATGGTTATCAGGAACAACAACAACAACAACAACAACAAAAAAAAAAAAAAAAAAAACTGGCTAAAAACTTAAGTATGGATCTTTTGAATTTCTACAGCCTTATTGCATGAACAGGTATTAACCATATTGGGGATTTGAGGAAAGTTACATTTAAAAATCCACTGTTATGTAGACCACAAAACTAGACACTGATTTTTGATGAATTTCAAGATCATGCTCCTATGTGTTTTAATTGGGGGCCAAAAGAAGGTATAATATATTTGAACAATCCAACAGCTAATCCCTAGCTTATAATAACAAGATCATAAAGCACAATCGCAATCAGGCTTAAGAACTTAAGATTGAGTAAAAAACAGAATATGCTTAAAAGTGACAAATTCAGTTACTTTACCAAAATATGTACAGTTGTGAATCAACTTTACCAAATTTGTAAATCAGTTACTTTGTTACTCACTGATTCATAGCAATCAAACCTAAATTGAGTAGTGAGTGTTAACTTCATATCTTGAAAGTTTCACTAGTTGATCAAATTCAAACTACCTAAATAAGTAGAAAGATTCAGCTTTAAGCAAAACCCAATAGTTAAAATTCAGTAATAAACAACCCCAAATAAAAAAGATACAAACTTTATCACAAAAAACAAATCTTTATCAACAAATACTCACTACCCAAATCAAAAAGACACAAACTTTAAGCAAAAAAACAAAAAACAATCTTAGTAATTAAGAAAGAAAGCAAAAGAACATAAAAATACTTACAACCCAATAAGGCATATTAACCACAGTCTGAGAGATAGCAAGCCAGATGACACCATAACCAAAAAAAGAAGAAAAAACACCAACAAGAAGCACAACCCAAGGAGGGAAATAATTACAAGCAATGCCAGGTAACACCCCTGTATTTTCACCAAAATCATTGGCAACACCAAGTACTGTAAGTTGTTGTTGTGAATACCCCAATACTGTTTTTAACGCATGAGAATAAAGTGGGAAACAATATGAGTTTCCGGCAGCTATTCCGACCCATACGGCGGCTGCAAACCCCACCCACGGTGGTCGTGTTCCGGCTTTTACGGCCTGTGACATGTTAACGATGAATGTAAGGTTATTTGATTAGATACAAGAAGGATTGAATTAAAGCGGATAGTGAAGAGTGATGTGTAATTATGAATATATGTGTATGTATATAGGTTTATGCTGTCGAATAAATTTGTAAGATCCGATCAAGTGTTTGTTATTTAAACACGAGAGTGGGTTTTCCACATTTGAAGTTGCCACTTGGTCGATAGATCTTCGGATCCAGATAAATTATTTTATTTTGTTTTATTATATATTTTATTTTATTTATTTTATTCGATCAATACGATCAGTGGAATAATTGTTGTAAATTTTACATCTAGAATGTGTTTTTAGTACCGTACTTATTTATTACTCGTGTAATTCTTTTTTATGCGTTTTTATTGCGGATCTATTACTCTATCGAGCTGTTTGAAGTTTGACGTTAATCATTTTGCCACACTTTTGTAAGACCACTTGTAGTGGTTGGGGACGTGGTTTGAGTGCGTGAGTTGTTTTTTGATGACTAGGACGTATGGGTTATGTTTGTGAAGTAGTGGTAGTGTGGGTTTATGGTGTTGGTTAAGACTATTGTGATGATGTGTAAAAATATAATTGGGTTAAATTTTAAAAGGGGATAAAAATAACATTTTTAAAATAAAAAAAATGGCAACGGAGGTTGCTTGGTACATTGCTTGGCAACGGACAGAGGTAAAATACACCATCCCACGCATTGATACTTGAAATTTATGGTGTTGGTTGGGTTCCACGTGGGCTTGCAACGCCTCAAAACCAAACCGCTACAACAAGTCTAAAAGATTTATATTTTTTTACGAGACATCACATTACATTACAATATACTCCGTATAATATTTGCCTCTTCTTGACAAGGCAACGCAACAATATGTAGTGTTTGTTATAAAAGTAATAATTGGATGATAATTTTATTATTAATATAGATATTGCATAGTATATTTTTTTGAGTATAAATAGGTGTGTTGAGTTAGAGTTTATTGTATGTATTTTTTTGATTAACAAAAACACTCTCTCTCTAGATTCCAAATGCCACCAAACTCTCATTGTACATTTTTCTATAAATAAAAAACCAATTACTCATACCTTTTGTTCAACCTTTGTTTTCTCCGATTTACAGTATCTCTATCTCTATATACCTTCTACAGTCAAGAACCACTAAAGGTAGTTATAAGCCTACTGAATTATAACACGTTATCAGCACGATTATCTCAACATTTATACTAAATATGGTTGGCTCTGCCACCTAACTAATATATGGTCGGTTATACCACCTAAATGATATATGGTCGACACTGTCGCCTAATTTACATTTATGTTATCTAACATTTATTTATGTATACTAACATTTACATTTATGTTATCTAACATTTATTTATGTATACTAACATTTACAGTTATGTTCACTAACATTTATATTTATGTTATTTAAGTTATATATGGTCGGTTATACCACCTGAATTATATTTTCTGTAATCTAACTCTTATTAACTTCACTAACATTTATATTTATGTTATTTAAGTTATATATGGTCGGTTATACCACCTGAATTATATTTTCTGTAATCTAACTCTTATTAACTTCACTAACATTTATATTTATGTTAATAAGACCTCATGATTGTACGCAACACGTCATTTGACAACACGGTACTTTATGTACGCAACACGTCATTTGACAACACGGTACCATGGGTCGAGATTAATTCCGATCAATACGAATACGATGGGGTCTTTATATGTTATCTAACATTTATGATTACTTATGCAATTAATCATTATTTATTTCATGCATACTAATGTTTATTCTTAAATTTATAATCTTAAAAGTTAAAATAGAAAAAGTAGTTTGTATTTTTATTAAAAGTAAATCTTAAAAGTTAAAATAAAAAAAAGTAGTTTGTATTTTTATTAAAAGTAAATCTTAAAAGTTAAAATAAAAAAAGTAGTTTGTATTTTTATTAAAAGTAAATCTTAAAAGTTAAAATAAGAAAAGTAGTTTGTATTTTTATTAAAAGTAAATCTTAAAGGTTAAAATAAGAAAAATATATTATAATAATATATATTATAACTTAATATATATTATAATAATATCATTAATAATATAATATAATATGAACCTATATTCCCTTATGATTTTATTATTTGTAATCATACCATTATTCCTTTGTTTACTACTTATGAATCTAAACTAATTCTAATTGCATGTTGTTATTTATCTACGAAAAAAAAAATATTATGATTATGATTATGATTATGATTTATGTTGTTCATCTTTCTGAAAATAGAAAATGTCAAACTTATCAAAGCTTGAGTTTGATGCCTTAGACGTATCGGGAACAAACTACACATCATGGGTTATGGACGTAGAAATAAATCTTGGATCATTGGGTATTCTAGAAACTTTAAAAGAAAATAATACTTGTTCCGATCAAGATAAATTAAAATCAATTGCTTTTATTCGCAAACATATTGATACCACCTTAAAACATATGTTTCTCACTATCAAAGATCCACATGTTTTATGGGAAAGTATCAAGAGTAGATTCGATAATCAAAAGGAAATATTACTTCCAGCTGCGAGGGAAGAATGGAGAAATCTAAGGTTCCAAGATTTCAAAAAGGTAAGTGAATACAGCTCGGCCATGTTCAAGATCCGTTCAAAGCTTCAATTCTGTGGTCAAGAAATAAGTGATGCTGATATGATGGAGAAAACTTTCTCCACAATGCATTCTGCAAATATAACTGTGCAAGAAAATTTAAGATTGCAGAATTATAAAACTTTTTTCAAACTTCAAACTTATCTCTTAGTTGCAGAAGTTAATAAAGAATTACTGATGAAAAATCAAGAATCTCGTCCTACCGGTGCGCTAGCATTTCCTGAAGCTAATGCTATTAACAATAATAATAATAATAATAAAAGAAGAAATGCACATGGACGAGGGTGTGGAAGAGGTCGTAGCCATATTGGCCAAAACCATCATCATGGAAATTACCATAACAATAATAAAAATCATAACTATGTTCGAAATCACCCTTATGGTAATGGTCGTGGTGGTGGTCGTGGTCGTGGTGGTCGTGGTCGTGGACAAAGAAATAATAATCCACAAAATTATAAAATCCAAACACCATACAATCCCACAAATCATAATGTTGAAGAAGGCTCTTCAAAGAATGTTGAAGATTCTTGTTACCGATGTGGTAAAATTGGCCACTGGTCTAAAAACTGCCGAACAAATCAGCATTCTGTTAATCGGTATCAAGAATCCCTAAAGGGAAAAGGAAAAGAAGCAAATCTTGTGGATGACCTTGATACAAAAATCACTGAGCCAACTTGTGACTACTTTAATGAATAAATTTCTAATATCTATATATATATATATATATATATATATATATATATATATATATATATATATATATATATATATATATATATATATATATAGATATCCTATTATATGTTCTCATTAAATAAATAGTTGTAGATTTTCAATCTACACCATATCTAGTTTACTACATATTTCCTTATTATGTGCTATCGTTTGTAACATGTTTTGAATGTAATATATTGATGAATTATATACTCATTATTTGTTTCTCATATTTTTTTTTGAAGTTCATGATGTATACTGCTGGAGTAAAAAATCAGTCAAATGGTGAAGATATTTGTATTGCAGACAGTGGTGCCACTCACACCATACTCAAATCTAAAAAATATTTCACAGACTTGAAAGCAACGGAAGGAACTATACATACTATATCAGGTCCTGTGGACTTAATAAAAGGAATGGGAAAGGCAAAATTCATGTTACCAAATGGTACGAATTTTCTGATAAATAATGCCTTATTTTCTCCCATGTCAAAGAGAAATTTGTTAAGTTTCTCTGACATATACCAAAATGGATATGATTATCAGTCAGTGACAACAGAAAATGAAAAATATTTAAGTATCACTGATAAGAATCGTGTAATTGAAAAACTACCAAGACTTCATTCTGGTTTACATTATACACATATAAATGTACCTGAAGTAAATGTGGTAGTTAAAGAAAAATTATGTGATCCTGTAATGATCAGTTTGTGGCATGAGAGATTAGGTCACCCATGATCAACAATGATGAAAAGAATAATACAAAATACACATGGACATCCATTGGCGGATCAAAGGATCCCTCATGATGCACTTATCCCATGTACATCATGCTCACTTGGAAAGTTGATAATAAGACCATCACCTCTTAAGGTTGAAAAAGAATCACCAATGTTTCTTGAAAGAATTCAAGGTGATATATGTGGACCAATTCATCCACCATGTGGACCATTTAGATATTTTATGGTTCTAATAGACGCATCTAGTAGATGGTCTCATGTTTGTCTATTATCAAGTCGAAATATGGCATTTGTAAAATTTCTTGCTCAAATTATTAAATTGAGAGCACATTTTCCTGATTATACTATTAAAAGGGTGAGACTAGATAATGCCGGTGAGTTTACGTCTCAAGCATTTAATAACTTTTGCATGTCTATTGGGATTATTGTTGAACATCCCGTTGCCCATGTGCATACACAAAATGGTTTAGCTGAATCATTAATTAAACGATTGCAGCTAATAGCTAGACCATTGATAATGCGAACAAAACTCCCAGTATCTGTATGGGGCCATGCAATTTTGCATGCTGCATCATTGATTCGCATTAGACCAAGCGCAAGTCATACATATTCTCCTTTGCAACTTGCTTTTGGTCATCAGCCAAATATTTCCCACCTTAGAACATTTGGTTGTGCGGTTTATGTCCCTATCGCACCACCACAACGCACTAAAATGGGTCCTCAAAGAAGGATGGGAATATATGTTGGATATGAAACATCTTCAATAATAAGATATATTGAACCCATGACGGGTGATGTTTTTACAGCACGTTTTGCTGATTGTCACTTTAATGAAACATTATTCCCTAGATTAGGGGGAGAAATAAAAAATAAAGAAAATGATGTTTCATGGTGTGAACCTCAATTAATGTATCTTGATCCTCGCACAAAAGAATGCGAGATCGAAGTTCAAAAATAATGCATATGCAAGAACTTGCAAATAAATTGCCTGATGCATTTACAGATACAAAAAGAGTGACTAAATCATATATACCAGCAGCAAATGCTCCAGCTCGAATTGAAATTCCAAAAACTGACAATAATGTTATTCTTGAGTCTTTGCCACGCCAGAAACATGGGAGACCAATTGGTTCCAAAGATAAAAATCCTCGAAAAAGAAAATCAGCTGATAATGAGGTAAAAGAATGTGTTCAAGAAGAACTACAAATCAATACTCCTTCTGCAGAGGAGATTGATGATGTCAATACGGAATTTTCAATCAATTACGCACATTCAAAAATATTATGGAACCGAAATGAAATGAAAAATCTTGATGAGATATTTTCATATAATGTTGCATATGACATCATGAATGATGATGATGATCCAGAACCAAAATCTGTCATGGAATGTCAAAATAGACATGATTGGGATCATTGAAAAGGAGCAATACGAGCTGAATTTGAATCACTCAATAAAAGAAAAGTTTTCGGATCTATCATTCTCACACCTAAAGATGTGAAACCTGTGGGATATAGATGGGTTTTTGTGCGAAAAAGAAATGAGAAAAATGAAGTTACAAGGTATAAAGCTAGACTTGTAGCTCAAGGTTTTTCTCAAAGACTGGGAATTGATTATGAGGAAACTTATTCTCCTGTTATGGATGCAATTACTTTTAGATACTTAATCAGCCTGGCAGTTTCTGAAAATTTAGAAATGCATCTCATGGATGTTGTGACTGCTTATCTTTATGGATCACTTGATAGTGATATATATATGAAGATACCTGAAGGATTTAAGGTATCAGAAGCAACCAATGCAAAACCCAAAGAAATGTACTCAATCAAGTTACAAAGGTCTTTATATGGGTTGAAACAATCGGGTCGCATGTGGTATAAACGATTAAGTGATTACTTGATAAGCAAAGGGTATACCAATAATCTTATTTGCCCATGTGTTTTCATTAAGAAAACAACATCCGGATATGTGATCATAGCTGTTTATGTTGATGATCTTAATATCATAGGTACAAATAAAGAGATCCATGAAGCCATTCAACTTCTAAAGAAAGAATTTTAAATGAAAGATCTCGGAAAAACCAAGTATTGCCTTGGTTTACAAATTGAACATATGCCTAATGGTTTACTTGTACATCAAACAACATATACTGAAAAGATTTTAAAACGTTTTAATATGGACAAGGCAAAACCATTAAGTACTCCTATGGTTGTTAGATCACTTAATGTTGACACTGATCCATTTCGTCCATGTGAAGATCATGAAGATATCCTGGGATCAGAAGTACCATATCTTAGTGCAATTGGAGCTCTTATGTATCTTACAAATTGTACAAGACCTGACATTTCTTTTGCAGTTAATTTGTTGGCAAGGTTCAGCTCAGCTCCTACCAAAAGACACTGGAATGGGATCAAACACATATTTCGATACCTTCGAGGAACTACTGATTTAGGATTATTTTATTCTAACGAATCAAAACAAGATTTGGTTGGTTATGCAGATGCAGGTTATTTATCTGATCCACATAAAGCTAAATCTCAAAATGGATATGTATTCCTAAATGGAGGTACCGCAATATCATGGCGTTCTCAAAAACAAACACTTGTTGCAACATCATCAAATCATGCCGAAGTAATTGCATTACATGAAGCCAGTCGGGAATGTTTTTGGTTGAGATCAATGACACAACTCATTACTGATTCTTGTGGACTAGAACGCAATAAAAGTTCAACAACTATCTATGAAGATAATGTAGCTTGCATAACACAGATGAAAGAAGGGTATATCAAAAGTGACCGAACAAAACACATACCCCCTAGATTCTTCTCATACACTCAAAATCTCATTAAGGACAACCAGATTGAAATGAGATATGTTCAGTCCAGCAAAAACTCTGCTGACCTTTTCACCAAAGCACTTCCAACTGCTATTTTCAGAACACACGTTCATAATATTGGCATGAGGCATGTTCAGAAGATGTAACAACTCAGGCGTTGCCTACTTGAGGGGGAGTCAACTCTATGCTGCACTCTTTTTCCCTTAGCTAAAGTTTTATCCCAAAGGGTTTTCTTTAGCAAGGTTTTTAATGAGGCAGTACTAGTTATTCACTAATAAAATTATCATCCAAGGGGGAGTGTTATAAAAGTAATAATTGGATGATAATTTTATTATTAATATAGATATTGCATAGTATATTTTTTTGAGTATAAATAGGTGTGTTGAGTTAGAGTTTATTGTATGTATTTTTTTGGTTAACAAAAACACTCTCTCTCTAGATTCCAAATGCCACCAAACTCTCATTGTACATTTTTCTATAAATAAAAAACCAATTACTCATACCTTTTGTTCAACCTTTGTTTTCTCCGTTTTACAGTATCTCTATCTCTATATACCTTCTACAGTCAAGAACCACTAAAGGTAGTTATAAGCCTACTGAATTATAACAGTGTTTTGTTTTTTTTGTTTTTTTTTTTTGTTTTTTTTTTGTAAAGGGCTTCAGTGCTTTATCACTTTGGTAAAAAAGGTAGGCTAAATCAGTTACATAAGATTAGGCATTGGCCCAATAAACTTAATGCTAGTTTAAAAATATATATGAAAGTTAACAGAAAAAATTACTTGGATCGTCTATGTGTTTCACACCAAATTACGCCAGGTATCCACGTGTTTCTATTTTGACTTGAGTGATCCCTATAATTTACGATTACTACTTCGGAACTCCCTGTTTATAGACGGACTTCAAAAGACGTTAACAAAGCCTGTCAACTAAATACTTTGGTGGTCCCTGACGATAACAGACATTAATTTCAGTTAAGTAAATACATTTGTATCGTGTTTGGTTGTCGCGTTTCGTTTTTTCACCCTTTGGTTCCGCATTTCGATTTCGTGTTTCGGTTTCACGTTTAAGTTTCGCATTACAGTTTCGCGTTTCGATTTTCACGTTCCGATTTCGTGTTTCGATTTTGGGTTTTAGTTTCGCGTTTCCAAAATGTGGAATTGAAACGCTGAAACTTGAATTGAAACGCTAAAACCAAAACACGAAACTAAATTAACAACGAATCAAAATTTGTATAATAAATTAATAACCCTCATGTCCATTATTAACTAAATTAAGAGCTTCCACACTTACTTATTTCAAATCCTTGAAATTCTTGGTTGAAACTTCTAATATCCAAAAAAAAAAAAAAAAAAAATTCAATTCCAAAACTTGCAATTTGATTTTGCTGAGCCCAAAACAATTTTGTTTTGGCTAGATCACCACTTAACTTCCCCGCATTAGTTTTCGCGTTTCGATCCACGTTTTCGTTTTAATTCAATCGTTTGAAAACGCGAAATCGGAACGCAAAAACTGAAACGCAAATTGAAAGGTGAAATGAAACGCGAAAATCGAATCGCAAAAAACTGAAACTCTAAAACGTGAAAAATAAACTTGAAACCGAAACGGGAACGCAAAACACGGAACCAAAAGGTGACACTGAAACGCGAGACTGAAAGTATTTACGTAACTGAAATTAACGTCTGTTAGCATCAGGGACCACCAAAGTATTTACTTAACGGACTTTTTCAAGTCTTTGATGTCCGTTAGGAACAGGGACTTCCCAAGTAGCAATCGTAAATCATATGGATCAACCAAGTTAAAATAGAAACACAGGGTTGCCTTGTGTAATCTGGTGTAAAACACGGGGACGACCCAAGTAATTTGTTCAAGTTAATAAAGGTAATACAATAATCGATATAATCAACTTCTTTAAAAAGATAAAAAAAACCGTTACAAATTTTTACGGATTCACATATACTTTTATATGAACATTAGTTATAGGGCTTTATGGAAGCTTTCTATACTTCAAAACGCCCACAAACTCCAAACTCCTGGTGGAGCGTTTAGAAGATAAATATTTTACGCCCACAAACTCCTAGTGAGGTTTTTGAAGATAAAATATCGACAGTTTTTTATGGAATAAAATGGTATCTCACCGATGTTATTCAGACGCTTTATGTGTTTAATTTTATTTTTATATAGCAAAATAAATTAATTTCCACCACTACTACATTGTCATGTCACCCAGGAAGCCTTAAACAAAGTTTTCCATAACAATCTTAACCTACTACTTCTTCATAATTTTGATATATTAAATTATTATTAAAAAACATACTAAAAGGGATGAGGTTGTATTGTTCACAGTAGCAATCTCATAACAATTACTCACAAAACTTTCAGAAAACTCTCACAAAACCTTTAAGATAACGATAATGAATGGTTTAACTAATAAAAGACGTTAATATTCATTTCGTGGTGCTGACTTGTAATGGAACAAAACTCTCACAAATCTTCATACATTACTCACAAAATCCTCAGAGAACTCACACAAAATCTCTATGATAACGGTAATTAATGGTTTAACTAATAAAAGATGTTAAAGTCAGTAGCGAAATATGTAGGGGCAGGGAGTGGCAGGAGACTCCAGTAAATTTATAAGTTTTAGTGCATAAATTTTGAATTTTTTTATTATGTCCCCAATGGATTTTTTTGGCACAAAAGTTTTTATATTTTACTCCAAAACTTCTATATTTTGTCCAATAATTTCTAAATTTTTTCAAAGAACCTTCATATTTTATTCAAAAAAGTTGGGAGAATGCCTCCAGTGAAGTTTATGGTTGTGCAGTTATATCTTGGAAGTCATTTGTACCCGAACAAAGAATTGTAAAGTAGTACGAGTATCATTTTAATCATGTTTGGTAGTGAGCTTGTAAAACGTCCCCTCATTGGACTTTAGGGCCATATTTGTTTTTGTATATGACAAGTAAATAATGACAGGTGGACCCACATGCATCCATTTTAGCAGTAGTTGTTGATTGTTGACACGGAACTTGCAATTATGATTAGAGTCAACCATTTCATGTTTTATTTTACTACCTTTCGTTAGTTTCTGTTGTGTTTCACGACGATTATGGTACTGATTATTAATTATATTATAACGTACTTAATGTTATAATTCAGTAGGCTTATAACTAATTTTAACCTAAGCCTATACAATTCTTAAATATGAGAGAGTATTAATGGAAGAGAGAGAGAGTATATTTCTTATATGTAAGAAAAATGGTGTGTATATGTGTGTTCATTATCCACATATATATAGTACAAATTTTACTATCCATATTTGACTAATTACCATCCATATTTTACTACTAAATTTACAACACTCCCCCTTGGATGGTAATTTTTTTTTTTTAAAGAGCAATTAATACTGCCTCGTTAAAAACCTTGCTAAAGAAAACCCAGTGGGATAAAACTTTAGCTAAGGGAAAAAGAGTGCAGCATAGAGTTGACTCCCCCTCAAGTAGACAACGCTGAGTCGTCACATCTTTTGAACTTGCCTCATGCCAATATTGTGAATGTATGTTTTGAAAAACAGCGATTGACAGTGCTTTGGTATAAAGATCAACAGAGTTGTTGATTGAACGTATCTCATTTTAATCTGGTTGTCTTTTACGAGATCTTGAGTATATGAGAAGAATCTGAGGTTTTCATCTGAAACTGTATCATCTAAATCTTTTATGTACAAGTTTGGTCCACGTAATTTGTCTACAGTCTCCTTCATGGTTTGTTCAAACTGTTGTTTCAATTCCTATTCCCTTTCAGTCTTTTTCTGAGCCTTACTAATATACCATTCTTTTCCATCAAACTTATGACCGTTGAGACTGTTTATAACTTTAGCGCCTCGTCAGCATTTATGTTTTGTTCTGTCATTTTTTGATACTCTTCTTTCATTTGTACTATGTAAGCTGTATTATCTTCATAGATAGTTGTTAGGCTTTTATAGCGTTCTAGTCCACAAGAATCAATAATGATTTGTATCATTGATCTTAACTAAAATCATTCCCGAGTAGCTTCATGTAATGCAATCACTTCGGCATGATTTGATGATGTTGCAACAAGTGTTTGTTTTGAGAACGTCATGATATTGCGGTGCCTCCATTTAGGAATACATATCCAGTTTGAGATTTAGCTTTATGTAGATCGGATAAATAATCTGCATCTGTATAACCAAACAAATCTTGTTTCGAGTTGTTAGAATAAAATAATTATAAATCAGTAGTTCCCCGAAGGTATCAAACTATTTGTTTGATCCCATTCCAATGTCTTTTGGTAGGGGCTGAGCTGAACCTTGTCAACAAATTAACTGCAAAAGAAATGTCAGATCTTGTATAATCTATAAGATACATAAGAACCTCAATTGCACTAAAATATAGAACTTCCGATCTGTTAAAATTTTCATGATCTTCTCAGGGATGAAATAGATCAGTGTCAATATTGAGTGATCTAACAACAATGAGTTTGTCTTTAAAAAAAATGTTTTAAAATCTTTTCGGTATAAGTTGTTTGATGTACAAGTAAACCATTAGGCATATGCTCAATTTGCAATCCAAGGTAATACTTGGTTTTTTCAAGATCTTTCATTTCAAAATAATTCTTTAGAAGTTGAATGATTTCATAGATCTCTTTATTTGTTCATATGATGTTAAGAACATTGACATAAACAACTACGATCTCATATTCGAACATTGTTTTTATAAAACATACGTGCAAAATAAGTTTATATTTATACCCTTTTTTTTTATTATCAAGTAGTCATTTAATCGGTTATACCACATACGTCCCGTTTGTATAAACCCACTTAGAAATCTTTGTGATTTAATGGAATATATTCCCTTGGGTTTTACATTAGATGCTTATGATACCTTAACCCTTTAGGTATATTCATATATATCACTATTAAGTGATCCATACAGATAAGTAGTAACAACATTCATGAGATACATTTAAATAACTACCAGGTTGATTAAGTATCTAATAAGTAATTGTATCCATTACAGGAGGATAATTTTTCCTCCTAATTCATTTCTGGTCTTTGTGGGAAATATTGAGTTACAAGTCTAGTTTTGCCTTGTAACTTCATTTGCACATTTCTTTTTGGATAAAAATTCATTTGTATCCCATACGTTTCACATCTTTAAAAGTGATAACGATTGATCTGAAAACTTTTCTTTTATCGAGCGATTCTAATTCAGCTCTTATTGCTCCTTTCCATTGAGCTCAATCATGTCCATTTTGTATATTCAATGACAGATTTTAGTTCCAGATCATCATCTTTATTCATGATGTCATTGTAACATTATATGAAAATATCTCATAGAGATTTTAGTTTCATTTCGGTTCCATAATATTGCATAATTTATCGCAATTTTAGTATTTACATTTATCAATATCCTCTGCAGAAGGAATATTGATTTGTGGTTCTTCTTGAACACTTTCTCTTACCTCATTATCAGCTGATTTTCTTTTTCGAGGATTTTTATCTTCGGAACCAATTGATCTTCCACGTTTGATGCGTGGCAAAGACTCAACAGTGACATTATTGCCAGCTTTTGGAATTTCAGTTCGAGCTGGAGCATTTATCGCTGATATATATGATTTAGTCACTTTTTTATATCTGTAAATGCATAAAGTAATTAATTTGCAAGTTCTTGCATATGCATTATTTTTGAACTTTCGTTTCACATTCTTTTGTGCGAGTTCAATATACCTTAATTGATGTTCGCATCATGAAGCATCATTTTATTTTTTATTTTTATTTCTCCCCCTAATCTAGGGAACAATGTTTTATTAAAATGACAATCAGCAAAACGTGCTGTAAAAACATCACCCATCATGGGTTCAATATATCTTATGATTGAAGATGTTTTATATCCAAAATATATTATCATCTTTCTTTGAAGAACCATTTTATTGTGTTGTGGTGATACAATTGGAACATACACTGCACAACCAATGTTTTAAGGTAGAAAATATTTGGCTCTTGGCCAAAATCAAGTATTAAGTGAAAATATTTACGACTTCCACAAGTCTCATCCTTTTAATGGTGTAATCAGAATAATGTGTTCTCAATTTAATAATTTGTGCAAGAAACTTTGCAAATGCCATATTACGGCTTGATAACATACAAATATGAGACCATCCGCTAGATGCGTCTATTAGAACCATGAAATATCAAAATGGTTCACATGATGGATGAATTGGTTCATATATCTTACCTTGAATTCTTTCAAGAAACATTTGTGATTCTTTTTCACAATATACTTTTCATTAATCACCATATGTGCTTTCCATTAATCACCATATGTGTTTTTTTTTTTTTTTTTTTTTTTTTTTTTAAATCACCATGTGTTTTTTTTTATATCATATATCCTTTTCACCATATACGCTTTTAATCATATGCGCTGTGTTTTTCACCATATGCGCTTTTAATCATATGCGATTTTCATCATATGCGTTGTGCTTTTCATCATATTCGCTTTTTATCATATGCGCTTATCATATGCGATGCGCTTTTTATCATATGCGCTTTTTTATGTGAATAGTAAATTAATTAATTTCGTTTTACTATTCATATGAATTAATTTAGATTTACTATTTTGTTAATTGAGTAATATATATATACATCATATACTTGTGACTCCGAAGGCTCAAATGAATTTGACCATATAGTTATACGTTGTACCTTGCACATTAATTTTCAGTAGAAGCTTTAGATGCATATTATTTTCAGCAGAAGCTTTAGATGCACTTTTTTTTTAATCACCAAATACCACAAACACTTTGTTTGCGTTTGTTCATAGTCATCAATGAAAATCATTTTCTTTAATTTTATTTTATACAATAAAATTAACGCATCATTATTCTTTTCAAAAACAATAATCTATTGTTATTGTTCACTTGTGCCATGTTTAACAACAAAAGTCAACAACCTCTGTCTTGTTTGTTGTGGCAACCAAAAACAACCTTTGCTTTTGTTACCGAGAATCCAAGACCAAAAAAAATAATAATTAATTTTTAATTAATCTTTTATCAAAACCATAAATGATTTTATTGATCTACGTTGATATGGCCATAAAGAATTGACGGCTGACCTACTTTTGTAAGTGTATTTCGGCTATCATCCCGAAAACGCACAACGACCTTTTTTTTTTATGAACTATTTGTTTCATATCTAGCTTAGGCAATTATTGTGAACATTTGGTCCCTATAAGAGCATTTATTTTTTAGACTTTTAGTTGATTTGTACTTGTCACAATTAGGGATAGCACCCGCGGGTCGTGGATGCGGATCCATTGGATCCATCATCCGTACCCGCGGATTTTTTTTTTAAGAGACATCCAATTGAACCCTTGTTCGTTGAAACAATTTGACTATATTTTTACTCCCCATTATTAAACGGGCCATTTTGATGCACACTCTTAAAAAAAATAATTTGTTTTTTAAGTTTTATTATTCAACCTCCTTTTTTCAACGGTCACGTTTTTAACAAAATATTTGACAAGTTTGAAAAAAAGTTTTTTATTGATTATCATCAAAAGTTTTCTATTGTCACTCTACTGGATGGAATTATGGCATACAACCAAAATTGCAACCCAACACTACATAAGAACAAAAAGGTTGTTTTTAATTAACATATGTATATGTGTTAAACTCGGAATAATAATAACTTATTTTAGAAAATTAACATAAGACATGTTGAAACATTTTTGTCACATTTAGCTCATCAAGTCTAATACTTATCATTGATAGATTTTATCACGTCTAGGAGATGTTTACTTTTTTCTTGTATTAAGTCCTACTTTCATTTACCTTTGTTTGGAAAAAAGTTTTTTTTTTTACTTTGCTTTCCCCCTTTATGTAAAACTCATTTAAACACTTTCTTTGTTTTTTTTTTTTAAAAAAACTTCCTTTTTTTTACGTTACCCGTAAATTATAAATATATAAAAAAAAAACTTTTTGTTTAATTTTTTTTTCTAGTTTTTAAAAGGCCACTTGACCAATTTTTTAATTCTTTCACAACACCTGATATCGTGATCGTGACCTTTCACCAAAGCAAGAGATATTCTTGATAAACTAAACACGGACTCGTGTTTGAAATTGTCGGCCACAAAAAAATTCATTTGATAAAAGTATATATATTTTTTTAGTTATAGAAGGAGACCACTTCATTTTCAATACTTCATTTTTGACAAAAAAAACTATTCCATTAAATCATCCCCTTTTTTTTCTTACTTTAACTTTTAAGATATACTTTTAATAAAAATACAAACTACTTTTTCTTATTTTAACTATTAAGATTTACTTTTAATAAAAATACAAACTACTTTTTGTATTTTAACTTTTAAGATTTACTTTTAATAAAAGTACAAACTATTTTTTCTTATTTTAACTTTTAAGATTTACTTTTAATAAAAATACAAACTATTTTTTTATTTTAACTTTTAAAATTATAAATTTAAGAATAAACATTAGTATGCATGAAATAAATAATGATTAATTGCATAAGTAATCATAAATGTTAGATAACATATAAAGACCCCGTCGTATTCGTATTGATCGGAATTAATCTCGACCCATGGTATCGTGTTGTCAAATGACGTGTTGCGTACATAAAGTACCGTGTTGTCAAATGACATGTTGCGTACAATCATGAGGTCTTATTAACATAAATATAAATGTTAGTGAAGTTAATAAGAGTTAGATTACAGAAAATATAATTCAGGCGGTATAACCGGCCATATATAACTTAAATAACATAAATATAAATGTTAGTGAAGTTAATAAGAGTTAGATTACAGAAAATATAATTCAGGCGGTATAACAGGCCATATATAACTTAAATAACATAAATATAAATGTTAGTGAAGTTAATAAAAGTTAGTAAACATAAATGATAGTTAGGCGACAGTGTCGACCATATATAATTTAGGTGGCAGAGCCAACCATATAATAAGAACAATACAAATGCACTAAGAACTTAATAAAAATTAGTAGTTCAAAATGTTAGTAGTCCAAAATTTGATATGTCCGAGTCTGAAAAACCTTAATAATTTCATACCTTGATTAGTGACTCGTGATCGTTTGAGATATCCTTTGATTACACTAAGCTCTTCGTGCTGATAACGTGTTATAATTCAGTAGGCTTATAACTAATTTTGACCTAAGCCTATACAATCCTTAAATATGAGAGAGTATTAATGGAAGAGAGAGAGAGAGTATATTTCTTATATGTAAGAAAAATGGTGTGTATATGTGTGTTCATTATCCACATATATATAGTACAAATTTTACTATCCATATTTGACTAATTACCATCCATATTTTACTACTAAATTTACAACACTTAATAATAATAATAATGATTAATGTATTAATGTATGTATCACAAACTAATAAAGGTGATGGTTTTGTAATGTGTATACGATCTTTTCCTTTGAATTTTGATGTTGTACGCATTTGATAACCTCTTGATGCTGTTTAAAATTCTTAACTTTGAAATAAAATGTTTAATAGTCTGATTTTAATAGCCTAAATGTTGGAGTATTTAGGAATGTGTGGTGTATACTGTGTAAGTAAATGTGTCGAGTTAGGTAAGTTGAAATCTTGATTTGACTCGAGCTTAAACAAACTCGAGTTTAAAAATATTTTGAGATCTTTTATTAAACAAGGTTGGACAAGATCATTCGTCTAAACAAGTATATATTTTATTTATATACAAATGAATCGAGCTCGATTTTAATATGTTAGGCTCGAAATGAGCCGAATTTGAGCTTAATATATTATGTTCGAACTCTCTTAATTCAACGAGTTGAACTCGAGCTTAGTCGAGATTGTACGACTCGACTTGATCGTTTACACCCATAAATTGGTTTATCGTGTTATTTGTTCTTCAAGTCCATATATCATAGACTGGATTTATATCAATGTAACGTTCTTCATTAAATTAGCCTTTGAAGATTCAATTATTTAAAAAAAAAAATAAAAAATTATTTTATGTCAAAATAAAAAAAACTGTTTGTTTCAGGACTTGTTTTTTCTAGTGATAAAAGTAGTTAATTAATGAACGTACTTCAATCCCAAATCAAAATCAAGCTGAATCAAGACCAAAAGGGATACACAATGTTTCTTATAACAAATAAATAAAAATCATTTGAATATTTTGGTTATTCTCTACCATTGTAGGTAATGACATTCCAGCGGTGGCTGAGTGGTATCCTTGGTTTCACTTCGGTGGGGCCAGGGCAAGGGGTAGCAGTGGATTCAAGTTCGAATCCCACTCTTTAAAAATACCCGTGGTAGGCTTACTTACCATAAGCCGGGTTGCCCCTGGGAAGGTTTTACCGACCTATTCTGGACCCAGATCCGACCCGCCTGCCCCTCGGGATGGTTTAAGGTTCGGATCCCTGTAATATGGTTCGGGTTTCCTGCCCGAACGCGTGTGTATCTGCAAATGACGACTAGGCTTCGGTCCTGACTGATGCAAGCTTGCCGTTCAAAAAAAAATAAAAAATGATATATTATCAAATTTATAAAGTATATTTAGTTTAAAGGGGGAATAACATGCATGTTGCTAATATTATTAAACTGTGTGTTGCTAAGATCACCATTTTTAGTGATTAACATTATTATGTATATTCTCACAATAAGTTTTAGATTTAAATCTCACTAATACTCTAATAGTATATCGTTTGGTGGCCAGGGAAATAGTGAGAAACTGTAACAATACGTCTCACATTAGATATAGAATGCAATTTCCAATATGATTTTACATTGAGATATTCGATTAGTTTATTGCTTTAACTTTATTGGAGGGGAATTAAAAAATGATCACTTAATAATCCGGTTAGATCGCATACAATTACGTAAAGATACTCGTCCTTTTACAATAACTAAACATGGAAAAACTTCTACAAATATATTCCGTAGTTAGTTACACCTAAGTTACTACTCCATATTATCTCCCTTTCATAAATTACTATGCCACATTTTTATCACTATATCAAATTTGATATGAGAAGAGGATTCTAATATAAGCGGATAGGTTAAATCCAAAAATGTACTTTGAATCACATTGAGATCACGTTGACAGAATCTATCTATCTATAGTTAATATTAAAATACTACAATGATGATGTTATTATTAAGCTAATTTCTTTGTTAAGAAAAAATTAAAAAAAAAGAAAAAAAATATAAATATGGTGGGTGATGTAATTAATTAAATAATTTTGACTTAAAATTAAATCTTATAAATTAATTATTATTATTAAATCTTATTAATAATTATTTTAATTATTAAAATTAAATAAGTTTGAATTATTTTAATTAATTATTTTGAATTGAGTACGAGAAGGTAAAAAAGCTAGAAAGAAGGAAACCAATTCTAAATTAATATTTTAATTTACACTTTTAAAATAAAATGACAATCAATATTATCTCTTATGATTGGATGTTGATTGTTTAATATGCATTTTAGATGTTTGATGAAATGTTCAGCTGACGAGGTTCTTAGTCGGACTTTGTAGTTCCACGGGTCATTAAACTAAATAACTTTAGCATTTATGTTCACTTAATACCTAGAACATATCATTAAACTGTTTCGGTTAAACAAACTCGTGGTTTCACGGGTCATTTCACTAGTATATTATACTATATATGTTTATTTATGTCTTAAATGTTTGCTCTTGTTTCGTTACAACGGACCTTTTTTTTTTGAACGGCGATTTTTTGACATCAGTAAATCATTTATTTCAACAAACATTATCATTTGCACGTATCACACACGTTCGGGGGAAACCCAAATCCGATCTACGGTACTCAAGAACACATCCATTCGGGCAGTGCTCCTGGGTAGAGGTCTGTGAACGAATCCGGTAAAACCTACTTATAGTGTCAATATATACCACCGTTATTGGTGTTTAATTGTTTTAAATAAAATCATGTCATCCATAAGGATTAAACTCATGACCTCTTTCTATGTCATGACACAAAGTATATGGAGGAATCGTTGGGCTATGCCCGCAAGTTACAACGGACCTCTTGTTACTCTTGATCGTGCTATAGAGTTTTTTTTGACACATATTAAACGATTTTTTAACATCTCGAAATGTTCATGCTAGTTTTTCATGTTCGAAATTGATCAAATAAGGAACGTTCAAAACATGTCAAATGCATTTAGACAGAAAATGTCACATCTTATTATCACTACAAACTGAGTATGATAATGTTGTTTATACCAAGTAGTGATAAAATACACGGAGTATAGAGATGGACATGGTTAAAAGCTGTCTCTTTGGTATATTTGAACCCCAAAACACAACTGTCCTTTTTAATAAAAATAAAATAAATAGCAAGTACATTTTATGTTTGGAGTGTGGATAATGTTTTTTTTTGTTGGTGAAAATATTAATATATATATATATATATATATATATATATATATATATATATATATATATATATATATATATATATATATATATATATATATATAATATTTCAGTAGGCTTGTAACTACCTTTAGTGGCCTGGTTCAATATATTCAAATTGAAAGAACCAATAAAAGAGAGATGTGTTGTAGAAGATATAGGAGAGAAAGAGGTTGAAGAGGTGTGATGTATTTAATGTATATGTGTGTTTTTGTAACTTACATTATGCACATATATATAGTACAAATTTTACTATCCATATTTGACTAATTACCATCCATATTTAACTACTAAATTTACAACACTCCCCCTTGGATGGTAATTTTTTTAAAGAGCAATTAATACTGCCTCGTTAAAAACCTTGCTAAAGAAAACCCAGTGGGATAAAACTTTAGCTAAGGGAAAAAGAGTGCAGCATAGAGTTGACTCCCCCTCAAGTAGACAACGCTGAGTCGTCACATCTTTTGAACTTGCCTCATGCCAATATTGTGAACGTATGTTTTGAAAACAGCGATTGACAGTGCTTTGGTATAAAGATCAGCAGAGTTGTTGATTGAACGTATCTCATTTTAATCTAGTTATCTTTTACGAGATCTTGAGTATATGAGAAGAATCTGAGGTTTTCATCTGAAACTGTATCATCTAAATCTTTTATGTACAAGTTTGACCCATGTGATTTGTCTACAGTCTCCTTCATAGTTTGCTCAAACTGTTGTTTCAATTCCTATTCCATTTCAGTCTTTTTCTGAGCCTTACCAATATACCATTCTTTTCCATCAAACTTATGACCGTTAAGACCATTTATAGCTTTAACGCCTCGTCAGCATTTATGTTTTGTTCTGTCATTTTTGATACTCTTCTTTCATTTGTACTATGTAAGCTGTATTATCTTCATAGATAGTTGTTGGGCTTTTATAGCGTTCTAGTCCACAAGAATCAATAATGATTTGTATCGTTGATCTTAACTAAAATCATTCCCGAGTAGCTTCATGTAATGCAATCACTTCGGCATGATTTGATGATGTTGCAACAAGTGTTTGTTTTGAGAACGTCATGATATTGCGGTGCCTCCAATTAGGAATACATATCCAGTTTGAGATTTAGCTTTATGTAGATCAGATAAATAATCTGCATCTGTATAACCAAACAAATCTTGTTTCGAGTTGTTAGAATAAAATAATTATAAATCAGTAGTTCCCCGAAGGTATCAAACTATTTGTTTGATTCGATTCCAATGTTTTTTGGTAGGGGCTGAGCTGAACCTTGTCAACAAATTAACTGCAAAAGAAATGTCAGATCTTGTATAATTTGTAAGATACATAAGAGCCCCAATTGCACTAAAATATGGAACTTCTGAACCAAGAAGATCTTCATGATCTTCTAGAGGATGAAATGGATTAGTATCAATATTAAGATCTAACAACCATATGAGTACTTAATGGTTTTTGTTTTGTCCATATTAAAATATTTTAAAATCTTTTCGGTATAAGTTGTTTGATGTATAAGTAAGTCATTAGTTATATGCTCAATATGTAAATCAACGTAATACTTGATTTTTTTTTATTTTAAAATCTTTCTTTAGAAGTTGAATGGCTTCATAGGTTTCTTTATTTAAGATAATTGATATAAACAGCTATGATCACATATCCGAACATTGTTTTTATAAAACACACGTGCAAATAAGTTTATATGTATACCCTTTTCTTATCAAGTAGTAATTTAATCGATTATACCACATACGTCCCGATTGTATAAACCCATTTAGAAATCTTTGTGATTTAATGGAATATATTCCCTTGGGTTTTGCATTAAATGCTTATGATACATTAACCCTTCAGGTATATTCATATATATATCACTATTAAGTGATCCATACAGATAAGTAGTAACAACATCCATGAGATGCATTTAAATTACTACCAGGTTGATTAAGTATCTAATAAGTAATTGTATTCATTATAGGAGGATAAGTTTTTCTCCTAATTCATTTCTGGTCTTTGTGGGAAATCTTGAGTTACAAGTCAAGTTTTGCCTTGTAACTTCATTTGCACATTTCTTTTCGGATAAAAATTCATTTGTATCCCATTGTTTCACATCTTTAAAAGTGATAACGATTGATCCAAAAACTTTTCTTTTATTGAGCGATTCTAATTCAGCTCGTATTGCTCCTTTCCGTTGAATTCAATCACGTCTATTTTGATATTCAATGACAGATTTTGATTCCAGATCATCATCTTTATTCATGATGTCATTGTAATATTATATGAAAATATCTCATCAAGATTTTTCATTTCATTTCAGTTTCATAATATTGCATAATTTATTGCAATTTATGTATTTACATTTATCAATATCCTCTGTAGAAGGAGTATTGATTTGTGGTTCTTCTTGAACACTTTCTTTTACCTCATTATCAGCTGATTTTCTTTTTCGAGCATTTTTATCTTTGGAACCAATTGATCTCCCACGTTTCTGCCGTAGCAAAGACTCATAAGTGACATTATTGCCAGCTTTTGTAATTTCAATTCTAGCTGAAGCATTTACTGCTGGTATATATGATTTAGTCACTTATTTTTTGTATCTTTAAATGCATAAAGTAATTAATTTGCAAGTTCTTGCATATGCATTATATTTGAACTTTCTTTTCGCATTCTTTTGTGCGATGATCAATATTCCTTAATTGATGTTCACACCATGAAACATCATTTTATTTATATTTCATTTCTCCCCCTAATATAGGGAACAATGTTTCATTAAAGTGACAATCGACAAAACTTGCTGTAAAAACATCACCCGTCATGGGTTCAATATATCTTATGATTGAAGATGTTTCATATCTAACATATATTTCAATCCTTCTTTGAGGAACCATTTGTTGTGATTGTTCAATTAAAAATACACTGCACAACCAAATGTTCTAAGATGGAAAATATTCGGTCTCCACCAAAATTAAGTTGGTAATGGAGAATATTTATAACTTGCACTTGATTTAATGCGAATTAATGTCACATCATGTAAATTTACATGTCCCCATATAAATATTGAGAGTTTTGTACTCATTTCTAATTGTCTAGTTATTAGCTGTAAGCGTTTATCTATTGATTCAGCTAAACCAATTTTGTGTATGCACATGAGCAACTGGATGTTCAACAACAATCCTTGTAGACATATAATAATCATTAAAAGCTTGAGATGTTAACTCACCAGCATTATCAAGTCTCATCCTTTTAATGGTGTAATCAGAATAATGTGTTCTTAATTTAATAATTTGTGCAAGAAACTTTCCAAATGCCATATTACGGCTTGATAACACACAAACATGAGACCATGCGTTAGATGCGTCTATTAGAAAAATGGTCCACATGATGGATGAATTGGTCCATATATATACCCTTGAATTCTTTCAAGAAACATTGGTGATTATTTCTCAATGTGCTTTTCATTAATCGCCATATGCGCTTTTCATTAATCACCATATGTGTTTTTCGTTAATCACTATATGTGCTTTTCATTAATCACTATATGTGCTTTTCATTAATCACCATATGTGATTTTCATTAATCACCATATGTGCTTTTCATCATATATCATTTTCACCATATGCGCTTTTAATCATATGTGCTGCGCTTTTCGTCATATGCACTTTTCATTATATGCGCTTTTAATTATATGCGCTGCGCTTTTCATCATATGCGTTTTTTATCATATGCGCTTTTAATCATATGCGCTGCGCTTTTTATCATATGCGCTTTTTATCATATGCGCTTTTAATCCTATGTGCTGCTCTTTTCATCATATGCGCTTTTTATCATATGCGCTTTTTATCATATGCGCTTTTCGGTGCTACATAGATATTTCTCATTTTCGATTTTCATTGACTGATAATCATATCCATTATGATATATATCAGAGAAACTTAACAAATTTCTCTTTGATTTGGGAGAAAACAAGACATTGTTTACCAAAAAATTCGTACCATTTGGTAATATGAAATTTTGCCTTTTTCGTTCCTTATATCAAGTTTTCAAGAGCTGATATAGTATTTATAATTCCTTCATTTGATTTAAATCAATGAAATATTTCTTAGATTTGATCATAGTGTGTATGTTACTACTATCTGCAATACATAGGTCTTTACCATTTAATTGATGTTGTATTTCAGCAGGATTCATACTAAAACTTCAAATAAGATAAGCAAATAATGAGTTATATTTCAGCAAGATAATCAAATTATATTACCTGCAAAAAAGTTATAATCTGAAGTACATAAAAGATAACACTTAATAAAACATATGCGTTATTGTCTAAAACCATTTATTTATGAGTGATACATAAAAAAAACTAGGCATCTTAGAAAATTCAAACCATTCAAGTCTCAAGGTAGCTCAGGGTTAATTTAATCAAGATTTGTCAACAGATTCACTCTCGTTTTCTTTTCTTTTGGGACTTATTTGTAGAGCTAAACAAGATGTTCATGTATTCAAGAAATACTAGACTGATGATCCACGTTACCAGATCATTAATAAGAATCTCCGGAATTCTTATAAGAGCGTCTACTAATATCTTTAATTTTATTCTTTCATGGATCACCGTTATTATTATTATTTTTTTTTGATAATTAATATCGTATCTATCTTTGAGTATTTTTCATAATACACTTGGATTTTCGATCATATAATATGTAGATTCTAAGGACTCGTCAATATGTTTGCTAAGAAAAATACTTACTATTGCTTTCTCTTGTTCGAAATAATTGTTATTTTCATTCAGGGTTTCTAAAATACCGTTTGATTCGAGATGTTTTTCTACATTCATAACCCATGTTAAGTAGTTGTTCCCACTTGTTCTAAATGAGCAAATTTAAGCTTTTTCAAATTCGACATTTTCTATTATCAAAAAGATAAATAACATAAATCATAATCATAATCAACTTCTATTCATAGACAAATAATAAAATGAAATTAGAATCATTTTAAATTCATAAGTAGCAAACAACAGAATAATGGTATGATTACAAATAATAAAACTACAAGGGCAGGATAGAATATAGGTTCACCCGGTGGTATATTAGCAACAATGATGATAGTTAATATGACCAATACAATAGGAAAAATCATACTTGTGTGAATCATTTTTATAAAAAATTTTTGAGAGTAGTAATCTGAAAAATGAAGATTGATTTGTGAAAATGTGAATACGGAGTTGTTTATTTTATATTTGAAAAATATAGTTGTTGTAACGTTGTCAGTTGACGTTAACAACCGTTATGTATATATGACCGTTGTAACGTCGTTAGTTGACGTTAACGAATAAAGTCACTATATCAAAACGCGTATGAGTAATATAAAGGACAAGATTTTTTTTTCTTATTTTAACTTTTAAGATTTACTTTTAATAAAAATACAAACTACTTTTTCTTATTTTAACTTTTAAGATTTACTTTTAATAAAAATACAAACTACTTTTCTTATTTTAACTTTTAAGATTTACTTTTAATAAAAATACAAACTACTTTTCTTATTTTAACTTTTAAGATTTACTTTTAATAAAAATACAAACTACTTTTTCTTATTTTAACTTTTAAGATTTACTTTTAATAAAAATACAAACTACTTTTTCTTATTTTAACTTTTAAGATTTACTTTTAATAAAAATACAAACTACTTTTTCTTATTTTAACTTTTAAGATTTACTTTTAATAAAAATACAAACTATTTTTTCTTATTTTAACTTTTAAGATTTACTTTTAAGAATAAACATTAGTATGCATGAAATAAATAATGATTAATTGCATAAGTAATCATAAATGTTAGATAACATATAAAGACCCCATCGTATTCGTATTGATCAGAATTAATCTCGACCCATGGTACCGTGTTGTCAAATGACGTGTTGCGTACATAAAGTACCGTGTTGTCAAATGACGTGTTGCGTACAATCATGAGGTCTTATTAACATAAATATAAATGTTAGTGAAGTTAATAAGAGTTAGATTACAGAAAATATAATTCAGGCGGTATAACCGACCATATATAACTTAAATAACATAAATATAAATGTTAGTGGAGTTAATAAAAGTTAGATTACAGAAATATAATTCAGGCGGTATAACCGACCATATATAACTTGATTAGTGACGTGTGCTTGCTTAGATAAACCTTGATTATACGGAGCACTTCGTGCTGATAACGTGTTATATTTCAGTAGGCTTATAACTACCTTTAGTGGCCTGGTTCAATATATTCAAATTGAAAGAACCAATAAAAGAGAGATGTGTTGTAGAAGATATAGGAGAGAAAGAGGTTGAAGAGGTGTGATGTATTTAATGTATATGTGTGTTTTTGTAACTTACATTATGCACATATATATAGTACAAATTTTACTATCCATATTTGACTAATTACCATCCATATTTAACTACTAAATTTACAACAATATATATATATATATATATATATATATATATATATATATATATATATATATATATATATATATATATATATATATATATATATATATATATAAATCGTAAAGATCTAGTGGTACACACGAACGACTAAAAATTGAAAGGTCTCCCTCAGATCGTCCTACAATGGACGATAACATTGAAAGAGAGCGAGCACATTGAAAATGTAAAGGACAGGACAAACGAATAACCACCAAACCTAAATCTAAAAAATACATAAAATCGGGCTCGTATCTAACGCCGCAATCACCACTACTCAAAAGCCGCACAAGTAAAATGAACGTCGGGCACTCCAGTAGCACCTAAACTGAGGCCTGCAAATCAAAGTAACCTCTCGTACCCAAAAAACCTCGTAACAACTCCTAAACCAGAGAACCATAAGCCCGTCGAATAAGATCAAATACCCGTTCGAGCGGAGAAAAGGACCCCGAGAGAAACACTCCAATAAACATCAATTTTCCGAGGTCAACTAAGTCAACACACATCGACAACGACATCGAGTCCACTCGAATAGACTCAACTACGGGAAAAGTATGAACACAACAGTGGAGCAGCAACCAAACAGTGTAAATCGTAAAGTCAAACCAATAGACGCCAGGCCATCATCTGAAATGCCCCATCCTAATCCATCTGGATGAATACATTACATTTGGTTACATCGCAAGGCACTTTACCTCTATATGATACATTTTACAAACATTGCATTCGTTTTTAAAAGACAAACTTTCATTACATCGAAAGTTGACGGCATGCATACCATTCCATAATATATCCAACTATAATTGACTTAATAATAATCTTGATGAACTCGATGACTCGAATGCAACGTCTTTTGAAATATGTCATGAATGACTCCAAGTAATATCTCTAATATGAGCAAATGCACATCGGAAGATTTCTTTCATACCTGAGAATAAACATGCTTTCAAGTGTCAACCAAAAGGTTGGTGAGTTCATAGGTTTATCATAAAACAATAAAATTCATCATTTTGATAGACCACAAGATTTAAATCCTGCATGGTACAAATGGACCCGAATCCTATACCCACCTTTAATGTACATGCGATATCTTTTAAATACAGTACATCTTTCTCGTGTACGAAATCATCTTTCATAAATCTTAGTAACCGTACACATATCTCGTGCACAAAAATAACATACACAAAACCTGTGTATAAAATCATTCTCTCGATACATAACATTCACTTTTCATTGCTTTCATAGCTTGGCTTGGTAACCGACCTTAACATATAATGCGCATAATAATATCCCCAAAACAGAACATCTCGTCTGTATAATAATCATATAAACTTCGAAGTACTAAACACCACGCCCACTAGCCCTTCCGTCTAGTGAACATTCTGGGTGGGGGTTTTAAACCCGGTAGCTACCTTTAGGATTCGTTTGAATTAGGGCTATACCTGTCACGACCCTACTTTTTCCGTTATCTTTTACCGTTAATTATTTAACGACCGTTAACTGTTAATTGGGTTACGTCATTTCATGACCTATATTATTATTTTAGTCATAATATATTAATTATTATGTGTTATGTGAATATATGTATACATATTTTAAATCGTACGTTTATACGAATCGCGGATTTCTATCCGGCGAATCTTTTCGGTTTTTAAACCAACGGACGCGTTTTTGGGATATTTAAATCCTAATTATTTTAAATATGATATTTTAAGATCATATTATTATATAGTGTATTTATATTTATTTTTCATCGCGCGTTTGTTATCTTTCCGAATATTTAATCGCGTAAGTGCGTTTTCGCGTTTCGGGTTTCGTTCGGGCTTTCGGGCCACAAGGTTTCTTCCATTTATCAACTTGGCCCACCATGGGGCCCACCCCATCCCAATTTCGGCTGAAAACAAGGGGGGGAGAATACTCCCCATACATATATTTTTTTTTTGGCAATTTATTTTATCATTTCCTCATTTATCTAACCTAAATTCTATTTTGCTCTCTTCTCCTTTTCCCTTGTCCCCTAGCCGTCGCCTACCACCACCATAACATCATCATCTTCATCAATTTTCATAGCTTGGATCAAGGATTGTTATACATCAACGCGTTCCTCGTTCCGTTCTCTACGCGATTATACTTCTCGTTTCTTGATTAGGGTATAAACCCTAACCCTAGAACTTTTAATTTTTCCTTACTATTCTGTATTTTGATGATTTATTAATAGTATGATGATTATTAGTTGTTGTAATATTGATTGTATGCGTAGAATTGCTCGTTTACATATGTTTTCGGTTTGATATAATTTGGACAGCAGCTTTTTTGTGTGTTTATGACTTTGTAATTGATATAAAAGTTAAAATAAAGTATATAAATGAGTTCCTCTCATCAAGATATTAATTTTAGACACCGGATTCATGTCGTTTCAATTCCCAGAACCCTAGTTATGATCAAAGTGGTATTTTGTTAAGATTGAATGTGATTTTGGTATGAACCTGGTTTGGTCCAACTTTGTGACCATATTTGGTGACTTTAGGGTGTGTTAGTGTGTTAGGACTGATGGTAGGGCGAACTTTCATGTTCGGGTCATCTCAATCCGAGCCACGAATCACCCGTTACGTCCAAAACACGTTTTTGATTGAATTGAAGTCCCAAATGGTGTAATGGCTGTATAACACGACTTGTGGACTGTTCTTGGGGTGTTCTTGAGTGTACCAAAGTTTTAGGTGGTTTACTTAGGCGGAGATATATGTAAGGCTCGCCGAAAACCGACACCCGGGGCTTAGGATACGACCCGATGAACTTTTGATTTAAAACTTTTGACTAATTATTAAACTTAGGATATAAATAATGGATTTCATTATAATTTAATTACTTATGATAAAAAAAAGTAATTATTATTATTTACAACATATGATATATATATTTATTATATCATTTAATTAATATTTATGATTTAATTAACATATTAATTAAACTTATGATTAATAATACTTCATTATTAATGGAAAAATACTTATGATAAGTATTAAAATTATATTATGAGATTATTATAATAAGACTTATAATAAGGATTAAATAATTATTTAATTATTATAAGGCTTAGTTATTATTTAATTATAATTTAATTATTAAATACTTATGATTTAATAATTATAATTAGAAACTTATGATATGATTAATAATTCATTATTAATTAATAATACTTATGATATGATTTAAAAATTATTATTAATTAATAATACTTACATTATGACTAATATTTAATTAATTAATTAAATACTTATGATATATTAATTATATCATTTAAACTTATATTAACTTTAATAATTCATTTTAATTTAATTAAACTTATGATATGACATAATTGGACATATTTAACTTTAATAAACGTTATAACTTATATTATTATTATAACTTACACTTTTAAAATTAACGTTGACTATGTTTGACCAAGGTTGACTTTTGAGTTGACTTTCGGTTGACTTTGACTTTCAGTTGACTTTTGTTGACTTTCTAATTAAGGAAACTTTCCTAACTTATAAACTTTCCTAAAATAGAAACTTTCCAAAAATAGAAACTTTCCAAAAATAGAAACTTTCCAAAAATGGAAACCTGCTAAAAATAGAAACTTTCTAAAAATAGAAAGTGTGTGTCCGTAAGCTGTTCCGATCAAACCGATGCATATTGAGTATTGTTCTATGACTACTTGCAACATGTATCATACTAAAACTTGACATAAGTTAGTTATTTATATCGACCTGCTTTATTTATAGGTCGGCGTTGTGATCATTCCTGATCACTGTACTACATTTGCTGTTCGCTTAATTGTGTTGGTTACTTCATTACTTTTAAGGTGAGTTATAGTCCCGTTTTTACATACTTTTCAAAGTATATTTTTGGGATGTGATTACATGCATTTTATCCACGTTTAGACACAAGTGACAATTAAATTTAAATTATTCATTGTGAGTTGGACAAAAATATTCCCTAGTCTGGTAACTGTAATCATTGGTTTCTACCGGTGAACGCGAATCCTACGGATAGATCTATCGGGTTTGACAACCCCATTTCGAGCTAGTCGCGCTAGCAATTTATAATCGGAATGTTTAGTACTTCGTAATTTGTTGTAGATACACTGTCCAGTGTATATTTTTATTGTGTTTGGCAAAGGTAAATAAAGGGTTAAGTGGTTACCAGGTGGCTCATTGATAATGGAATAATGTTTAATGTTTTCTAACATTTTTAAATCTTGTGGTCTAAAGTTTATTCAATTATTTAAACCTATAATTCACTCAACCTTTGTGTTGACAGTTTACTCGCATGTTTTCACAGGTACTTGAGTTTATGTGATGCTTCCGCTGTGTTTAGAAGAGTCTGCATGCATTTGGGCAGATTTTTATGAAACTTTGGCTTGCATTCGATTTTTGAATAATTAATACTTGTGGGTTGTTGACAATGTTTTTGTGTCAACTTTGGATTATTAATATGTTGGGTTACTTTTAAACTACATATTTTGGTATGCTTTCCTTTTTGGGAAACTTTTGATATAAAAGAATGCAATGTCATTTATTAAATTCATTTAAGTTCGATCAAGCTGTGGGACCATGTGACGAAGCCGTTAAGTGTTTTGACGGGGCCATCACAGTTGGTATCAGAGCTCTGGTTGTAGAGAACTAGGCGGTCTTAATGTGGTCAACCCGTGGTTCTTAGGGTGCATTAGAGTTGTAACGACCCGACCAAAACCGTTATTGACGGCGCCGTTAACTTAGGTCCCGTTGCGTGGTCGTAGTCCCTATATGAGACTTGTTTGACCAAAATTATGTCGCATTCATTTGAAAGGTACAAGACTTGCAAGTTTAGTTTACAAAACCGTTCGACAACAAGTCTAAGTTTACAAAAGTCATAAAGTATAAATGAAATAACTTGCGACATAATATAAGTTGAAAACACAGTTGCTATAAATAGCGTAAGTATGTAAACAATATGTTTGAATCCAAAGGTGCTATCACTAGCGTATGCACGTATGTATGCTTGACTCCAAGCATGAAATCAGAGTATATGCATGTATGCTTGACCCCAAGCAAGTATGAATGTACGCGGAAGCATGTATCAAATAGCCATGTATGAACCTGAGAAACATATAGAAAACTGTCAACGAAAAACGTTGGTGAAATCATAGATGTATTTGTAAACGTTGTTTTTGAACCACAAGATTTAGTATTCCCATAGTTGATTATCAAAATCGTTTGCATTCCAAAAGTATTGTTCGCGAGCACCCAATTATCAAGACTTAACGTTTCCTTCCATTGAACCCCATCACTATAGTGTTAGAACATACACTGTTTCTCAAAAATATATTTCACCCGTAGACGGTAGCGAACCGTCCGTAGTGAGGGTTTGTCAAACCCGTATGGCCACACAATATAAGTTCTCGCTTACACCCTGCAAGTGTAACTAATGATAATCGAATTGAGGATTTTTGTTCTAACTCGCTGTGGAATGTTTGTTTTCCTTGTACTTGTGTTCAAAGTATAAAAGTAAGTAGCACCAAATGTAACAAAGTATATGTTTCTCAGCCCACAATTTAAAGTATAAAAAGTTGTTGAAAAGGTGGGACTATGATCTCACCTCGAGTGCACGAGTATAAAAGTACTTCAACAAGTAACGTGTGCATGAAAGTTGCTTAGCCTTGACCCAAACGAGATGAAGTTGGTATCAAATTGTAGAGGATGAAGAGAGGATTCCAAATATGTAATTTGTTTTGAAGTTTGCTTCCCGATCCGGATTTAGATGATGATTTATGTTTGTGTTCTTGAGAGAAAAAAAAGAAAGAAAGAAGGAAAAAGAAATGGATGAATGAGGGGTGGAGGTGGTGAGTGGTTGACTAGTCAACTACTAGCCACCTCTTTGGTCAAGTGGCGGAACTAGTCCCTCAAGTTTCAGAGCGGGTGCGGGAATTAACCAAACGAATATTTTTAAAACGCAAGTTAACGAGAGATGTTATAATTAAATGACGGAATTATTGTGAACGTTAGTCAACGGAAACTACGAATTTAAATAACGAAAGGTATTATTTAAAAGAAAAAGACGGTGTTAAAAATAAATTTAACGGAAAAAGGCGGGATGTTACATTATCCACACCTCAAAAGAAATTTCGTCCCGAAATTTAGTTGGAAGTAGTAGTCGTTGTTTCTTCCTCGAGATCTTGCGTTGTCGGTTCTACGAATAAGTGAAGGTACTCCCTTGGGTATTTCAACGAACTTTGACAGTCGGGATTTCACGTCGTCTTAGAGTTTGGGTTCACGATTCATGGTTTCGACCGGCCCTCCTAGGAATGAAGTTTATCGTCGATAGTGAGTTCATCAAAGAAGATAACAAGTTCTCGTTTCGCAAAACACGTCTTTGAGTTGATACATCGAACGTAGGATAAACGGAGACCCAAAATGAGTCGGAAAAGTCTAAACGGCTAGCGACGGGTCCAAAACACCCCAAGAATTTAAAGGATCAAAATATCGCGGATTTAGCTTCCTACGTGTTCCCGAAACGGATTGCACCTTTCCAAGGTGCGACTCCTAACGTGACGCGGTTTTCCCACGTGGAATTTGAAATGTTTACGTCTAACATCGGCGTAGCTCTTGGTGATTACGAGTCGCGTAGGGTTTTACCTGAATATGAATAAATTTTCTCGGTTGCTCATGAATAAACTCGGCCCCGGTGAATTGATCATCGTTTACTTTGTTCGACAAAAGAGAATGATGTTTCCGGTCACGTGTGGTTTCAAAAGGAGTGACGTTAAAACTCGAATGAAAATCATTGTAGTACGAGGATTTCGGTTAAAGGGAAATACTTTTCTCAAGTAAATTTGAAGTTGGTAATACAAATTCGTATTATGGTTTTCAAGACTTAAATCGTATGTTTGTTCGGTCCGTCGGGTTGTGGATGGTACGCGGTACTCACGTCTAAATGCGGTCCCGAGGCTTTTTGTAAGGTACTCCAAAATCTAGAAGTGAAACGAGGATCTCGATCCGAAACGGGGTATATTTCCCTAAGGCATATTGAACACGTTTGCTAGGAATTGAAAACGTTAGCTAGGACAAGTTTCTCAAGAAAATTCGCGTCGCGGAAGATTCGTCGGTTTCCAAAAACGTTCGTCGGAACTATTCACCCTCGAGGTGAATACTAGTACAACGTGGAGAGTCTCTCTCCATTGGGAATTTAGAATAAGGACCTCCTGAACCGGAAGTACGAGGGTGATGCAAGAGAAGTTTCCGCCCCGATGTGAGCATAACGAGTAAATTGTAGTTAGTCAATAAGACTGCGCGAGGACGAGCTAGTATACCCGTGTGACATACGGTTGAAGTCGAATGGAATCGGTAATTCATTCGGAAGCATAAGTATAGTTCGACAAAAGTCGAAGGGGTGTCCCCGGTATGGTTGTTATCAATTTTCTCGGGGTTTTCGGATGTCCAAACATGAAAGGATGAAGTCATGTACATGGCACATGGTGATGTTTAGGTTGATCGAGTCTAACCACCATCACGCGTCACTAGAACTTTGGTATGTCTTACCGTAATATAACCACGTTGATCGAGTGTCGTTATATTACGCCAAATCATACTTCCATTCCCACATCACTCCATGAGTTCAAGTTCGTGTCATCGTGAAAATCTAAAATGAACAAAATGTAACGACGTCTCAAACATGATTCGTATTGAATCGAAAGAATTAGTGCAACTCTAAAGATGCGTTCCCCGAGGGAAGTGTATAAGTGATTGTTCACGTCAATGCGGTTCGAATCAGACAATAAAGTAGTTAGGTATGAAAAGAGTAACGAGTCATGATAGCGAGTAGTACGCAACCGTAGCGATAAATGGTGATGACGATACTCATCTAGAGTAGTGACAGTGACTTTACAATATTCATGGATAGTAAGCTAAGACGGGGTGGATAACAACCAAAGAATTTGAGTTCCCGAGCTAGAGTAGCTAACGAAGTCGCGGTCATCCGTACGCGTATGAATCTTGAATTCACGTGTTTTACCAAAAATTGGCGGAATACGAGTTCGTATGATGAAGGTTGGGTACCATTAAAAAGTTTGCCTAAGAATGATTCAAGTATAATGCACAAGTAGTCAAGTAAGTGCTATCTATAGCAATGTATGTCAGAATGCAAATGCTAACTATCCGGTTGTAGTCTAGACTCACTAATGCGTCCTAACGACTCTGTTAGACACACTAATGCACGTCCTAGTTCCCTACAACCAACGCTCTGATACCATCTGTAACGACCCGACCAAAACCGTTATTGACGGCGCCGTCAATAACGGTTTTGGTCGGGTCGTTACAAGAGTCTAGTCTACAGCCCGACCCTTTTGCTATAACATTATTATGCCTTTCATTTCGGATGTGTTATATCATTAGCATTTATATCTTTTGGTATGTGGTTTGCGATTTTACTGTTTGCAGATGTCGACTTCGAGCGATAACTCAGTTGCTGCTCCTGCTCCTCCGGCTGCTGCCAGACGTCGTGCTGATCAACCGGAGATCGATAATCCTGTTCACTACTACTTTTCCACCCTTACCCATATGAACAGGGCTTACAATGAAGTGACGCGTATTAATGCTCTTAGTGATTGTATGCGTACTTTGCCACATAACGAGATGATGGACCAGATACGAGCTAGTATGGATTCATTTGTTAGCTTCAAGAACAATGTTGGGATCGAGAGTCGTAAGCGTAACCGTAAAGTTGACGGTAGGTTCGAGGCTCTAGAGAGCACAGTTCGTGGTTTGAAGGAAGAGTTGGAAGAAGTGAAAGGAAAGTTGCGGAAGTATGAGCCTTCTGCTGAGACTCATGCTGGCCCAGCTTATCACACCCGCTCTAAGCAGATGTGATATGATGATTCATGATTGATAATTTATTTCATAAGACTTAATGTCCTTCCATACATATATTTTTGGGTTATGTACGGCGTTTTGCAGAGGATTTTATTAAGATTTTGTTATGGGATGTTTTTCATTATGTATGGATGGTTATTTTTATGACATCTATTATCATTATCACATTTTATTTCTGATGTTGTGACTCTTGGCATGTTATATTATGCGTAATGTAGATCATGTATGTTAGGTGCTATGTATGTTGTATGATGTTATCATAAAATATGTATGCATGTGGTGATTATTTCTATAACAATCATAACTGTCATGTTATTACTCATAGTGTTTACTGGCTATTACTTTAATGGTTAATCTTTTCGTGTTCGATCTATTCCTTTATAACACTGGTATTATTCTTAGTACTAACGATTGTGTTATTCTGTTTTGAAGATCATGCCTCCTAGAGAGTCCAACGAAGCCCGTATTCAACGTCTTGTTACCGAAGGCATAACTGCTGCTATGGCAGCGAATGCTAATGCAAATGCTAATGCGAACAATAATCAGGTGGGATGCTCCCACAAAACGTTCATGGCTAGTTGCCCACAGGAATTCAGTGGTACAGAAGGACCCATAGGACTTACCCGCTGGTTCGATAAAATCGAGTCTATTTTAAGGGTTAGTCGAGTCCGAGAGGAAGACAAGGTTAGTTTTGCTAGCTGCACTTTGAAGGATAGTGCATTGACCTGGTGGAACAACTTGGTTAACAGTTTGGGAAATGATGTGGCTTATGGGTTAACTTGGAATAATTTCAAGGAAATAATGATCACCCGCTACCATCCTAGGGGTGAGCTTAAGAAGTTAGAGGTTGAACTTAAAAACTTGAAAATGAAGGGCACCGAATTAGATGCCTACGAGCAGAGATTCTTTGAGTTGACTTTGTTGTGCCCTAATGTTTATTCCGATGAGAATCTCAAGATTGAAGCTTACATTGATGGGTTGTCTGAGAAAATTGAACATGGAGTTGAATCTAGTGAGCCCCAGACTATTGAGGCCACGATGTCAATGGCTCATAAGTTGAATGATAAGATCTTGAGAAGAAGCAAGGCTTCTGTAACCGAACCCAGTGAAGAGGCTGTTAAGAAAGCTGATAATGAGAAGAGAAAGTGGGATAATAACCGCAATCAAAACCAGAATCAGCAGAAAAAGCAAGATACTTCTGGTTCGAATAACCGCAGTCAGCGTGTGTGTCCACGTTGTTACAAGGCTCATGATGGTTTCTGTACCGTTACTTGCAAGAGGTGTTCCAAACAGGGACACATTGCTAAGGATTGTACGGTGCTTCTGTCGGGTTCTGCTACTCCTGCTGCAGGTGGTAATAATGGTAATAATGCTGGTAATAGAGGTGGTAATGGTAATGGCAGTGGAAAGTCGAATAATGGTGGTAATCTGAGAGTTTGTTATGAGTGTGGGAAGCCGGGGCATTTCCGTGATGCCTGTCCCAACAAGAAGACTGCAGAGACTGCGCGTGGTAGAGCGTTCAACATTAACGCTAGGGATGCTGAGGAAGATCCTAAACTTGTTACTGGTACGTTCTCGGTCAACGATTTATCAGTTTATGTACTATTTGATTCAGGGGCTGATTTGAGTTTTGTGTCGAGTAAATTAAGTCCAAAAATCAAAACAGCGTTAACTCCTTTAGACAATACTTATGTTGTTGAAATAGCTAATGGTAAGGTACTCACTGCTAAGACTGTGCATCGTAAGTGTAACATTAGTTTAGCTGGTAGAGATTTCGAGATAGATTTGGTACCGATTGAACTTGGTAGTTTTAATGTTGTCATTGGGATGCATTGGTTATCTGTGAATCGTGCTGAGATTGTGTATTATGATAAAGCTATTCGTATTACTAATGTGGTCGGAGAGCCGCTGATGGTTCTTGGAAATAAGAAATGCCGACAGTTAAATCTTATTAGCTGTTTGAAAGTTCTTAAACATCTTCGCAAAGGCTGTCATGCTATTCTAGCCCATGTTGTTAATTCTGAAAGAGAAACGAAGAGTGTTGGAGATGTTCATGTTGTTAGAGGTATTCCCGAGGTATTTCCCAAAGATCTACCTGACCTTCCGCCGCAACGCGCGGTAGAATTTCAAATTGATCTTGTTCCCGGTGCTGCTCCCGTAGCACGTGCTCCTTATCGTCTTGCGCCTTCTGAACTTCAAGAATTGTCAAGTCAACTCCGTGAGTTGTTAGACAAAGGTTTTATTCGTCCTAGTTCGTCCCCTTGGGGAGCTCCTGTTCTGTTTGTTAAGAAGAAGGATGGTTCTTTTCGTTTGTGCATTGATTATCGTGAGTTGAACAAGCTTACTATTAAAAACCGTTATCCCCTTCCGAGAATTGATGATCTGTTCGATCAGCTTCAGGGTTCATCTGTTTATTCAAAAATCGATCTTCATTCCGGCTATCATCAGTTGCGTTTTAAAGAATCAGATGTTTCGAAAACTGCTTTTCGCACCCGTTACGGTCACTTTGAGTTTCTTGTTATGCCGCTCGGATTGACGAATGCACCTGCTGTGTTCATGGACCTCATGAACCGTGTGTGTAGACCCTATCTGGACAAGTTCGCTATTGTGTTTATCGATGACATCCTTATTTATTCGAAGAGTGATGAAGAGCACGAGGAACATTTGAAGTTAGTGCTTGATCTGTTGAGCAAAGAAGAGTTGTACGTTAAGTTCTCTAAGTGTGCATTTTGGTTACGAGAAGTTCAATTCCTTGGACATATTGTTAGTAAGCAAGGGATTCAAGTTGATCCTGCTAAGATTGAGGCGATTGAAAGGTGGGAAACTCCGAAAACTCCTACTCAGATTCGTCAGTTCCTAGGATTGGCAGGTTACTATCGAAGGTTCATTCAAGATTTCTCTCGTATCGCGAAACCTCTGACTGCTTTAACGCATAAAGGGAAGAAGTACGAGTGGAGGGATGAACAAGAGACTGCTTTTCAGATTTTGAAGAAGAAGTTGACTACCGCTCCGATATTGTCACTACCTGAGGGTAATGATGACTTTGTTGTTTATTGTGATGCTTCGCGTCAAGGCTTTGGTTGTGTTTTAATGCAGCGAAAGAAAGTTATTGCGTACGCATCACGTCAGTTGAAGATTCACGAGCAGAACTATACAACTCATGATTTAGAGTTGGGGGCCGTTGTTTTTGCACTTAAGATTTGGAGACATTATTTGTATGGGGTCAAGAGTACTGTGTACACAGATCACAAAAGTCTTCAACATATCCTCGATCAGAAACAGTTGAACATGAGACAACGAAGATGGATTGAGACGTTGAATGATTACGATTGTGAAATTTTGTATCATCCGGGTAAGGCCAATGTTGTGGCTGATGCGTTGAGTCGTAAAGAAAGGGCTGAACCTCGCAGGTTTAGGGCCTTGAATATGACAATTAGAACAAACCTCGCAAGGCAGATTCTTGAGGCACAACAAGAAGCCTTAAAGGAAGAGAATTTTGTGAAAGAGAACGTAAGAGGTATGGCTAAGAAATTTGAGATTCGAGCAGATGGTACTAGGTACTTTGCAGGACGTCTTTGGGTTCCGAAGTTTGGTGAACTGCGACAACTTGTTTTGGATGAGGCTCATAAGTCTAGGTACTCTATTCATCCTGGTTCAGGAAAGATGTATCATGATCTTAAGGAGCTGTATTGGTGGCCAAATTTGAAAGGTGATGTGGCTAAGTGTTTGACCTGTGTTAAGGTTAAAGCTGAACATCAAAGACCGTATGGATTGTTGGTACAACCCGAGATTCCAGAGTGGAAGTGGGAAGGGATTAAAATGGATTTTATTACTAAGTTACCGAGAGTTGCGGGTGGCTATGATACTATTTGGGTGATTGTAGATCGACTCACTAAGTCGGCTCACTTTTTGTCGATTAGGGAAACAGATTCAATGGAGAAGCTCACTCGTTTGTACTTGAAGGAGATTGTTTCTAGGCATGGTGTTCCTGTATCCATTATTTCAGACCGAGACAGTCGTTTTGTATCGAGGTTTTGGCGATCTTTACAGGAAGCCTTGGGAACTAGGTTAGATATGAGCACCGCATATCATCCTCAAACGGATGGTTAGAGTGAAAGGACCATTCAGACGTTAGAAGATATGTTACGAGCGTGTGTTATCGATTTTGGTAATGGGTGGGATAAATATTTGTCGGTAGCTGAATTTTCTTATAACAACCGTTATCACGCAAGTATTCAAGCCGCACCGTTTGAAACTCTGTACGGTAGGAAGTGTAGGTCTCCTGTCTGTTGGAATGAGGTTGGGGATGCTCAACTCAGAGGTCCAGAAATTATTCACGAGACTACCGAGAAGATTGTACAGATTAAGGAAAGGTTGAGAACCGCTAGAAGTCGGCAAAAGAGTTATGTCGATAGGGGAAGGAAAGATGTGGAATTTCAAGTTGGTGATCGTGTTATGTTAAAGGTTTCACCTTGGAAGGGTGTGATCCGTTTTGGTAAAAGGGGAAAGCTAAGTCCTCGCTTTGTTGGACCGTTTGAGATTGTTGAGAGAGTTGGACCGACGGCTATCGTTTGAAGTTGCCACAAGAACTCAGTGCTGTTCACGATGTTTTTCATGTATCGAACCTAAAGAAGTGTTTGGCCGAAGCCGATAAGACTATTCCTTTGGAAGAACTTCATGTTGATAAGTAACTACACTTTATTGAGGAACCTATTGAAATTATGGATCGAGAAGTTAAGACTCTTAAGCAGAGCCGAATTCCTATTGTCCGGGTTAGATGGAACGCCAGACGTGGTCCCGAGTTCACTTGGGAGCGTGAAGATCAGATGAAGCAGAAGTATCCGCATTTGTTCCCAGATGCTGAGTCAACCCCTGCACCTGCTTAAATTTCGGGACGAAATTTCCGTAACGGGAAGGTACTGTCACGACCCTACTTTTTCCGTTATCTTTTATCGTTAATTATTTAACGACCGTTAACTGTTAATTGGGTTACGTCATTTCATGACCTATATTATTATTTTAGTAATAATATATTACTTATTATGTGTTATGTGAATATATGTATACATATTTTAAATCGTACGTTTATACGAATCACGGATTTCTATCCGGCGAATCTTTTCGGTTTTTAAACCAACGGACGCGTTTTTGGGATATTTAAATCCTAATTATTTTAAATATGATATTTTAAGATCATATTATTATATAGTGTATTTATATTTATTTTTCGTCGCGCGTTTGTTATCTTTCTGAATTTTTAATAGCGTAAGTGCGTTTTCGCGTTTTGGGTTTCGTTCGGGCTTTCGGGCCACAAGGTTTCTTCCATTTATCAACTTGGCCCACCATGGGGCCCACCCCATCCTAATTTCGGCCGAAACCAAGGGGGGGAGGGAGAATACTCCCCATATTTTTTTTTGGCAATTTATTTTATCACTTCCTCATTTATCTAACCTAAATTCTATTTTGCTCTCTTCTCCTTTTCCCTTGTCCCCTAGCCGTCACCTACCACCACCATAACATCATCATCTTCATCAATTTTCATAGCTTGGATCAAGGATTGTTATACATCAACGCGTTCCTCGTTCCGTTCTCTACGCGATTATACTTCTCGTTTCTTGATTAGGGTATAAACCCTAACCCTAGAACTTTTAATTTTTCCTTACTTTTCTGTATTTTGATGATTTATTAATAGTATGATGATTATTAGTTGTCGTAATGTTGATTGTATGCGTAGAATTGCTCGTTTACATATGTTTTCGGTTTGATATAATTTGGACAGCAGATTTTTCGTGTGTTTATGACTTTTTAATTGATATAAAAGTTAAAATAAAGTATATAAATGAGTTCCTCTCATCAAGACATTAATTTTAGACACCGGATTCTTGTCGTTTCGATTCCCGGAACCCTAGTTATGATCAAAGTGGTATTTTGTTAAGATTGAATGTGATTTTGGTATGAACCAGGTTTGGTCCGACTTTGTGACCATATTTGGTGACTTTAGGGTGTGTTAGTGTGTTAGGACTGATGGTGGGGCGAACTTTCATGTTCGGGTCATCTCAATCCGAGCCACGAATCACCCGTTACGTCCAAAACACGTTTTTGATTGAATTGAAGTCCCAAATGATGTAATGGCTGTATAACACGACTTGTGGACTGTTCTTGGGGTGTTCTTGAGTGTACCAAAGTGTCGGGTGGTTTACTTAGGCGGAAATATATGTAAGGCTCGCCGAAAACCGACACCCGGGGCTCAGGATACGACCCGATGAACTTTTGATTTAAAACTTTTGACTAATTATTAAACTTAGGATATAAATAATGGATTTCATTATAATTTAATTACTTATGATAAAAAAAGTAATTATTATTATTTACAACATATGATATATATATATTTATTATATCATTTAATTAATATTTATGATTTAATTAACATATTAATTAAACTTATGATTAATAATACTTCATTATTAATGGAAAAATACTTATGATAAGTATTAAACTTATATTATGAGATTATTATAATAAGACTTATAATAAGGATTAAATAATTATTTAATTATTATAAGGCTTAGTTATTATTTAATTATAATTTAATTATTAAATACTTATGATTTAATAATTATAATTAGAAACTTATGATATGATTAATAATTCATTATTAATTAATAATACTTATGATATGATTTAAAAATTATTATTAATTGATAATACTTACATTATGACTAATATTTAATTAATTAATTAAATACTTATAATATATTAATTATATCATTTAAACTTATATTAACTTTAATAATTCATTTTAATTTAATTAACTTATGATATGACATAATTGGACATATTTATCTTTAATAAATGTTATAACTTATATTATTATTATAACTTACACTTTTAAAATTAACGTTTACTATGTTTGACCAATGTTGACTTTTGAGTTGACTTTCGGTTGACTTTGACTTTCAGTTGACTTTCAGTTGACTTTTGTTGACTTTCTAATTAAGGAAACTTTCCTAACTTATAAACTTTCCTAAAATAGAAACTTTCCAAAAATAGAAACTTTCCAAAAATAGAAACTTTCCAAAAATGGAAACTTTCCAAAAATGGAAACCTGCTAAAAAAAGAAACTTTCTAAAAATAGAAAGTGTGTGTCCGTAAGCTGTTCCGATCAAACCGATGCATATTGAGTATTGTTCTATGACTACTTGCAACATGTACAATAGCTATCATAATAAGACTTGACCTAGGTTAGTTATTTATATCGACCTGCTTTATTTATAGGTGGCGTTGTGATCATTCCTGATCACTGTACTACATTTGCTATTCGCTTAATTGTGTTGGTTACTTCATTACTTTTAAGGTGAGTTATAGTCCCATTTTTACATACTTTTCAAAGTATATTTTTGGGATGTGATTACATCCATTTTATTCACGTTTAGACACAAGTGACAATTAAATTTAAATTATTCATTGTGAGTTGGACAAAAATATTCCCTAGTCTGGTAACTGTAATCATTGGTTTCTACCGGTGAACGCGAATCCTACGGATAGATCCTACGGATAGTCGCGCTAGCAATTTATAATCAGAATGTTTAGTACTTCGTAATTTGTTGTAGATACACTGTCCAGTGTATATTTTTATTGTGTTTGGCAAGGGTAAATAAAGGGTTAAGTGGTTACCAGGTGGCTCATTGATAATGGAATAATGTTTAATATTTTCTAACATTTTTAAATCTTGTGGTCTAAAGTTTATTCACTTATTTAAACCTATAATTCACTCAACCTTTGTGTTGACAGTTTACTCGCATGTTTTCACAGGTACTTGAGTTTATGTGATGCTTCCGCTGTGTTTAGAAGAGTCTGCATGCATTTGGGCAGATTTTTATGAAACTTTGGCTTGCATTCGGTTTTTGAATAATTAATACTTGTGGGTTGTTGACAATGTTTTTGTGTCAACTTTGGATTATTAATATGTTGGGTTACTTTTAAACTACATATTTTGGTATGCTTTCCTTTTTGGGAAACTTTTGATATAAAAGAATGCAATGTCATTTATTAAATTCATTTAAGTTCGATCAAGCTGTGAACCAAGTGACGGAGCCGTTAAGTGTTTTGACGGGGCCATCACAATACCCGATTCTAATTCTTAGGTTACCAAGCAATAATAATTAGGGAAAAAATATTCACAACAATTAGTGGCAATTATCACGTCCAACTAATTCAATAATAATATACAGAACTTCTGTCTGCATAATAATTCATTCGAGGAATGTTTTGCTTGTGCCTATCTCGTCAAACATTTATAAAAGCATTTCATGTATTCTCAGTTCAAAATATATTTCAAAAGCATTTAATAAAGCAGTTATAAAACAGCGCATGTATTCTCAGTCCCAAAAATGTAAAGAGTAAAAGGGAATCAAATGAACTCATAATTCAATATTTTATAGTAAAAATATTCATATGACGGAACTGAACAATGCAGGGTTGGCCTCGAATTCACGAACCTATATCATTTATATATATATATATATATATATATATATATATATATATATATATATACATATACATATATACATATATACATATATATATATATGTATATATGTATATTAACACATAAAATGGTAACCGAACAAATTTATATATATATATATATTTATTAGTTATATCATTTATATATATATATATATATATATATATATATATATATATATATATATATATATATATATATATATATATATATCATTCGTTTGTTAAAATATTAATTATAATAATATTAAAATAATATTAGTAATGATAAAAATAATGATAATGATAATAGTAATATTAATAATAATAATGATAATACTATTAGTAGTTCTATTAATGATAATAATAATAGTAATAATAATAATAATTATAATATCTATAATAATAATACTTACATTAATAATTAATAATAACAATAATAATCTTAATCTTAATAATAATAACTAATAACTAATACTTATCTTAGTAACAATAATAATAATTATAATATTAAATGATAATTCTAATAACAATAAGAGTAGTAATAGTAACTACCTTACTTAGAAAAAGCTCCAAAAAGAATAAGTGCCCATGCCCGGGCTCGAACCCAAGACCTCTCGCTTTTCGAAAACACCCCTAACCACTACTCTGCTAGTGTCTTTCTTTAATTTATTTCCCGTATTTAACATATTAACTGATTGCCAAATATTAATCAGTTTGATGATTGGGCCGCAGCCCACCTCCACAGCCCCACAGAACATCATAGCGGCCCAAAAGTAAAAGGCTTTGTTGTTAGTTAAAAAAAAATGCTGCAAGCTAGGATTGAACTCAGGACCTTTCAATACTCACAACACACGTTTAACCATTGAACCACTCATGCTTTCTTGTTTTAACTTGCAACTTGATTTAGTTAACACGAAAGAAAACAGTTTTTTATCACAATTCCACCTTAATCGTCACCTTCTTCAAAGCATTATCATCATCATTTTCATTATCATTCGTTATCATCATCATCATATAATCCTTACTATCATCTTCATCATAACATAAACATCATCTATCGAATCTTTATATCTTTATCATCATCCATAGGATCATCATAATCTTCATCAACCTCACATTTTCTTATCATACATCATTCATGTTACTGTATCATCTTCGTCGATACAGTAGTAGAAATAAGAGGTAACAGCAGCAATAATCGAGAATCAATGGTTGCAGTTTAATGGGTTTAAGTGGTGGGTTACGATGGTGTTGAGTGGCGGTTGTGGGTGCTCAAAGAACATGAAGAAAACAGAAAAATAGTACGTATGGTGGTGGTTGGTTCATGGTGGTTTGAAAGGTGGTGCTCCGGTTATGGTGGTGGTGACCGGTGAGATGGTGAAGTGGGTTTTGTGTTTATATCACTATATGTATATGTATCGTATATATATATATATATATATATATATATATATATATATATATATATATATATATATATATATAGCTTGGGAGGGAGAGAGAAGAGAGAGGTGGTCATAGAGTGGTTAAGATGGCGGATTGAAGTTGTGATGGTGGGTTGAAGATAATCTTGGTGGTGATGGTGTGGAGGATGGCAGGGTGGTTTAAGGTGGTTATAGGGTAATGGTACGGTGGTGTTGGACCAAGGGTGGCGGCTACAATGGCCGGTGGTTGTTTGTGGACAGTTTGAAGAAAAAAGAAGTATGGTCACGGTTTTTCCTCTCTATGTGTGTAATATGTATACATATAGAGATATGATAAATGGTTAGTCAAATGAAAACACATGGAACTAGTAACTTGTCCGCCCTTCAAATAACTACGCTAATTGTAGTAACCTGAACAGGTAAAAACCACAGATGCTGTGGAAAACATTTCCTTCCTTGCCAAGGGCAGTTGCTCGACCAAGCAACCAATTACTACCCTAAAACGTAGCTTGGGAAAAATTCCCAATCACAGTATATCATTTATTCTCTGCCGACACCTTTTCGCGGATAGTATATCGTACCCCGTTGGTTAATCAGTGGCGTATAAAAGTCTTCGGAAAAATCCCAAATTTTTAGATTAACTATATTTATTTATTTTGGTTATTATGGTATAAAATTCGAGCATTAACATGTTAAATAAAAATTACCTCAACTGTCCCTCTCATTTATGGGTGAAAAATAAAAAGTCTTGAAATTTAATAACTAGGTCCTAAATATAATTTTAGTAAGCCTAAAATTTATAGAACTCATTTTCGTATCACCTTTTATTTTAAAATTACAATAGTTTGAATTTAATTTGCTTAATATCAATCGAATGACAACTGAGTGTTCTTGTCGTTTTACTAAATAGATTCGAAATCACAATATATATATTTAACATACTTTATTTATATAGATGTGTTTTAAATAATAATTATCATAATATCATATTTTATTTTTATTTTTCCTAGTTAATTAAAGCATACAATATTTTAAATTATAATTCAAATACATACAATCTGTATATATATATATAATAAAAATATATATGTATCTATTACAAATAGTTGTTCGTGAATCGTCGGAAATGGTTAAAGGTTAATTGAACACATGAACATAGTTTTCAAAGTTTTTGAGATTTCAACATTACAGACTTGCTTATCGTATCGGAACATATAGAGATTAAGTTTAAATTTGGTCAGAAATTTTCGGGTCGTCACAGTACCTACCTGTTAAAGAAATTTCATCCCGAAATTTGAGTGTGATCGTCATAGTTAACAATAAAAATGTTTTCATAACGAATATGAGTTGATAAAATATAATTTTATTACCATAGAGTAATATGGATAAAATGATTCGATTATTCGAAGAGTACGAATGAAGCTATCACAAAAAAATGAAATGAGGAAAATAAGTTTCGTCATAACTTTTGATGTAGTCATGGTTGAATTTAGAAAATAAGGTGAGTCTTAACTTTTGACGTTGTCTTGTCTGAATTTCGGAATTCAAGGGATTTGGAAAAAATCTTTGTAACAATATTTGATTCTTCGGTAATTAAGGAAATTTAAGATCCCCTTCGTTTCCTTTATATTTTGGAGCTCCATACTTTTGTTTTCTCTTCCCGACTTTAAATCAAGCGAATAATGGTACAGAATTCGTAGGTATGAAGTTTCAAATGAACATGACTAACATTCAAAGAGAGAAATTGTAATAGCACGATCTTGATTGGTTAAATTACCAAAATTCAAAAGAAAAGTTAGAACTATCAGGAAGACATGTCCTTGATATATTTATATATTAGATAGAATGTAAGAGTCGTGTAAAATGGCACATGATGACGTTATGGTCTGTGAATCATCACGTTCCATTAGAAACTCAGCATGACTTAATGTAATATAATCACGTTGATCAAGTGTCATTATATTATACTAACTCATGCATCAGTTCCCAACACTACTTCAAAAACATTCATATTTTAAATCCGAAGGTTCACATAATATAGAAACTAAAATAGTTTCCTTTTATGATATAATATAGATAGCGCGGAGAGATAATTAATATCGGACGATAATATTTATGAAGATATCTTCAGAAATATTGAGGATATTTATAAGGAAAGATACGATAACATCGTAGAATTTTAGATTCAAAGTGTAATGAAGAATTTCATTCACAATGATTTAGAGCGATTAAGGAGTAAGGTATTAGCTAAAAATTTCATCAGATACAGAATTATCGGGATTCTTTATGTACAAGTTTAGTCCTTGTAATTTGTTTAGAGTTTCAGGATGTGAGATCATAATTTTAAGGGATAAATGTTATATTTATATATAACTTTTGATGTAGAAACGCTGCGTGATTCAAAATACTGATTGCTGATTCTCGGTAATTGGTATGGCAATTATCATTACAAGATGCGTATAGGGTTTCGATAAATATAATGATTTTCCGGAAAGTCAAAGATCAAAGAAGTTGTTGGTAAGTTTACTGCTAATGTGGTGAGATATAAACGGCTTCTCCGGTAACGATGACGAATAAGGTAATCATATATCAAAGTTATAATAAGGTTGATTCGAACGAAAAGTTGAAGTTGGTTTGTTGGAGCTGTGACAAAATTGGTTAATTTGGAAAAGATTTGCAATATTATTTACGGTAATAGCAATATCAAAAGAACTAGCACAGGTATGTGTTAAACGTTTACTCAGTTTCTGAGTGTTTTCAGGTGCATAACTATGTGCATCAATCTTTTCTTTCGTAGATAAAGTACGGTTGATTCATTCTCTCGATTAAGGTGTTTTCAAGAATCATGAAAGGTTTGAACGCGGATTGTAATCGTCAAGATACAAATGAGGTTTAAGATGAAATCAAGTGGCAAGCTTGAAGAATTGTTTAGTTTCATATGTTATAATCAATATTTTAATTTATTTTAATTGTCCAATCTTGGTAGTCCACAGTTAGCAGTCCACAGTCACTAACTCAATAATTCATATATATAGTTTATAATATTCGAATTAATTAATACGTATCATGACCCGTGTACATGTCTCAGACTCGATCACAACTCAAAGTATATATATTATTATAAAATCAACCTCAACCCTGTATAGCGAACTCTAGAATTACAGCATATAGAGTGTCTATGGTGATTCTAAATAATATATATATATATATATATATATATATATATATATATATATATATATATATATATATATATATATATATATATATATATATATGCGTCGATATGATATGTCAAAACCTTGTATACGTGTCCCGATATTTAAAGTGCGTAAAATAAATAACAGAAATTAAATGACAATAAATAAAATTGTGATAAATAAATTGCGATAAATAAATGTAATCAGTTAGCTAGGAACAGTTAGCGTGGTTTCTTAACAAAATTTCTCATAGTTCAATTGTTTGTTTCTAACAAATTTTATTTTGTCCAACGTTTTCTTCATTATGCCACTTGTTGGATTCTGATAAGTCAAAATCCAGATATGAAATTGAATGAAAATGGTTATTCTGTGGTGAACAGATTCATATATCTGTGGATGTAAGTAGGATAGTAAATAACTTTTGAATCAGATTCGAAGAATGTACAGTGTAACTTATTAATGTGAAATCTAAATATTCCTCGGGTATTACATACCCGTTAAAATATTTTCACCATTAACAGTTTGTACAAAAGAATTTTTAATTACAACTTTTATGAAAACATATATACATATATATTTTCTTCAGATGTAATTATGGATTTAATGAGTCAATATGATATTAAACTCATTTGATTTACCGTTAGAACAAGAATATATAATCTCTAAAACATTAGAGATTACATAATCGCTATGTCGAACGAAGATAAATGATGTAGAACGTCATGTAGAACGATGATTATATTCGAGGTACAGATTGAGATGTCGAAGCTGGTGATGCGGATGTTGTTGTTGGTGGTACTAGTGCTGTTGGTGCTGAGGATGGTGATGTTACTGGTGTTGGTGATACTGCTGGTGCTTGCAAATTGAGTATCGTGCTCTCTAAAGTTAACACTTGAGCTCGGAGTTCTTTAACTTCTTCTACTAACCCTGGTTGGTTATCAGTATGAGGTAGAGGTCAGATATCTTCTCTAGTTCCGTTAATGGTAGCCTCAAGACGAAAAATTCTTGCAAAAAGGGTATAAACGGTGTTGCGAATAGGTTCGCCGGTGAGCGAATAGAGTACTCCAAGGTTAGGCGGTAGATTCGGTTCATGATATGGAGTACCTTCTTCCCTTCTCCATAGGGTGAGTATGTCACGAACCCACCCCCATTTTATCCAGTAATCACGGTAGTTGATTGGTTGGTGTGCTCCTGTCACGCTGTCTTCAGATTCAGAGGAACGTGGTCGATTCTTAGAGGCCATTTTACGCGATCACAGAAAAGATTTTTTTTTTTTTTTTTTTTTTTTTTTTGGTATGAAGAGTTTAGTGATAGCAAATGATAGTTGAATGTATTCTCAATGCATAATATGCATAGATATATATAGTACTAGGATCCTTTAAATTACGGAGGAATTTACGAGAGATATCAGGCAAGGTCTACAATAACAGATACGCTAAGATATGAATTTTGTCTATACACTATTCATGCAGTCAATGCAGTAAAACGTGTCTAGACTAAGAATGATAAGTAGGTAATTTTCGACACGAAATGATAAGCAAAACTTTTGACATGCAGACACGGTCGAAGTCCAGACCCACTAATGCATCTAATCAACTATCAGTTAGACACACTAATGCAAGACCTGGTTTGCTAAGACCACCGCTCTGATACCAACTGAAATGCCCCGTCCTAATCCATCTTGACGAATACATTACATTTGGTTACATCGCGAGGCACTTGACCTCTATATGATACATTTTACAAACATTGCATTCGTTTTTAAAAGACAAACTTTCATTACATCGAAAGTTGACGGCATGCATACCATTTAATAATATATCCAACTATAATTGACTTAATAATAATCTTGATGAACACGATGACTCGAATGCAACGTCTTTTGAAATATGTCATGAATGACTCCCAGTAATATCTCTAATATGAGCAAATGCACAGCGGAAGATTTCTTTCATATCTGAGAATAAACATGCTTTCAAGTGTCAACCAAAAGGTTGGTGAGTTCATAGGTTTATCATAAAACAATAAAATTCATCATTTTGATAGACCACAAGATTTAAATCCTGCATGGTACAAATGGGCTCGAATCCTATGCCCACCTGTAATGTACATGCGATATCTTTTAAATACAGTACACCTTTCTCGTGTACGAAATCATCTTTCATAAATCTTAGTAACCGTACACATATCTCGTGTACAAAAATAACATACACATAACCTGTGTATAAAATCATTCTCTCGATACATAACATTCACTTTTCATTGCTTTCCTAGCTTGGCTTGGTAAACGACCTTAACATATAATGCGCATAATAATATCCCCAAAATAGAACATCTAGTCTGTATAATAATCATATAAACTTCGAAGTACTAAACACCACGCCCACTAGCCCTTCCGTCTAGGGAACATTCTGGGTGGGGGTGTTAAACCCGGTAGCTACCTTTAGGATTCGTGTGAATTAGGGCCATACCCGATTCTAATTCTTAGGTTACCAAGCAATAATAATCAGGGGGAAAATATTCACAACAATTAGTGGCAATTATCACGTCCAACTAATTCAATAATAATCCACAGAACTTCTGTCTGCATAATAATTCATTCGAGGAATGTTTTGCTTGTATCTATCTCGTCAAACATTTATAAAAGCATTTCATGTATTCTCAGTTCAAAATATATTTCAAAAGCATTTAATAAAGCAGTTATAAAACAGCGCATGTATTCTCAGTCCCAAAAATGTAAAGAGTAAAAGGGAATCAAATGAACTCACAATTCAATATTTTGTAGTAAAAATATTCATACGACGGAACTGAACAATGCAAGGTTGGCCTCGGATTCATGAACCTATATCATATATATATATATATATATATATATATATATATATATATATATATATATATATGTATATTAACACATAAAAAGGTAACCGAACAAATTTATATATATATTTATTAGTTATATCATTTATATATATATATATATATATATATATATATATATATATATATATATATATCATTCGTTTGTTAAAATATTAATTATAATAATATTAAAATAATATTAGCAATGATAAAAATAATGATAATGATAATAGTAATATTAATAATAATAATGATAATAATATTAGTAGTTCTATTAATGATAATAATAATAGTAATAATAATAATAATTATAATATCTATAATAATAATACTTACATTAATAATTAATAATAACAATAATAATCTTAATCTTAATAATAATAACTAATAACTAATACTTATCTTAGTAAGAATAATAATAATTATAATATTAAATGATAATTCTAATAACAATAAGAGTAGTAATAGTAACTACCTTACTTAGAAAAAGCTCCAAAAAGAATAAGTGCCCATGCCCGGGCTCGAACCCAAGACCTCTCGCTTTTCGTAAACACCCCTAACCACTATTCCGCTAGTGTCTTTCTTTAATTTATTTCCCATATTTAACATATTAACCGATTGCCAAATATTAATCAGTTTGATGATTGGGCCGTAGCCCACCTCCACAGCCCCACAGAACATCATAGCGGACCAAAAGTAAAAGGCTTTGTTGTTAGTTAAAAAAAAAACGCTGCAAGCTAGGATTGAACTCAGGACCTTTTAATACTCACAACACACGTTCAACCATTGAACCACTCATGCTTTCTTGTTTTAACTTGCAACTTGATTTAGTTAACACGAAAGAAAATGGTTTTTATCACAATTCCACCTTAATCGTCACCTTCTTCAAAGCATTAATATCATCAATTTCATTATCATTTGTTATCATCATCATCATATAATCCTTACTATCATCTTCATCATAACATAAACATCATCTATCGAATCTTTATATCTTTATCATCATCCATAGGATCATCATAATCTTCATCAACCTCACATTTTCTTATCATACATCATTCATGTTACTGTATCATCTTCGTCGATACCGTAGTAGAAATAGAGGTAACAGCAGCAATAATCGAGAAGCAATGGTTGCAGTTTAATGAGTTTAAATGGTGGGTTACGATGGTGTTGAGTGGAGGTTGTGGGTGCTCGAAGAACATGAAGAAAACAATAAAATAGTACGTATGGTGGTGGTTGGTTCATGGTAGTTTGAAAGGTGGTGCTCCGGTTATGGTGGTGGCGACCGGTGAGATGGTGAAGTGGGTTTTGTATATATATCACTATATGTATATGTATCGTATATATATAGCTTGGGAGGGAGAGAGAAGAGAGAGGTAGTCATAGAGTGGTTAAGATGGCGGATTGAAGTTGTGATGGTGGGTTGATGATAATCTAGGTGGTGATGGTGTGGAGGATGGCACGGTGGTTTAAGGTAGTTATAGGGTGATGGTACGGTGGTGTTGGACCAAGGGTGGTGGCTACAATGGCCGGTGGTTGTTTGTGGACAGTTTAAAGAAAAAATAAGTATGGTCACGGTTTTTCCTCTCTATGTGTGTAATATGTATACATATAGAGATATGATAAATGGTTAGTCAAATGAAAACACATGGAACTAGTAACTTAATGATTCAATCACAGTATATCATTTATTCTCTGCCGACACCTTTTCGCGGATAGTATATCGTACCCCGTTGGTTAATCAGTGGCGTATAAAAGTCTTCGGAAAAATCCCAAATTTTTAGATTAACTATATTTATTTATTTTGGTTATTATGGTATAAAATTCGAGCATTAACTTGTTAAATAAAAATTACCTCAATTGTCCCTCTCATTTATGGGTGAAAAATAAAAAAGTTTTAAAATTTAATAACTAGGTCCTAAATATAATTTTAGTAAGCCTAAAATTTATAGAACTCATTTTCGTATCACCGTTTATTTTAAAATTACAATAGTTTGAATTTAATTTGCTTAATATCAATCGAATGACAACTGAGTGTTCTTGTATTTTACTAAATAGATTCGAAATCACAATATATATATTTAACATACTTTATTTATATAGATGTGTTTTAAATAATAATTATCATAATATCATATTTTATTTTTATTTTTCCTAGTTAATTAAAGCATACAATATTTTAAATTATAATTCAAATACATAAAATCTATATATATATATATATATATATATATATATATATATATATATATATATATATATATATATATATATATATATATATATATAATAAAAATATATATGTATCTATTACAAATAGTTGTTCGTGAATCGTCGGAAATGGTCAAAGGTTAATTGAACACATGAACATAGTTTTCAAAGTTTTTGAGATTTCAACATTACAAACTTTGCTTATCGTGTCGGAACATATAAAGATTAAGTTTAAATTTGGTCGGAAATTTTTGGATCGTCACATCATCACTGAATTTTCGAAGGATTTACAAATTCGTGGACCCCAGAAGCCAGCTCCCGCCGGTGACCACCAACAGCCACCAGCAGAAACCAACACGTTGATTCCAGCAATCAAAGGTCACTGATAGCCTCCTAAGGCCGCTAACTGCCATAAAAATAACTTGAATTACCTTCAGCCACCGGCAGCTTCAAGAAGCTGTCAGGCAACCGTCAAGCACCATTCATAGCTGCCTACCTCTATAGGCCGCCATTAGCAGCCGGCGAGGACCGGCTGTGATTGTTAGCGACACCAAGGCCACCAGTAACCACAAACCACCTCATTAACCACCGTTAGCAACAGAACAGTAGCAGGGCAGCAAGAATGTCACCGGTTTCCACAGGAATGAGTCCACCATATTTCAACAAACAACACAACAATCGCTGCCTAGTCAACCACAAACGACCAAAACCCTAAATCGAAACCGAGAACTTACCAACAGTGAAAGTAGAATTCCACCGGAATTCGTCGCCTACCTTCACCAACAGAGAGCAAACGGCAACTACGAGCAGAAAGGATGAGAGTAGCAAGCATATGATGAAACCCTAAGATCTGCACCCTTAAATCGAAACAAAATCCAAATCCCAAGAAAAAAACTTCACGGAATCATCGCCTGGACGCCGATGAACGATCAGGGAAGCCGAACAGAAAAGCCCGTCACCGAAGAAGGAGGGTAGGAGGCGAACGATCCTTATTAACACAAAAAGCAGTAAAGCCGGACCACCAGTGAGATACCAGTGTTCAGTGACAGCTTGTGAACCCGACTATACAAATCAAAAATAGATAATGCTGATTGGAAGGATCTAGGCAGTTGGAAAGAAAGTGGATCTGTGAAGAAGAAAGAGTGTACCTGATACGGTTGTTGTTGAACTTAATTAGAAGAGATGATATAAATGTAAGGATTAATGGGGAGAAGAGATGAGTGCCTGAAACAATAAAGGTAGTCGGAGAAGAATATAACAGATCAAAAAAAATTTGGAAAAATATTTGCACGGATTTTCTTAGAGAGAAAAAGGGGAACCCATATAAAATGTTACATGTTAGTGTGGATAATGTGATCCCGAACCTGGTGAATTATTTATGACTCATTGATAGATAGCAACGTTTATGGAATGGTCACTGTTGAATGAACTTGTGATTTGTGATTATTTATTTGGAGCGCGATTACTAGTGAATGGTGATCATGTCATATACATCAGCATTCCGGGAGAAAGTTTCTAAAAATGAAAAAGTGAAGAAGTTGAAAATAATGTACGTTAGGACCAGCAGTTAAAACGAATTTACAAATATAATTTGAATTTAACCGATAAATAAAATGATGTAGTTAAAAATATAAAATTTTAAGAAACTCATTGTCCTGGTGGTGAAGACACCATCAATGCCCCTTGCTTCTGATAGATGACTTTCTAAATGATGCTAGACTATTCCTTGAAAAAGTAATTGTCGCATACTGGCGTAGGGCACGAACAACTCCAATTGTTGCCTTTATTCCGATAACAACATTCCAAAACACCGTATGGAATTTTTTCCCAACCAAAAAAACGCCAAGAAGCATTGTAAGAGGACCAACAAATTATTGATAATTTTGTTCACTACTTATGCTTTTTTTAAGACCATTCATTGTGGTAAAGTGATATGTTATAGTGTTGTGGAGTTGTAAGGGGAATTACACTGACGTGATAACGTTGTTGAAAAGGGGATATTTGTGGCAAAATTTATGTTTTGAAGTTGTAGGTGGGGAATTAATTTGAAGTTACATTTTTTTTTGTTCATGAAACTATATAAATATAAATAACATAATTTAACTAAAATTTACGTAATGTTAAAATGCTTAAAAATGTAAAATTATATAATTGTTAAAAATCCGGTTAACGCAATGAAAGTTGGCTGGTAGATTTCAAATGTGCTCAGTTAGGTCTTTTCTTTATTGGTTGTGCCCCGTTAGATCTCGCAACTCTATATTTAATGTATCTCAATCCCTTGGTCTATTCCTGACTTTCCTTCATGAACGGTAATCCGGATCAACAATCATAGCTTCTTTGATTGAGCACTTGAAAACCGCTATCTTTTTAAATCATGTTGTACAACATAATACAATTGTACATGTATCCCCTTAATTTGATGAATTTTAAAGATTTTGTGGTGGTTTTATGAATCACAAATCTTCCTTAAAGCACACTTAATGTCCCCTTTATATTTTTGTGTGCACTTTCCTGAAACCTCCTGAAATTGGCACATCTCTCGTCGGTAGGTTGTGAATACCTTTTGATAAGTGTTGCCCAATCATGATATTTATTATCAACAATGTAATACCCTTTTGTGTGGTTATGCCCATTTACATAAATTGATGAAGGAGACGGAAATCCCATTTTTAAGTGAATCAAATATTGAAGAATTATTTAAAACATTAATGTCATCGTTAGAATCCGCCATGTCATACACATATCATGTGAAACAACTGCTTGGAGTATGACAATTGAGTATTTTTGATCACTTCTGGTGTATTGACCTTTTTACGCTTTGGGACAATTTTTCCATTTTTCAATGCGTACAATCAATATACCCTCACATCCCCGTAAACTATAGTTTTCTTTGTGTGCACTATATAACGTGCTATGCAATAGGCTCCCTCAGACACTCTTTAATACTCAGTATATAAATCATATATGCATTGACAAAATGTGATGACCCGGAAATTTCTGACCAAATTTAAACTTGATCTTTAAATGATTTCGACACGATAAGCAAAGTCTGTTAAACCGAGTCTTAAATTCTTTGAACTGTTTACATGAATTCATTTAACCTTTGACTATTCTCGACGATTCACGAACATTTGTGTGTAGATAACATGGATATATATATGTATAAACATAAATATAAATATAGATATATATTATGAATCGAAATAATAAAAATATAATATAGTTATTTGGATTTAAAATGTAAAATAATAAGTAGAATAAATAAGTTACTATTAAAATGAATATATTTATATATAACTACATATATATTATTATAAATCTATGTATAATTTCTATTAATAGATATTAACATATTGTGATATATAAATATTAAATAATCAATAAATATTATTATATAGTTTAAATTTAAAATATTATATGTAAGTATAAGATAAAATATAAATGTTATTATCACCACTTCCATTATTATTATTATTATTAATTTTAATATTAATATTGGTAATATTAATATTATTGATTCTAATATAAGATATAAATTGATGTGTGCAGCAGCGTATACGAAATAGTTATATTTTTATTACGAAATACAATTAAATACGATACAATTTTACACAAGTTATTTATTTATTTATAGAGTGGATATACTTAAACCTTGCTACAACACTTATAGGCAGTGTACCTAATCGTACAGTAGTGTAGTTTTTAGTAAGTCCGGTTCGTTCCACAAGGAGCTAGCCAAGTTTAACGCTATATTTTTAAACTATATTTATATCAATATATATATAAGTAATATTATTATTATTATAAAAGGGGGTTTTTACCGTTTAATGACCGGTTTGTCGATTTTAAAACTTAAATCACAATTAAAACCTAATGTAAAATATTAAATATAAAAATGACTTAATTTAAAGCGTAAAGTAAATGACGATAATTAAAATGCGATAAATTAAAGTGCGATAAATAAAATGACAGTAAATAAAAGTTGCGATAATTAAAAAGTACGATAATTAAAAGTACGATGAGATATAAAATAAAGGAATTATGCTTATTTAAACTTCCGTAATCATGATGTTTGACATGTTGATTTTAATTTATTACCATGGGTTAATTGTCCTTTGTCCTCGATTATTCAATATGTCCATCTGGTTTTTGTCCAAAATAGTCCATCAGTCATAAATATAAAGTGCGAGTGTCCTCGTCAAATTATCCTTATATCCGAAGTCAAATATTCCAACTAATTGGGGACTTAAACTGTAATAAGGTTTTAATACATTGTTAATGATTACACCAGGTTATCGACTGTGTGCAATCCAAGGTTTTAATACTTTATTAACAATTACACCAAGTGTCCTTGCATGTAATCCACCCCTATTTTAATGAGTCCATTGACTATTAATCCATTCCCGTATCCTGTTAAATGAATGATTATTAGTATTTATAAATATCCCGCCCATCGTGTCCGATCGAGTGTATATGGTTATTTATAGATACGTTAAATTGTAAATCTCTATATTAAATTAATGAACTATCATTCAGTTAAACAAATATAAAGCCCATTAATAGTCCATAGTTCAATTTCCACAAGTGTCGGTCTTTTGTCCAAACCCCAATTATAGTACAAAGCCCAATAACCACGTCTTTAATATTTAGCCCAACATCACGATTACTTCGATTTAAATAAGCATAATAATAACTTAGCTACGAGACATTAATTTAAAAAGGTTGAACATAACTTACAATGAGTATTAATAGCGTAGCGTTACACGGATAGAATTTCGACTTATAAACTTAAAACATTCGCCTATTATTATTAACTTAAAATTAAAATTAAAATATAAATATAAATATAAATTGAGAAGAGTGAGAGATAGATAAAGGAGTACCTAAATCGGCCGAATTCGTTGCTTTTTATAGCACTTGGGAAGCTACAGGCTTCCATGCGATCGCATGGATTTTGGTCTTCCTGGCCATGCGATCGCATGGCCTTCTTTTATAGCTCAGGTACTTTTGTTTGCAAGCTTGCCGAAACTTATTAAATATATATATATATATATATATATATATATGTATATATATATATATGTATATATATATATGTATATATATATATGTATATATATATATAATTTTATATAATTATATATATTATATTATATTTATATGCATAGTTGACTTGTCATTTTAGCTCCGTTGCGTCGCGCGTTGAGAGTTGACTCTGGTCCCGGTTCCGGATTTTCAAACGTCCTTTCGTACTATTTAATATCTTGTACTTTGCGTTTTGCGGCTCGTACTCTTGTAACTTTTAGACGTTTCTTATCAATAAATTGAACCTCTTAGATTGTACTTTTTAGCTTTTTGGTCGTTTGCGTCTTCAAATCGTCGAATCTGTTTTTTGTCTTCACCTTTTAATATTTAAACGAATATCACTTGTAAATAGAACAATTGTAACTAAAAGCTTGTCTTTCTTGAAGGATAATGCTATGAAATATATGTTCGTTTTTAGCATTATCAAATATTCCCACACTTAAGCGTTGCTTGTCCTCAAGCAATATAGAACTTGAATATAACTTTACTAGAATCACTTCTTTATTCTTCACACTTTGTACATCAGTGATTTTAATAAGGCGGTATGAACAATGATAGTAACGTTGTGGTTTACAGTCCCACATGACTATAAAAATTTAGATCCTTTAGAAAATTGGATCTTTATGAAAACATTTGATCTTTTGAAAATTCAATCTAGCTTTTACCCTAGATAAGTTTTACGGAATAACCCTTCACCGGTGTTTGCAAAATGTTTTTGTGGGTTTTGTGGGTTTCAGATTTGAAAATTTTAGCTCAAAACTTGCGGTTTTGTGTCACCACTTGCTAACCTTGTATTGGGAAAGCAACACGTCCAGTATACTTGCTCCGTATATTACCTTTCGGTAAACTACCGTCCGGTTGTAAAAGAAAGTGTTGAACAAGCAACTGTTGAGGCAATGTCTAATGACATGCTTTTGATTATGGTCTATAACGTGTCGGATGTAATTACTATCCTTTGTAGGAGCAAGAGTAAAGATCACCCTATAGTTTTTTGGTCTGGCACAAGGTCATGTCTTTGACCATGCTATGCAACCACCGTTCTTACGGTTGACACCCGATTTGGTTCAGGTGACCTAATGAATTCCAGGTGAATTCCTAAGATTTTACGTTCAATGGTAATGAACGCATTAAAAATGGGTTTTCAGAAAACAAATCGGTTTATAATTTTGATCAAAATATTTTCTCGTTCAAGCTCGAGTTTAGATATCATCGAATTCTATGAGTTTGTAATTCTCAATCTTTAAAGTCAATCTAAAGGATTGAGTAATATTAGGCTTAAAAGCTGATTTTTGATCTTTAAGGAGATTATCCTTTCTGGGGATCTGATTCATTAGTCTTATAAGCTAATTTGCACGGTACCCCCCACTGTACGAGACAGATCCTCTCATGGTTAGGATAAGTCTGACCACTTGGCGACCTTGTTTGATGCTAAGGTCCGTGGATTTCCAGCTGATTTTCGAGAAAACTTTTCAAGGTTTTTCGTAGACTCTACAACTGGTCTGGACGAAAACTTCCTGACCTAAATCAAGAAGCGCGTGTCTTTTTCTCGGAAGACTTTACTTCCTTTTAAATTTCATTTATATTATAATAAACCGGGTAAAACTGGTTAATATTGTCCAAAACAAAAGTATCTTTAATTATTTGTACAAAAATATGTGATATATGTTCTTAATAACTTGGTAAATTTTTCTCGCACTTGGCTTTTCTTTTCCTTTCTTTGTCTTTTTATTTTCCTCTATTCCATTTTAAATGAATTCTAACATTTTGGGTTGTTTCTCAATTTATGTCCTTTCCGAGGTAACAATAATTTCGGTGTTAACACCTAGTTTTATCGTTCATAAATATGTATAAACATGATTTTGAATTCATTTATTTGAAAATTTTGAAAAATTTTACTAGAATTGGGTAGTCAGTATATAAGACTAGGGTTGTTCTTTATTATCAGAGAGCACTAGATTCTAATACAACTACTGCGTTACTAGTATTTTTAATGGTAACTAAGTGTTTAAATTAAAATTTTAAAAATCCGAAAGAATTTAGCCCCTTCCCACACTTAAGATCTTGCAATGCCCTCATTTGCAAGAAATCAGTAACAATTTAAATTATTGAGGGTGATTAGCGTAGAAAAATGATTAAATTTTACCAAAGTTTCCAAACATATTGGCGTTTGTTTGTTGAATGATAAATGGTGCACATCATTTTTTCATTCCGTCTTGTTGTTACATCACATTTGTTTTTTGTTTTGTCGTCAAAATTAGTAGCTTTTGCTGAACTTAATGCCAGTCTTTGAAAGTTCGCTGTTTTACCCTGTTGTGTACATTTGACAATATACATACATACAAATAATAACATGCTTGGTAATTTGAAATGGGACTTAACATCCCACTTTCAAATTATAAATACGAAATATTAGTAACAAAATAAAAAAAATGTTAAAAATTACATAAAAGTATCACAATATTATATGTTTTAAACATAAGTAAATAAAAATAATAAAAGATAAAAATCACCAATGGGAACTGTATCAATCTGGATAGGGGATCCAGTTCATGTCGTCAGTCGGGTTCCACGGTTGGTTATAGGTGTACTGATAGGCTTGGTTGGGGTCGTAAAGAGTAAATGGTGGTCGCATATCGAGCTGGTGTGGCGGATAGTAAGCAGGTCGGGTTGGTACGTAGTTATTTGGTACCTGAGGTGATAGCTGGCTCATGATCTGATACTGATGATAGTGCCATCTATCATGCTGTCGTTGCCTGGAATACTCGTACACATTCTCAGCGTGCCACTGCTCGTACTGACTATATCTAGCCTCGTTTGCCATTTCTACCTCATCTATACGCTAGTAAACGTCAGTAACAGCCTCCCTAATGACATCCCTAATGTCATCCGCTTCCTCCATTTCCTCATCTGAACATCTCTCTACCTGTGGATGAGGGCCCTGATATGGTACTGCCTGATTGCGTCTGCTTTTTAATACCTTTGCACCTTAATAGACACGCAATCCTAAAGTCCCATCATGTTCCCTACACACCATCAGTGGACCCCCTTGTTCCCTATCTACACCTAAATACTCTCCAATGAGAGTAACAAAAATACCTCCTCCTATTATTCCCCCGTCCTATATACCTTCCACCATTTTGGACAGATAAAAACCAACACAGTAGGGGATATTAACAAAGCTTCTAGTGTTTTGAATGCACTTAAGGTAAAATAAATCGTGTAGAGTCATTTTCTCTTTATTGTTACCTCTTTGTGTAATCGAATTAGCTAAAAATCTATGTATAATACGAAGCTCTGCTTTGTTAATATCTAAATAGGAGTGTCTTCCTCCCCGCGTAAAAACATTATAATTTAACATACGCTTCCAGACGGCGTCCGCGTCAAAATTCCTATCTACCCTTTCACCATGATAAATCAAATTTGTATAATCAGGTAGTAGTAATTCAGCAAGAGTGTAAATCTGTAAAGCCCTGGCCATGTCCAGCATGGACATCCTGTACATCCTACGGCCAAGTAAAAATCTAAGAAAACTCTTATCGTCTAACCTATCTACATCCTTATTAAAAGCTATAGAACTCATAAGCTCAACACACCACTCTTTATATACAGGCCTACGAGTGGTAAATAAATGTTTCCAATCGGGAAAAAAAGAGCTGCCATACCTTTGGATTAGATGCTGCCTAACTGGGTTAGCTAGGTGGACCCTTTCCAAAGGCTCCCAATCAATTACCCTCGGCACTTCTACATTTTTCGTTACCAGTTTAAATTTGTTACTTTGGTACGTCAGGTAATCTCTCCAACTTCTATCAATCCTTAAATTGGGATGCAACTGTTCTTCATGAATTGTTGGGTGTTCTACTATATGATGAGCGGGAAATACTACGTAGGAAATAAAAAATTGTGGGTCTGGCTCATAGTATGGTACGTGTTAATCAGGTTGTTGTTGTTGTTCCTGTGGTTGTTCTTGTTCAGGTTCTGGTTCATATTGCATTTCTGGCTGTGGTTCGTTTTCAGGTTGTCTGGATGATGATGCATCGCCAGATTCAGTATATTTCTGCAAAACACATTAAACACAAAATTTGTGCATCCAAATATGCATTAGTGTTAGCAAAATAACAACTTGAAACAATTACAATAACATGTTTAATCCATATTAAACTCATACTCATTTTCATATTTTTTTTTATCAATTCTACACTTTTTCAAATAAGCACATATGAAAATGTTTACAAAGTTCATAAGCATTTTACTCAAATAACATGTCAAAATAATCATTACTAGCAATTGAACAAGTTTCAAATGGTATTTATATCAAATTAATCAAGTTCGTGAATTTTAGACTTAAAAAGTCCACTTTAATTCTCAAAAATCATGTTTAGGATCAAAGTTTGGATCATTTAGCTACCTAAACATGTTACACTACTTAATTTAGCAATAATTCATGACAAAAATCGGCCATAACCTGTTTATATCAAAAAGCCCCAAATTGCTCAAGAACACAAACCCTATATTTCTAAAAATTTTGAAGTTTTTGGCTTCAAATCATGTTAAATAGCATCAATCTAGGTTATATATGCATAATATACTAACAATTTAACTCTAATTACACTAGAAATTAACAAAATTAAATTAGGTAAAATTTAGCTCAAGAACACTAAAATTCAATTTTAAAGAGTTTTAGGGGTGAAATCTTTACCTTTTTGCTTCCCCGTCTGAGAAAAGGCATGATTGTAGCGAATTATTGTGAGAAATTTAGTGAATTTTGGTGAAAAATGGCGAATTTTTTAGAGTGTTTTGGTGTGTGTTCATGTTTATGTGTGTGTTGTGAGGATACATAACAGCTCGATGGACTTTTATTTCTGGCCAGTTTTTAGGCTCCATGCGACCGCATGGTTTTAGTGAGGAAACCCCATGCGATCGCATGGGGTCTGAACCTTTTTTTTTTAAACCTTTAATAAAACAAATAATTAATTAAAAAAATTTTAAAAATTTTGTTTCTTTTTAGGATGAGGGCGTTTCGGATCGTTGTCCTAGTTCGTCTCTCGACAAAATTTTAAAATTTGTCACTTTAAAGCGTTGTTTTAAAAGCAAAGATTTTTGGTTTTTTTTGTTTTGTTTGTTTTTTTTTTTTTTTTTTTTATGTTTTTGGCATACTTTAGATCAATAAGATTAAAAATAATGATAATAAAATTTCTCGTCCCGCCCTCGAGTAAAGCAATTTCGGTTCAACGACCTAGTCTTCAACTCACGACGAATTTTAAATATCAAATTTTTAACTTAATGAAATAAAGTAAATTTTTGTTTTTAAATTCACACCAAACTTAAATTTAAAATGCATAAAATTAAAAATTCATATAAATATCATTAATATTTTTATACATTAATTTTACAAACTTATATTAAAAATATTAATTTTTAAAATATTTAAAAATTTAAATATATTGATTTTAAAAATTTACATTAATAATTTAATATTTATATATTAATTTTAAAAACAAGGTAAAAATTAAAATGAAAAAATCATTTTGGTCTTTTATCTCACTTTAATCAATCAAATATTATCAAAGATATACGCCCCTCTTTTGAGTAAAGTAATTTCGGTTATTTTACCTAGTTTTACTCTTGACGAATTTTTGAAATATTTTGGGTTGATTGATTAAAGATATTTATACCTTATGAATAAACAGCAAATTTTGCAGTGATGTAATAAATTTTTGTATGATATCAATAATTTCGGTTTCGCATACCTAATTTTATTGAATACCAATTTAATACTTTATAGCGAACGATTCAGCGTCTATTATCAAAAGGTTAAAAACAATAAATAAAAACAAATAAAAACTGTACATACTTACCTATGAGATAGAATTCTCAGAGACCTGCTTTAGCCGACTCATGGGAGAGTCGTGTGATTTGGTTTTTCATAGCTACATAAGCGTAACCTCGATTCTTCAATAACTTTTCTTCTAAATATATGAACGGTCCTTCTCTGCATAGAGTAACAAATTCGGTATTTGAATATGTTTGATTGTTCAAACATTTACCTTCATGTGACCATTTTCCGCATTTATGACATCTTTCAAGGTGTCGTGCTCTTCTTTTTGTTGCGGATTTTGATTTTCCTTTACCAAAATGTATCTTATGGTGGTCTTTCCTGAGTTCTCTCCTTACTTCGTCCATTTTGCCTCTTATGAAGGATACCAGTTCACTCAGAAAGATGTTATTATTACGTTTAGTAATCATAGCGTGTAGTAGTAGACCATGGTTCAGATTAAAGGAATTCTTCATCTCGTAAAACTTAAAAGAAATAAAAATTCAGAATGGAGGGAGAAGACTAGTTCTTTAGGGTCTGCTAGGGAAAGACCATTCGAATTCCATTCTCGAGAACTACACGAGAACAGAATATCTAACTCTAACAGAAATACATATTACCCTAAAAAGATTCGAATCTTCCCACACTTAGTTAGCTGTGGTGTCGAAATTGTGATTAACTTCATCTTCAACTTCCATTGGGTTATCTATGTAATTTTAACTCTGTGACCATTAACCTTAAATTCAACCCCATTTGAATTTATTAATTCTACTGTTCCGTACAGGAAAACTCTTTTGACTATGAATGGTCCAGACCATCTTGATTTCAATTTTCCAGGAAATAGCTTGAATCGTGAATTGAAAAGAAGAACTTTGTCTCCTTCTTTAAATTCTTTTGAACTTCTGATTCTTTTATCATGCAATTTCTTCGTTCTTTCTTTATAGATTAACTAATTTTCATATGCTTCATGTCTCAATTCTTCTAATTCATTTAGTTGACTTAATCGTAAACGTCCGGCTTCATGCAAATCAAGATTACATGTCTTTAAAGCCCAAAATGCTTTGTGTTCAATTTCTACTGGAAGGTGACATGCTTTTCCGTAAACGAGTTTAAAAGGTGTGGTTCCAATTGGAGTTTTGTAGGCTGTTCTAAAAGCCCAAAGTGCATCCTCCAATTTCATGGACCATTCCTTCGGATTTGATCCTACGGTTTTCTCTAGAATACGTTTTAAAGCTCGGTTGGTATTTTCAACTTGTCCACTTGTTTGTGGATGATAAGCGGTTGAGATTTTATGAGTTACTCCATATCTTTTAAGAACTTTCTCAAGTTGATTATTACAAAAATGAGTACCCCGATCACTTATTAAAGCTTTCGGTGTTCCGAACCTAGCAAAAAGACGTTTTAAGAAGTTGACTACAACTCGTGCATCGTTAGTTGGGAGAGCTTGTGCTTCCACCCATTTAGATACATAATCAATGGCAGCGAGAATATAGAGATTATTATGAGATTTTGGAAATGGACCCATAAAGTCAATACCCCAAACATCAAATACTTCACATACTTGAATGACATTTTGTGGCATTTCATCACGTTGACTTATTTTTCTGGCCCTTTGACAAGCATCACAGGATTTACAAAGAAGGTGCGCGTCTTTGAAAATTGTAGGCCAATAGAATCCAGCATCGTAAACTTTTCTTGCTGTGAGTTGAGGCCCATAATGCCCTCTTGTTGGTCCTGTGTGACAATGGTTTAAGATTTGACTAGCTTCATCTCCGAATACACATCGGCGTATTATTCCATCGGGACAACTTTTAAACAAATGTGGATCTTCCCAAAAATAGTGTTTTATATCACTAAAGAATTTCTTTCGTTTTTGGTACGACAACCCCTTTTCAAGGAATCCACATACTAAGTAGTTTGCATAGTCTGCAAACCATGGAATTTCATTATAATCTATCTTCAATAGATATTCATCAGGAAAGTTATCTTGTATAGCCGATTTATTTAGAACTTCTAATTCGGGATTTTCAAGACGAGAAAGATGATCGGCGGCGACATTTTCTGCTCCCTTTTTGTCTCGAATCTCAATATCGAACTCTTGTAAGAGTAAGATCCAAAGAATTAATCGTGGTTTGGCATCTTGTTTTGAAAATAGGTATCTAAGAGCAGAATGGTCGGTATAGACCACCGTTTTAGCTAGAACGAGATATGAACGAAATTTGTCAAAAGCAAAGACAATAGCAAGGAGTTTTTTTCAGTAGTTGTGTAATTCGTTTATGCTCCTTGTAACGTCTTACTAGCGTAATAAATAGGTTGAAATCGTTTTTTCAATCCTTTATCCTAAAACGGCTCCCATTGCAAAATCACTTGCATCGCACATGAGTTCAAATGGTAGATTCCAATTTGGAGTTATCATGATTGGCGCATTAGTGAGTTTCTCTTTAAGAATATTAAAAGATTTGACGCATTCATCTGAAAAAATGAATGGAGCATCTTTTTCTAATAGTTTATTCATAGGAGTGGCAATTTTAGAAAAATATTTTATGAAACGTCGGTAAAAACCGGCATGCCCTAGAAAACTCCTAACTCCTCTAACATTGGTGGGATGTGGAAGTTTAGCAATTACATCTACTTTAGCTCTATCCACTTCAATTCCTTCCTTTGAAATTTTATGACCAAGAACGATGCCTTCTTTAACCATGAAATGGTATTTCTTCCAATTAAGAACTAGATTTGATTGTTCGCATCTAATAAGTATTCGTTCAAGATTAACTAGACATGATCCAAAAGTATCACCAAAGACTGAGAAGTCATCCATGAAAACTTCCATGCATTCTTCTATCATGTTGTGAAAAATCGCCATCATGCACCTTTGAAAGGTTGCAGGGGCGTTGCAAAGTCCAAATGGCATGCGTTTGTAAGCAAAAGTACCATAAGGGCACGTGAACGTGGTTTTCTCTTAGTCCTCGGGTGCTATTGGAATTTGAAAATATCCGGAAAAACCGTCAAGAAAACAATAGTAACTGTTCCCGGCTAATCTTTCCAATATTTGATCAATGAAAGGTAAGGGAAAGTGATCTTTTCTGGTGGCGTCATTTAATTTTCTATAATCATTACAAACACGCCATCCTGTTACAGTACTAGTAGGAATAAGCTCATTTTTTTCATTTGTGATGACAATCATGCCACCCTTCTTAGGTACGCATTGAACTGGGCTTACCCATGGACTATCAGAGATTGGATAAATTAAACCTGCATCTAGCAGTTTAATAATTTCTTTCTTAACAACATCTTGCATATTAGGATTTAGTCTTCGTTGGCGTTGCACATACGTTTTATGACCTTCTTCCATAAGGATTTTATGTGTGCAATACGAAGGACTTATACCTTTAATGTCATGAATCTTCCATGCAATAGCTGGTTTATGAGCTTTTAGCACAGAAATGAGTTGAGATTTTTCATTTTCCGTAAGAGAAGACGATATTATTACAGGTAATTCTGATTCACCATGTAAATAAGCATATTCCAAATGGTTTGGAAGTGGCTTTAACTCTAATGTCAGTGATTCTTCTATCGATGATTTGTATCGATATCTGTCTTCTTCTTTTAACATTTGAAGTTCTTCTGTCGTTGGTTCGTAATCATTAGCCATGAGTGTGGCTAACATTTCAGCTTCATCAATTGGTTCAGTTCCTTCTCCTAAAGAACATTCTCTTGTTCCTTGTAATTCTGGAAATTCTTCTAACAATTCTGCATGTGAATCTATAGTTTGAATATAATAACATGTATCATCTGCAGATTGCGGTTGTTGCATGGCTCTATCAACAGAAAAGGTAACACTCTCGTCCTCTATACTTTGGGTCAGTTTCTTACCGAACACGTCTATTATTGCTTTAGCCGTGTTTAAGAATGGTCTTCCTAATATGTGAGGAACTCGAGAATCTTCTTCCATGTCCAGAATAACAAAATCTACTGGAAATACTAAAGTACCAACTTTAACTAGCATGTTCTCCATTATCCCTCTAGGATATTTTACTGATCGATCGACTAGTTGTATGCTTATTCATGTTGGTTTCAATTCTCCAAGGTCTAGTTTAGCGTATAGTGAATACGGCATTAAATTTATACTAGCACCTAAGTCTGCCAATGCTTCTATTGAACTAAGACTACCCAGAAAACATGGAATTGTGAAACTTCCTGGATCTGATAATTTTTCTGGTATCTTATTCAACAGTACTGCAGAACAATTAGCATTCATAGTAAAAGCCGAGAGTTCTTCCATTTTCTTTCTATTTGTGATTAGATCTTTCAGGAATTTGGCATATCTTGGCATTCCTGAAATCACATCAATGAAAGGAAGATTTACATTTATTTGTTTAAACATATCCAAGAATTTGAATTGCTCGGCTTCAAGTCTTTCTTTTCTCATTTTACTTGGGTAAGGAAGTGGTGGTTAGTATGGTTTAATATAAGGTTTAGCCTTAACTGTATTCTCTTCATTAACCTTTTCAACTACTGGTTATGTTTCCTTATCTTGTTCAGGTTGTGGTGCCTGTGGAGTGGGAATAGAGTCATCAGAAATTACAGGTATTTCAGGTGGTTTAAGTGTAATACTACTTCTTGTGGTAATGGATTTAGCTGTTTCATTCCGGGGGTTAGCATTTGTATCACTAGGTAAACTTTTCGGTTTTCTTTCACCTATCAACCTTGCTAGGTTGCTTACTTCTTGTTCCCGATTTTGAATAGAAGCTTGTTGATTTCTAAATGCTTGAGCATTTTGTTCATTGGTTTGTTTCTAAGATGTGAAAAAGTGCGTTTGAGATTCAACTAGCTTCGACATCATGTCTTCTAGGTTTGGCTTTTTATCATTGGTTTGTGGTGGTTTATTTAGAAAAATAGGTCTTTACTGATAGTAAGTATTATTAGATACTTGTTGATTGCTAGGACCTTGTTGATTGTTGTATAGAACATTTCGGTTATAATTCTGGTTTTGATTGTAGTTTGGTCTTGGCGGTTGATAATTATTTTGATAATTATTTCCAGGCCTTTGGTTCATGTATGAAACATTCTCTCTTTGTTTCATTGTTTGTTCAATACTGAGACAATCTTTTGTCAAATGTGGTCCTCCACACTGCTCACAACTAATTCATATTGAGTGAATATCCTTAGTCATCTTTTCCATTCATCTTTCGACAGCATCTATCTTTGCGAAAATGGAATCAAAGTCATGGCTAGCCGCTTTAGATGATCTAACGATGTCTTTTTCTTGATGCCACTCATGTGAGTGGGAAGCATCGTTATCAATAATTTTATAAGCTTCAGTTGCGGTTTTTTTCATAATGGAACCACCAGCTGCTATGTCGATGTCTTTGCGTGTAGTAATATCGCATCCTTGGTAGAATATTTGTACTATTTGATAAGTGTCTAAACCATGTTGAGGACATCCTCTCAACAACTTTCCAAATCTTGTTGATAATGCTAAAAACGAACATATATTTCATAGCATTATTCCTCAAGAAAGACAAGCTTTTAGTTGCAATTGTTCTATTTACAAGTGAGATTCGTTTAAATAATAAAAGGTGAAGACAAAAGACAGATTCGACGAATTGAAGACGCAAACGACCAAAAAGCTCAAAAGTACAAAAGACAATCAAAGAAATTCCAATTATTGATAAGAAACGTCTCGAAATTACAAGAGTACAAGATTCAAAACGTAAAGTACAAGATATTAAATTGTACGCAAGGACGTTCGAAAATCCGGAACCGGGACCAGAGTCAACTCTCAACGCTCGACGCAACGGACTAAAAATTACAAGTCAACTATGCACATAAATATAATATAATATTTAAATAATTATTATAATTATTTAATATATTATATTTATATTTAAAACCGTCGGTAAACAAAGAGCCAAGCTTGTGTGAGCTGTAAAAGTAAACTCCGCGACTCGCGGAGTTTGAAGGCCAAAATGGCCGCGAGTCGCGGAACCCCAATTTCAGAAACTCCCTATAAAGCTCGCGCATTCTGATCGTAAAAAATCATCTTTTTCTTCTTCTCTCATAATACTACGTAAATATTTATATTTATATTTTAATTTTAATTTTAATTTTAATTATAATTCTAATAATAAGGGTATGTTAGCGAATGTTGTAAGGGTGTAAGTCGAAATTCTGTCCGTGTAACGCTACGCTATTTTTAATCATTGTAAGTTATGTTCAACCTTTTTACATTAATGTCTCGTAGCTAAGTTATTATTATGCTTATTTAATCCGAAGTAATCATGATGTTGGACTAATTACTAAAATTGGGTAATTGGGCTTCGTACCATAATTGGGGTTTGGACAAAAGAACGACACTTGTGGAAATTAGACTATGGGCTATTAATGGGTTTTATATTAACTAAACAATACCTTGTTAATTTAATATACAAACTTATAATTTGACGTATTTATATATAACCACATACGCTTGACTGGGTACAGTGGGCGGGATATCTATAAATACCAATAATTATTCATTTTACCGGATACGGAACTGGATTAATAGTTAATAAACTTGTTGAAACAGGGGTGAATTACATTCAAGGGTAATTGGTGTAATTGTTAACAAAGTAGTAAAACCTTGGTTTACATGCAGTCGATAACCTGGTGTATTCATTAAACAAAGTATTAAAACCTTGTTACAATTCGAATCCCCAATTAGTTGGAATATTTGACTTCGGGAATAAGAATAATTTGACGAAGGCTTTCGCTCTTTATATTTATGACTGATGGACTATTATGGACAAATCCGTATGGACATATCAAATAATCCAGGACAAAGGACAATTAACCCATGGGCATAAAATTAAAATGAACACGTCAAACATCATGATTACGGAAGTTTAAATAAGCATAATTATTTTATTTCATATTTAATTTCCTTTATTTTATATTTAATTGCACTTCTAATTATCGTATTTTTATTGTTATTGTATTTAATTGCACTTTCAATTATCGTACTTTTTAATTATCGCAAGTTTATTTCATCGCACTTTTATTATTCGCAATTTCATTATCGTTATTTACTTTATGCTTTAATTTAAGTCTTGTATTTATTTTTAATATTTTACATTTAGTTTTAACTGCGACTAAAGTTTTAAAATCGATAAACCGGTCATTAAACGGTAAAAACCCCCATTTATAATAATAATATTACTTATATATATATATATATATATATTTGTATTTTTATAAAAGTAAACTAATATAGCGTTAAGCTTTGTTTAAAAAGATTCCCTGTGGAACGAACCGGACTTACTAAAAACTACACTACTGTACGATTAGGTACACTGCCTATAAGTGTTGTAGCAAGGTTTAAGTATATCCATTCTATAAATAAATAAATATCTTATGTAAAATTGTATCGTATTTAATAGTATTTTCTGTAAAAATATAAGCTATTTTATATACTACTCTGCTAAAACATCAAGTATTTTTGGCGCCGCTGCCGGGGAACTTCTTAAACGCTGGAAGCGCAACGCTAATAATAAAAAAAAAAATTTATGTATTTTTAAGATTTTGTTAAATATTTAAGTTTTATAAAGTTTCTTTATTTTTATATAAGTTTTATTTAAGTATTTTGTTTTTATTTAAAAACATATAAAAAAAATATATATAAATCTAGTTTTAAGATTTTTATTTATAAAATTATAAAGTAATTCTATTTTTATTTAAGTTTTAAATATAAGTTTTTATTATACACATATTTTTTTTTTATATATAAACAGAAAAAATTAAAAACAGAAAATAAAAAAAATAAATAAATAAAGAAAAACGCGTCGAATTTAAATAAGTTGTCATCTGAATTTCTGAACCCCGCGAGTCGCGGGGTTTGATGCCTTGAATACCGCAACTCGCGGAGTAAACCTGACACGCTGACAGAAACCCTAATTCAGTATTAATTACGAGTAATTATTAATAATTATTATTTTAAACCCTAATTAATTATTATTATTATAATTAGTTTTATTATAATTCGTTTTACTTTTTATTTAATTTGTTTTATTTAGTTAAATTAGTTTTATTAAATTGTAAAATTAATAGTTTTAATAAATAAATAATATAAAAATAATATTTTTATAAAAATTATAATTTTTACAACTTTTTGTATATTTTTATATTTTGTCCCTTTTTAATCGTTTTAGCGTAATATTTGTATTTTTAGCTCATATTTAGTTTTAAACTTAGATTTTGCCATAGTTATTTCTAGATTTTTAGGCTTTGCCGTAAAATCCCTTAAGTGCTTTTTCTTTAGACTAAGATTTAGGTGCTTTAGAATTTTGCGACGCCTTTTTAAGTTTTAGTTTCTTTTTAAGTTATTTCCATTTGGGATATAGTTTTTCTTGTAAGCTTTAATATTTTTAGACGACTTTTACCTATGTATCAATTATTATTCTAATTAGTAATCTCAATTTGCGATTATAATTTTAAGTTAGTTGTAGTAATAAGGTTAGGTTAGTCAAGTACTTTTAAGTTTTATAAGTTTCTTTAATTTTTCCGTCACCTTTTATTTTTCAACCATTTTTCTTTTTCGATCTTTTTCCGACGAACTCTTTTTCTTTCTTATTTCTCGCTATTCTAGTTTTAGGACATAGATTTTTATTCTACTTCTTATCTAATTTTCTTAAAATTACGAAAATTTATTTTAAGTGTTTAAATTGATAGACATCAAAATTTTCTGGTTCGTAGTAATAGTTGGATTTGTACGTGGACCGGGTTATTGGAGCCAAACAGTCCTCAATTATATTGAGACCAAACGAATCCTGCCCCTCTGCTGCATCTTTTGACTATTCGAAACGTGGGCAAAATCAGAAAAGTCTATTGATTGGATAACTTATTATAATTTTTCTTTCCTTTTAAAAAACTAATAGGATATTCAGTGAATGCACCGAGCAAGACGATCACCACCTTTTGTACGTTCACCACCTGTAACTAGATCAAGACATTTAGCAAATATAACCGCCGTTGATTTTTCTTTAGAATCGTCATCCAGTCGACCAAGTACTTCAGTTCAAATTTCCGATAATCCATTTTTTGAACCCGACCTCACAATTGAGAATCCGGAGAATATTCAGGAACGGTTCGTAGATCCTGAACCATTAAACTTTCCTCCGGAACCACCAATCATTCAAACAGAGATTGTTGAGGAACGAACCATTAAATCAGAATCCTCTAGTGATTCCGATTCAACAAATTCAATTATGGAGAATCTGGAACCTTTAAGTATGGAAGACCGAATAAGAGCTAAACGCACTGGCCATGGTCACGCAATTACTCATCCAGACATTAATGTGCCAGATTATGAAATCAAAGGACAAATTCTACACATGGTGACTAATCAATGCCAATTTAGTGGTGCGCCGAAGGAAGATCCAAATGAACATCTACGTACCTTTAATAGAATCTGCACACTATTTAAAATCCGAGAAGTGGAGGATGAACAGATATATCTCATGTTATTTCCCTGGACTTTAAAGGGAGAAGCCAAAGATTGGTTGGAATCGTTACCTGAAGGAGCGATCGATACATGGGATGTTTTAGTTGACAAATTTCTTAAACAATTCTTTCCGGCATCTAAAGCCGTAAGACTTCAAGCAGAAATTGTTACGTTCACACAGAAGCCGAATGAAACTCTATATGAGGCGTGGACAAGATATGGAAAGTTATTAAGAGGATGTCTGCAACATGGTTTAGACACCTGTCAAATAGTACAAATATTCTACCAAGGATGCGACATCACTACAAGGAAAGACATAGATATAGCAGCTGGTGGTTCTATTATGAAGAAAACCGAAACTGATGCTTACAAAATTATTGATAACACTGCTTCCCACTCACATGAGTGGCACCAAGAAAAAGATATCGTTAGATCATCTAAAGCAGCTAGAGCCGATTCTAGCCATGACTTAGATTCCATTTCCGCAAAGATAGATGCTGTCGAGAGACGAATGGAAAAGATGACTAAAGATATTCACTCAATACGAATTAGTTGTGAGCAGTGTGGAGGACCACATTTGACAAAAGATTGTCTCAGTATTGAATTAACAATGGAACAAAGAGAGAATATTTCATACATAAACCAAAGGCCTGGAAATAATTATCAGAATAATTATCAACCGCCAAGACCGATTTACAATCAAAACCAGAATTATAACCGAAATATTCCATACAACAACCAACAAGGTCCTAGCAATCAACAAGTATCCAATAATACTTATAATCAGCAAAGACCTAATTTTTAAAACAAACCACCACAACAAACCGATGATAAAAAGCCGAATTTAGAAGATATGATGACGAAGCTAGTTGAAACTCAAACGCAGTTTTTCACATCTCAAAAACAAACCAATGAACAAAATGCTCAAACATTTAGAAATCAACAAGCTTCTATTCAAAATCTGGAACAAGAAGTAAGTAACATAGCAAGGTTAATAGGTGAAAGAAAACCGGGAAGTCTACCTAGTGATACAAATGCTAACCCCCGGAATGAAACAGCTAAAGCCATTACCACAAGAAGTGGTACAACACTTAAACCACCGGAAATACCTGTAACTTCTGATGAAACTATTCCTACTCCACAAGAACCACAACCTGATCAAGATAAGGAAAAAGAACCGGTAGTTGAAAAGGTTAATGAAAATAACACAGTTAAGGCTAAACCTTATGTTAAACCATACCAACCACCACTTCCTTACCCGAGTAAAATGAAGAAAGAGAAACTTGAAGCCGAGCAATCCAAATTCTTGGATATGTTTAAACAGATAAATGTAAATCTTCCTTTCATTGATGTGATTTCAGGAATGCCTAGATATGCTAAATTCTTGAAAGATCTAATCTCAAATAGAAAGAAAATGGAAGAACTCTCGGCTGTTACTATGAATGCTAATTGTTCAGCAGTGCTGTTGAATAAGATACCAGAAAAATTATCTGATCCAGGAAGTTTCACAATTCCATGTTTTCTGGGTAGTCTTAGTTCAATAGAAGCATTGGCAGACTTAGGTGCTAGTATAAATTTAATGCCGTATTCACTATACGCTAAACTAGACCTTGGAGAATTGAAACCAACCAGAATAAGCATACAACTAGCCGATAGATCAATAAAATATCCTAGAGGGATAATGGAGAACATGCTAGGTAAAGTTGGTACTTTAGTATTTCCAGTAGATTTTGTTGTTTTGGACATGGAAGAAGATTCTCAAGTTCCTCTCATATTAGGAAGACCATTCTTAAACACGGCTAAAGCAATGATAGACGTGTTCGGTAAGAAACTGACCCTAAGTATAGAGGATGAGAGTGTTACCTTTTTAGTTGATAGAGCAATGCAACAACCACAATCTGCTGATGATACATGTTATTATATTCAAACTATAGATGCACATGCAGAATTATTAGAAGAATTTCCAGAATTACAAGGAACAGGAGAATGTTCTTTAGGAGAAGGTAATGAACCAATTGATGAAGCTGAAATGTTAGCTACACTTATAGCTAATGGATATGAACCAACAACAGAAGAAATCCAAATGCTAAAAGAAGAAGACAGATATCGATATAAATCATCGATAGAAGAACCTCCGAAATTAGAGTTAAAGCCACTTCCAAACCATTTGGAATACGCTTATTTACATGGTGAATCTGAATTACCTGTAATAGTATCGTCTTCTCTTACTGAAAATGAGAAATCACAACTTATTTCTGTGTTGAAAGCTCATAAACCAGCCATTGCATGGAAGATTCATGATATTAAAGGAATAAGTCCTTCGTATTGCACACATAAAATCCTTATGGAAGAAGGTCATAAAACGTATGTGCAACGCCAACGAAGACTAAATCCTAATATGCAAGATGTAGTTAAGAAAGAGATTATTAAACTGCTAGACGCAGGTCTAATTTATCCAATCTCTGATAGTCCATGGGTAAGCCTAGTTCAATGCGTGCCTAAGAAGGGTGGCATGACTGTCATTACAAATGAGAAAAATGAGCTTATTCCTACTAGGACTGTAACAGGATGGCGTGTGTGTATTGATTATAGAAAATTAAATGACGCCACCAGAAAAGATCACTTTCCCTTACCTTTCATAGATCAAATGTTGGAAAGATTAGCCGGAAATAGTTACTATTGTTTTCTAGATGGATTTTCCGGATATTTTCAAATTCCAATAGCACCCGAAGATCAAGAGAAAACCACATTCACGTGCCCTTATGGTACTTTTGCTTACAAACGCATTCCATTTGGACTTTGTAACGCCCCTGCAACCTTTCAAAGGTGTATGATGGCGATTTTTCACGACATGATAGAAGAATGCATGGAAGTATTCATGGATGACTTTTCAGTCTTCGGTGATACATTTGAAACATGTCTAGTTAATCTGGAACGAATGCTAATTAGATGCGAACAATCAAATCTAGTACTTAATTGGGAGAAATTCCATTTCATGGTTAAAGAAGGCATCGTTCTTGGACATAAAATTTCAAAAAAAGGAATTGAAGTGGATAGAGCTAAAGTAGATGTAATTGCTAAACTTCCACATCCCACTAATGTTAGAGGAGTTAGGAGTTTTCTAGGGCATGCCGGTTTTTACCGACGTTTCATAAAAGATTTTTCTAAAATTGCCACTCCTATGAATAAACTCCTAGAAAAGGATGCTCCATTCATCTTTTCAGATGAGTGTATCAAATCTTTTAATATTCTTAAAGAAAAACTCACTAATGCACCGATCATGATAACACCAAATTGGAATCTACCATTTGAACTAATGTGCGATGCAAGTGATTTTGCAATGGGAGCCGTTTTAGGACAAAGGATTGAAAAACGATTTCAACCTATATATTATGCTAGTAAGACGTTACAAGGAGCACAAACAAACTATACAACTACTGAAAAAGAACTCCTTGCTATTGTCTTTGCTTTTGACAAATTTCGATCATATCTCGTTCTAGCAAAAACGGTGGTCTATACCGACCATTCTGCTCTTAGATACCTATTTTCAAAACAAGATGCTAAACCAAGATTAATCCGTTGGATCTTACTCTTACAAGAATTTTATATTGAAATCCGAGATAAAAGAGGAGCAGAAAATCTCGCCGCTGATCATCTTTCTCGTCTTGAAAATCCCGAATTAGAAGTTCTAAATGAATCGGCCATACAAGACAAATTTCCTGATGAATATCTATTGAAGATAGATTATAAAGAAATTCCATGGTTTGCAGACTATGCAAACTATTTAGTATGTGGATTCCTTGAAAAAGGATTATCGTACCAAAGACGAAAGAAATTCTTCAGTGATATAAAACACTATTTCTGGGAAGATCCACATCTGTTTAAAAGTTGTCCCGATGGAATAATACGCCGATGTGTATTTGGAGATGAAGCTAGTAAAATATTAAACCATTGTCACACAGGACCTACAGGAGGGCATTATGGGCCTCAACTAACAGCAAGAAAAGTTTATGATGCTGGATTCTATTGGCCTACAATTTACAAAGACGCACACCTTCTTTGCAAATCCTGTGATGCTTGTCAAAGGGCCGGAAAAATAAGTCAACGTGATGAAATGCCACAAAATGTCATCCAAGTATGTGAAGTATTTGACATTTGGGGTATTGACTTTATGGGTCCATTTCCAAAATCTCATAATAATCTATATATACTCGTAGCCATTGATTATGTATCTAAATGGGCGGAAGCACAAGCTCTCCCAACTAACGATGCACGAGTTGTAGTCAACTTTTTAAAACGTCTTTTTGCAAGGTTTGGAACACCGAAAGCTTTAATAAGTGATCGGGGTACTCATTTCTGTAATAATCAACTTGAGAAAGTTCTTAAAAGATATGGAGTAACTCATAAAATCTCCACCGCATATCATCCACAAACAAGTGGACAAGTTGAAAATACCAACCGAGCTTTAAAACGTATTCTAGAGAAAACCGTAGGATCAAATCCGAAGGAATGGTCCATTAAATTGGAGGATGCACTCTGGGCTTTTAGAACAGCCTACAAAACTCCAATTGGAACCACACCTTTTAGACTTGTTTATGGAAAAGCATGTCATCTTCCAGTAGAAATTGAACACAAAGCATTTTGGGCTTTGAAGACATGTAATCTTGATATACATGAAGCCGGACGTCTACGATTAAGTCAACTAAACGAATTAGAAGAATTAAGACACGAAGCATACGAAAATTCGTTAATCTATAAAGAAAGAACGAAGAAATGGCATGATAAAAGAATCAGAAGTTCAAAAGAATTTAAGGAAGGAGACAGAGTTCTTCTTTTCAATTCACGATTCAAGCTATTTCCTGGAAAATTGAAATCAAGATGGTCTGGACCATTCATAGTCAAAAGAGGTTTCCCATACGGAACGATAGAATTGATAAATTCAAATGGGATTGAATTTAAAGTTAATGGTCACAGAGTTAAACATTACATACATGGTCCGATGGAAGTTGACAATGAAGTTAATCATAATTTCACCACCCAAGAAAACCTTCAAAATAAAAACATAAATATGTTATCAACAACATATGAAAAATCAAAACTGGAATATAGGGAGGATTCAAATTTAAGTGATGAAGAAGAATTCCTATACAAACCTCCCATTCCAAGAAACGAAGAAAAATGTGAACAAGAAATTCAAATAGAAATGAAAGAACCAAGGAAAGAACACCCGAAAAAGGTTTACAAACCAACTCGACTTACTAAAGCAGGAGACCCGGGTGAATTTATCATTTCTTGCTTACTTAATGATGGTGCTGTATATAATGGACTCGCAGATTTAGGAGCAAGTGCAAATATTATGCCTCTTTCCTTATACAAAAGATTAGGCATGGGTAAATTAAAACCAACCAAAATAGGTGTTCAATCATTTGACCAAACCATTAAACACCCGGTTGGAATAGCAAATAATTTACTTGTTAACGTGGGAAGTTTGACCTTTGTTGCAAACTTCATAGTGATTAATATGGAGGAAAACCTTGATATTCCTCTAATTCTAGGTCGCCCATTTTTAGCAACTACCGAGGCATTCATTGATGTAAGAGAAGGTAGAATAACACTTAGGGATGGTGATACATCGATCACCTTTGTGAACCGAAAGTTTAGATCTCCACAAACCAAAACTGTTAGACCAATAAAAACGCATAAGTGTGGGGAAGATGAAGAAACACTTAATGATGATCTAATCACAAAGAATGCCGTTGATGATACGAAATTAGATGAATCCATTTTTAACAGTTCAACGAAGAAACTTTATAAACGGATTCACGATGCTAAGATTAAAGGAAACTTTAAGTTATATAACCGATTAATATCCAATTTATCGTCAAAAGAAAAGGCAATGTTAGTTGAATTTGTGAAAGTTACGGAGGAAATCAACAAATGGATTGAAGTAAAAGTCAAAGATATACAAGTTGTTGATGATTCAATTGAAAATAATGTTAATCACAATTTCGACACCACAGCTGACTAAGTGTGGGGAGAATCAAGGGGTTTATGTATTTCTGTTAGAGTTAGATTGTCTGTTTTCGTGTAGTTCTCGAAAATGGAACCCAAATGGTCTTTCCCTAGCAGACCCTAAAGAACTAGTCTTCTCCCCCCATTCTGAATTTTTATTTTTTTTAGGTTTTTACAAAATGAAGACTGCCTGTGAACTAAACCATGGTCTAATGCTATACCCTTTGATCACTAAACGTAATAATGACATACTACCGAGTAAAATAGTATCAGTAATCAGAGAAAGAATGGACGGAGTTAGAAAAGAATCCAGATGCGAAGATAATAAGTTACAATTTGGTAAAGTAAAATCAAAATCCGCAGCAAAAAGAAGAGCACGACACCTAGAAAGATGTCACAAATGCGGAAAATGGTCACATGGAGGTAAATGTTCAAATAATCAAACCTATTCAAACACCGAATTTGTTACTTTATGCAGAGACGGACCGTTCATATGTTTAGAAGAAAAGACACTGAATGCTCGAGGTTACGCCTATGTAGCCATGGAAAACCAATTGCACCGACTATCTTATGAATGGGATAGATCATATAACTAAGAAATCTATTTCACAGGTATGTCTGTACAGTTTTTATTTTTATTTTTATTTTTAACCTTTTGATAATAAACGCTAATTTGTTCGCTAAAAAGTATTAAATTGGTATTGAATAAAATTAGGTTTGGCGACCGAAATTATTGATATCATTCAAAAATTTATTACATCACTGCGAAATTTAACGTTTATTCTTAAGGTATAAATATCTTTAATCAATCAACTCAAAATATTTTAAAAATTCGTCATGAGTTAAATTAGGTCTTGGAACCGAAATTACTTTACCGAAAAGAGGGGCGCATATTTTTGATAATATTTGATTGATAAAAGTGGGATAAAAAGACAAAAAGATTTTTAATTTTATTTTTACCATGTTTTTAAAATTAATATTTAAATCTTAAATTAATATTATAAACTTTGTAAAAACAATATATTTAAAATTGTAAATATTTGAAAAATTAATATAAGTTTGGTGTGAATTTATAATATGAATTTTTAAATTAAGTTTGATGTGAATTTTTTATTTTTTAAAAAAAAATATGAATTTTTAATTTTATGCATTTCAAATTTTAAGTTTAGTGTGAATTTTTAATATTAATTTTGAATTTTATATTTAAATTGTTTGAATTTAAAAACAAAAATTTACTTTATCTCATTAAGTTAAAAATATGATTTTTAAAATTCGTCGTAAGTTGAAGACTAGGTCTTTGAACCGAAATTGCTTTACCCAAGGGAGGGACGAGAACTTTTATTATCATTATTTTTAATCTTATTGATTTAAAGTATGCCAAAAATATTAAAAACCCCAAAAATCTTAGCTTTTAAAACAATCGCTACAAAAAGACAAATTTTAAAATTTTGTCGAGGGACGGACTAGGACATCGATCTGAAACGACCTCGTCCTAAATAACAAGGGAAACAAAATTTTAAAATTAAGTACTTAATTGTTTTATAAGTTAATGATTATAAATAAATAAAAAAAGCAAACTCCGCGACTCGCGGAGTTTGAGGGCCCAAACACCGCGAGTCGCGGGAGGACCGAAATACAGAAAAAAATAAAACGCTAGTAACTGATCAAACCACACACCACAAAAAACACATACAGCGAAATACTGCGAAAAAACACAGCCAAAAACCCGAAAAATACACCCAAAATCACAATTTTTAACCGTTAATCATCAAATCTTTTACTAAAATCATGTTGAGAAGGATGCTATCAAGGAATTACTCAAGAAAAACGGTAAATTTCTACACCTAAACACCATTTAATCTGAAATTAGTGTTCTTGAGCAATTTTTTCCCCAATTTGATTTTGATACTTTTTAGTGTAATTATGCTTAAATTGTTTATGTAGTATGCTTGTATAACCTAGATTGATGCTGTTTAACATGATTAGAAGCCTTAAACTTCAAATTTTGAGTAATCTAGGGTTTGTGTTCTTGAGCAAATTTGGGGCTTTTTGATATAAACAGGTTATGGCCAATTTTTGTCATGAATTGTTGCTAAATTAAGTAGTGTAACATGTTTAGGTAGTTAAATGATCCAAACTTTGAGCCTAAACATGATTTTGAGAATTAAAGTGGACTTTTTCAAGTCTAAAAATTCATGAACTTGATTTTTGAGAGATAATGCCATTTGAAACTTGTTTAATTGCTAGTAATGATTATTTTGACATGTTATTTGAGTTGAATGCTTATGAACTTGGCGAACATTTTCGTATATGCTTATTTGAAAAAGTGTAGATTTGATAAAAATATGAAAATGAGCTTAAGTTTGATATAAATTGATCATGTCATTGTAATTATTTTGATTGATGATTTTGCTGACACTAATGCATATTTGGATGCACAAAAATTGTGTTTGATGTGTTTTGCAGACTGAAAGGGGTGAATCTTCATCCCAAGCTCGCAATGCTCCTGTTGAGAATGTGGAACAACAGGAGGTGGATAACTACTACAAGCAGGATATACCTCATCCAGTCATGACCTTTTCTGATATGCACTTGGAAGAGTTGCACCCGAACCTGAGATTTGACAGACTTTGGATAGATTATCCAAAATATCAAAGGGGTTTGCATACTCTTCATTCTAAGGTTGTTGAGGTACCGAGGGTCATAGAATGGGGACCCTTAGAAGCTGTAGAATTGGCCGGGCCAATTAGGGAATTACTTGTACAGAGGTATGGTAATTCTACTTTTAATGGCTGGGTACGTTTATTCACCATGCGTAGACCTGTATATAAAGTATGGTGTGAAGAATTGTTATGTAGTATAGAGCTGAATGATCGGGTAGCTAGTTTAACCGATCGTTCTTTTATTAGATTTTTGTTAGGCGGTTCGATGCGCCACATGTCTTTACTAGACATGTCTCAGGCTTTACGTATACATACGCCTGAGGAGTTAGCATCTGCCGATTGTAGAGGGTTGATACTAAATGGTAGAAAGATAGATGAAACTTTTGATACACACGGTGTGTGGAGTCAAATGACAAGCCATCACCGTTTCAAAGGGGGAAATTACTCTTATTTGGACATAGATAGAGCTGAATTAAGAGTAATTCATAGGTTTTTAGCTAATTCGATTACACAAAGGGGTAAGAACAAGGAAAAAGTAAATGAACAGGATTTGTTTTACCATATGTGTATTCGAGACCCACAAAGCGCTGTAAGTATTCCGTATTGTGTGGGTTATTATTTATCAGCTATGGTTCGGGGGATGAGACCGCATAGCATAATAGGAGGTGGTATTTTTATTACTTTGATTGGTGAATATCTCGGTGTGGATATAAGTCGGGGGGAATTATTAGTAGAAGAACCAGAACCCCGCGATACTATAGGTTTAAATGTATACCATGGTGCAAAAGTTTTGAAGAGGCGAAATAACGCCGCAGTACCACACCATGGTAGACATCCACAGGTTAAGAGAAACCAACAGCAAGGTAATGTAGGAGGGGGAAATGAGATGCAAGAAATGCAAAGGTTTATAGCTTCACAGGAGTACGAAAATGCTAGACAGAGAGCATTTGAAGATTGGCAAGTTCATCAGAACCAAATCATAGCTCATTGCCAACATATAGGTAGAAACTATATTCCTACACCGAAACCCATCTTCCCTCCCTGGTCTATAGAGATGCAACCACCTTATCCTACGTATAACCCTGCCGAAGCATTCTATAGCACCTATGGTTATGCCTGGAACCCCTATTGGTACCAGTATCATCCCTAGTCTACTTAGTTTTATTTATTTTGTAATTTGTAATTGATGATGTAGCGTGAGGGTACGAAATAGTATTATTTTTAATACAAAATACTACAAAATATGACACAAGTTTTATTAATTTACGGATGGGATATACCTAAACCTTGCTACAACACTATAGGCAGTGTACCTAATCGTAGAGTAGTGTAGTTTTTAGTAAGTCCGGTTCGTTCCACAGGGAGCTGGTGATACTTACTATATTTTTAACTATATTTATATAAAATATATATAATTATATAAGTAGTAATATTATTATAAAAGGGGGGTTTTACCGTTTAATGACTGGTTTGTCGATTCTATATTTTAAGCGTAAAGATAAATGACGATAATTAAAGTGCGTAAAATAATGACAATAAATAAAATGACAGTAAATAAAATTGCGAGTAATAAAATGACAGTAAATAAAGATACGATGAGAAATATAATAAAAGAATTATGCTTATTTAAACTTCCGTAATCATGATGTTTGACGTGTTGATTTTAATTTATTACCATGGGTTAATTGTCCTTTGTCCTGGTTTATTTGATACGTCTATCTGGTTTTTGTCCATAATAGTCCATCGATCATAAAAATAAAGTGCGAGTATCCTCGTCAAATTACCCTTATACCCGAAGTCAAATATTCCAACTGATTAAGGATTTAAACTGTGACGCAGTTATCACTTCTGTCAACAATTACACCAGTTATCACTGTATGTAATCCACCCCTGTTTTAATTAGTTTATGAATATTAATTCATCCACTTGATCAGAATGAATAATCAATTACCCAACCCAATTGATTAATTAAATGATTATAACAGATTCCATATGAACATCACTAAATAGGACAACCATAATCATTATTAATTATTAGGTTAATTAATTTGAAGATAGGTTCGACAGACTCCAATGATTTGTCACTCAATTAGACAATACCCCCCATCTATTAATAGTCAATAGTTCAATTTCCACAAGTGTCGGTCTTTTGCCCAAACCTTAATTATGGTCCAAAGTTCAATAACCCCTTCTTAATATTTTAGCCCAACATCACGATTACTTCGGCTCAAATAAGCATAATAATAACTTAGTTACGATACATTAATGTAAAAAGGTTGAACATAACTTACAATGATTAAAAATAGCGTAGCGTTACACGGACAGAATTTCGACTTACACACTCAAACGATCTCTATCATAAATCTTATTATTATCATAATTTAAAATTAAAATTAAGATTATTGTTATATCTTATTAAGTTAACATTATGATAGAGATATAGAATATAGATATTGATAATTGATATTGATAAATAAGAAAAAGATAGAAAAAGGTGTGTTTTTACATTACGATTACAAAGCCTTTTATAGGCGAATTTAGAAATTGAATTTTCACTTATGACCCCTGAACTATGCTCAATTAACAACTTTTTATTATTTAATATTATTCTTATTATGAATTATTTAAATATTATATTTTATTCTTGTGCATAGTTGACTCGTAATTTTTACACCGTTGCGTCGAGCGTTGAGAGTTGACTCTGGTCCCGGTTCCGGATTTTCGAACGTCCTTGCGTACAATTTTATATTTTGTACTTTGCGTTTTGTAACTTGTACTCTTGTCATTTTTAGACGTTCTTCATCAATAATTTGAACCTTTTTAATTGTATCTTGTACATTTGAGCTTTTTGGACGTTTTGGTCTTTCAAATCTTCGTTTTTGTCTTTAAATCTTCATTTTCGAGCGATTTGCGTCTTTCGTCTTCGCACTTATTTATTTAACTATTACAACTAAAAATAAGGAAATTACATTTAAAAACTTTACATATTGGAACGATATTGCTACTAAATATATGTTCATTTGGAACACTATCAAATATCCCCACACTTGAGCGTTGCTTGTCCTCAAGCAATACAGAACTTGAAATAAAAACATACATGAATCACTTTTTTATTCATCACATTTTGTACATCAGTGATTTTGATATAGCGGTATAAACAATGACAGTAATGATGGTTAAAGGTGGGTGTGTCATCCACAGTTGCCTTGGGTTTAGGTCAACGACACTTGCAATTAAATAGCCGATTTACTTTCGGTTTCCAAAGCAAAGTGCACATTTGAAAGGTGGTTTACAGTCCCACATGACTATGAAAATGTAGATCCTTAAGGAAATTGGATCTTTATGAAAACATTTGATCTTTTTGAAAATTTAATCTAGCTTTTACCCTAGATAAGTTTTCCGAAATAACCCTTCACCGGTGTTTGCAAAATATTTTTTTTTGTGGGTTGTGTGGGTTTCAGATTTGAAAATTTTAGCTCAACACTTGTGGTTTTGTGTTACCCACTTGCTAACCTTGTATTAGGAAAGCAACACGTCCAGTTTACTTGTCCCGTATATTACCTTTCGGCAAACTACCGTCCGGTTGTAAAGGAAAGCGATGAACAAGAAACTGTTAAGGCAATGTCCCGTGACAGGCTTTTAATTATGGTCCAAAAACGTGTCGGATGCTTTTACTATCCTTTGTAGGAGCAATAGTAAAGCTCATCCTTTGATTTTTCGGTCTGGCACAAGGTCCTGTCTCCGACCATGCTATGCAACCACCGTTCTTACGGTTGACACCCGATTTGGTTCAGGTGACCTAATGAATTCCAATGAATTCTCAGGATTTTACGTTCAATGGTAATGAACGCATTGAAAATAGGTTTTCAGAAAACAAATCGGTTTTATTTTTGATCAAAATATTTTCTCGTTCAAGCTCGAGTTTAGATATCATTGAATTCCATGAGTTTGTAATTCTCAATCTTTAAGGTCAATCTCTAGGATTGAGTAATATCAGTCTTAAAAGCTGATTTTTAATCTTTAAGGAGATTATCCTTTCTGGGGATCTGATTCATTAGTCTTATCAAGCTAATTTGCACGGTGCCCCCCCATTGTACGAGATAAATCCTTCTCATGGTTAGGATAAATCTGACCACATGGCGACCCTGTTTGATGCTGAGGTCCGTGGATTTCCTGCTGATTTTAGTGATGACTTTTCTAGATTTTTCGTCAACCTACAGCTGGTCTGGACGACAACTTCATGACCTAAATCAAGAAGCGCGTGTCTTTTTCGGAAGACTTTACTTCCTTTTAATGATGGAATTGATTCATCGTGTAGATCCATCTTTCTTTCAAATGTATTACAGTAAACCGGGTAAAACTGATTAGTATCGTCCAAAGCAAAAGTACCTGCAATAATCTTGTACAAAAATATGTGATATATAATTTTTAATTGAATAACTTGGTACATTCTCCCCACACTTAGTTTCTTTCTTTGCCTTTTTATTCTCCTTTATTCCATTTTAAATGAATTCAAGCATTTTAGGTTGTTTCTCAATTTATGTCCTTTCCGAGGTAACGATAATTTCGGTATTAACACCTAGTTTTCATCGTTCATAAATATGTATAAACATGATTTTGAGTTCATTTAGTTGAAAATTTTTCAAATTTTCACAAAATTTGGCAAATAAACCAAGTATAAACCTGAGAGAATTTATAACCCTTCCCCACACTTAAGATCATGCAATGCCCTCATTTGCATGAAATCAGACTATAATTTAAATTCATGAGGGTGATTAGCGTAGAAAAGTGATTAAAAATACCGAGTTTGCAAACATATTGTTATTTCACATTTGATTTTTTGCGTCTTGTCAAAATCAGTAGCTTTTGCTGAACTTCATGACAGTCTTTGAAAGTGCGCTGTTTTACCCTATTTTGTACATAAGATAAAATACAAACATATATATATATATATATATATATATATATATATATATATATATATATATATATATATATATATATATATATATATATTTTTGAAGTTTGGTTTATAACCCCACTTTTCAAAAATTTATAAAGTATAATATTTTTGGCATACTTTAAATCAATAAAATTAAAAATAATGATAACAAAATTTGTCGCCCCGCCCTCGGGTAAAGTAATTTCGGCTCAACGACCTAGTCTTCAACTCACGACGAATTTTAAAAATCATATTTTTAACTTAATGAAATAAAGTAAATTTTGTTTTTTAAAATCACAATAAAACATAAATTAAAATGCATATTAATTTCAAATAAAACCTAAAAAAAATAAAAATTCAGAATGGAGGGAGAAAACTAGTTCTTTAGTGTCTGCTAGCGGAAAAGACCAATCGGATTCCATTCTCGGAACTACACGAGAACAGAACAAATAACTTTAGACAGCATTATCTTTTTAGAACATTCGAATCTCCCCACACTTAGGTAGCTGTGGTGTTGAAATTGTGATTAACTTCATTGTCAATTTCTCTTGGTCCATAATCAACTTGCCTATCTGTGACTTTTTCTTTAAGCCAGTGCCCGGCTTCTTCCGTAATATCCCATAATTCAACTAGCTTCGCCCTTTCTTTAGGCGACAGATTGGATACTAACCGGTTACATAACTTAAAGTTCCCCTTACTTCTAGCATCAATAGCCCGTTTAAAAAGTTTCTTCATTGAACTCTTAATAACGGGGTCATCTAATTTCGTATCAACAACGGGGTCCTTTGTTATTGGGTTATCATTAGGTGTTACTTCATTTTTCCCACACTTAGGCGTTTCATTATTGCTAAGCACTTCTGTTGGAGTTGGTAAAACAACATGGTTATTACCAATCGTTTTTATTGGTTCAACGGTTTTGGTTGGTGGAGGTTTAGATTTTCGAATCATAAAGGTGATCGATTTGTCACCACTTTTAAGTGTCATTCTTCCATTTCCTACATCAAATAACGCCCCGGTGAACGCAAAGAATGGCCGACCTAAAATTAGAGGAATGTTTGGGTCCTCTTCTATGTCAATGACAATAAATTCGACTAGAAAGGTTAAATTGCCTACTTGAACGGGTAGGTTGTCAGCAATTCCAACTGGGTGCTTAATGGTTTGATCAAAGAGTCGAACACTCATATCCGTTGGACTTAACTTACCTACACCTAATCTCTTATATAAGGAAAGAGGCATAACACTTACACTTGCACCTAAATCTGCTAGTGCATCATACATGACACAATCACTAAGTAGATAAGGAACAATAAATTCACCCGGATCACCTACCCTAGGTGGAGGTTTTGGTGGAACTGTCTTCACCGGGTTTACTTCTACGGCTTTTGTTTCTTGTACTTTCTTATTCTTTTTCTTCTTCTTCTTTCCAGAAGTATCACAATCTTTATTACTTATTACTTGCTCATACTCAACTCCTTTTCTTGGAAATGGGATGGGTGGTTTATATGGTGTCACCACTGGCTTTACATACTCGGATGGTGGTGGTGGTGTAACTTCTTCATTGTTACTCACATCTAAAACCTTCCCATCTTCTGGAGCTGGTTTTTCAGAATTTGTTGACACCATATTAACATTCTCTTTCTGAGGATTTACTTCAGTATTACTCGGTAGCTTTCCTTGTTCCCTCTCACTCATCATGCTAGCAAGAGTACCTATGTGTTTTTCTAGATTCAAAATGGAAGCTTGTTGAGTTCTTAATGACTGATCAAACCTCTCGTTCGTTTGGGTTTGAGTTTCAATAAATTGTGTTTGAGATTCAACTAGCTTGAATACCACGTCTTCCATATTTGACTTTTTCTCTTCAGTTTGTTGTTGTGGTTTATATAAGCCAGGTCTTTGTTGATTGAAAGTGCTGTTTTGAGTTGGTTGGTTATTCGGACCTTGTTGGTTATACCAGTTATTTTCGGGTCCTTTTGGATTGTAAAGAATGTTTTGATTTCGATTTAAGTTTAGCCTTGGCGGTTGATAATTATTTTGATAATTATTTCCCGGCCTTTGGTTCATATAGGAAACATTCTCTCGTTGTTCCATCGTTGGTTCAATGTGACAATCTTTCAATAAGTGTGGTCCACCGCATTGCTCACAACTGATTCGTATTGCGTGAATATCTTTATTCATCTTTTCCATTCGTCTTTCGAAAGCATCTATTTTTGCGGAAACGGAATCAAAGTCATGGCTAGAATCGGCTCTAGCCGCTTTAGATGATCGAAAGATATCTTTTTCTTGGTGCCACTCATGCGAGTGGGAGGCTGTGTTATCAATAATTTTGTAAGCTTCAGTTGCGGTTTTCTTCATAATGGATCCACCAGCGGTTATGTCGATGTCTTTTCGTGTGGCGATGTCTACGCCTTTATAGAAGATTTGTACTATTTGAAAAGTATCTAATCCGTGTTGAGGACATCCTCTCAACATCCTTCCGAATCTTGTCCACGCCTCATATAATGTTTCATTTGGCTTTTGCGCGAACGTAACAATTTCTCCTTGAAGTCTCACGGCTTTAGATGCCGGAAAGAATTGTTTAAGAAAATTTTCAACTAAAACATCCCATGTGTCAATCGCCCCTTCAGGTAACGATTCTAACCAATCTTTGGCTTCTCCCTTTAAAGTCCAGGGAAACAACATGAGATAGATCTGCTCATCTTCCACTTCTCGGATTTTGAATAGTGTACAAATTCTTTTAAACGTACGAAGGTGTTCGTTAGGATCTTTATTCGGTGCACCACTGAATTGGCATTGGTTAGTTACCATGTGTAGAATTTGTCCTTTGATTTCATAATCTGGTGCATTAACTTCTGGCTTAATAATGGCGTGACCTTGGCCCGTGCGTGTGGCTCTCATTCGATCTTCCATACTTAGAGGTTCCGTTACTTCCATAATTGAATTTGTTGAATACGAATCACTAGAGGATTCTGATTTAATGGTTTGTGGCTCAGGAGGAATAATTAGTGGTTCAAGATCTTGGAATTGTCCTTGAATATGCTCCGGGTTCTTAATTGTGAAATCGGGTTCAAAAGATGGATTATCGGAAATTTGAGTTGGAGTTCTTGTTCGACTAGATGACGATTCTAAAGAAAAATCAACGGCGACAATATTTGCTAGATGTCTTGATCGAGTTACAGGTGGTGAACGTATGACCGGCGGCGAACGTCTTGCTCGGTGCATTCACTGAATATCCTATTAGTTTTTAAAAAGGAAAGAAAAATTATAATAAGTTATCCAATTAATAGACTTTTCTGATTTTGCCCACGTTTCGAATAGCCAAAAGATGCAGCAGAGGGGCAGGATTCGTTTGGTCTCAATATAATTGAGTACTGTTTGGCTCCAATAACCCGGTCCACGTACAAATTCAACTATTACTACGAACCAGAAAATTTTGATGTCTATCAATTTAACCACTTAAAATAAATTTTCGTAATTTTAAGAAATTTAGAGAAGAAGTAGAAAAAATTCTAAGTCCTAAAAACTAGAATGGCGAGAAATAAGAGAGAAAAAGACTGCGCGTCGAAAAGTGTCGAAAAATAAAAAGGTTGAAAAATAGGCGTCGAAAAATAAAAATAAGAAAGTAGTGCGAAATACGGCGTCGTAAAATTCTAAAGTACCCAAAACTTAGTCTAAGGAATAAGCACTTAAGGGATTTTACGGCAAAGCCTAAAAATTCTAGAAATAAAAATAACTATGGCAAAACTAAACTTAATACTAAAAGTTGCGACTATAGTCTAAAAATCTAAAGGTAATAAAACTAAAAAAAACAATTTTTTTTTATAGACAAAATCTTAAAAAATATATTTTTTTTTTAATAATTTTTTTTTTACGTTTTTTTTTTTTTTACGTTTTTTTTTTTTTTTTTTTACGTTTTTTTTTTTTTTAAGTTTTTTTTTTTTTTACGTTTTTTTTTTTTTACGTTTTTTTTTTAAAAACGAATTTTTTTTTTCTAAAAAAAAAACGTTTTTTTTTTTTTTTTTTTTAAATGATTTTTTTTTTTACAAATTAATACTTTTATTTATAATTATTATTTTTTTTTCAAAACTTTTTTTTTTAATTCATTTACTATTCATGAATAGTAAATGAAAAGAAATTAATTAATTTACTATTCACATGAAAGCGACATGATAGAAATTATTAATTACAATTTACATAATATACCCCTGAAGTATTTAATAAATACGACTTTTTAAAACTTTTACGATTCAAAATATATTCTAAAATATTATTATATTATTATATTCTATTTCAATATTATTATATTATTATATTCTATTTCAATATTATTATATTATTATATTTTATTTCAATATTATTATAATTAAAAATATAGCGTTTTAGCGCTCCCCGGCAGCGGCGCCAAAAACTTGATGATGTAGCGTGAGGGTACGAAATAGTATTATTTTTAATACAAAATACTACAAAATATGACACAAGTTTTATTAATTTACGGATGGGATATACCTAAACCTTGCTACAACACTATAGGCAGTGTACCTAATCGTAGAGTAGTGTAGTTTTTAGTAAGTCCGGTTCGTTCCACAGGGAGCTGGTGATACTTACTATATTTTTAACTATATTTATATAAAATATATATAATTATATAAGTAGTAATATTATTATAAAAGGGGGGTTTTACCGTTTAATGACTGGTTTGTCGATTCTATATTTTAAGCGTAAAGATAAATGACGATAATTAAAGTGCGTAAAATAATGACAATAAATAAAATGACAGTAAATAAAATTGCGAGTAATAAAATGACAGTAAATAAAGATACGATGAGAAATATAATAAAAGAATTATGCTTATTTAAACTTCCGTAATCATGATGTTTGACGTGTTGATTTTAATTTATTACCATGGGTTAATTGTCCTTTGTCCTGGTTTATTTGATACGTCTATCTGGTTTTTGTCCATAATAGTCCATCGATCATAAAAATAAAGTGCGAGTATCCTCGTCAAATTACCCTTATACCCGAAGTCAAATATTCCAACTGATTAAGGATTTAAACTGTGACGCAGTTATCACTTCTGTCAACAATTACACCAGTTATCACTGTATGTAATCCACCCCTGTTTTAATTAGTTTATGAATATTAATTCATCCACTTGATCAGAATGAATAATCAATTACCCAACCCAATTGATTAATTAAATGATTATAACAGATTCCATATGAACATCACTAAATAGGACAACCATAATCATTATTAATTATTAGGTTAATTAATTTGAAGATAGGTTCGACAGACTCCAATGATTTGTCACTCAATTAGACAATACCCCCCATCTATTAATAGTCAATAGTTCAATTTCCACAAGTGTCGGTCTTTTGCCCAAACCTTAATTATGGTCCAAAGTTCAATAACCCCTTCTTAATATTTTAGCCCAACATCACGATTACTTCGGCTCAAATAAGCATAATAATAACTTAGTTACGATACATTAATGTAAAAAGGTTGAACATAACTTACAATGATTAAAAATAGCGTAGCGTTACACGGACAGAATTTCGACTTACACACTCAAACGATCTCTATCATAAATCTTATTATTATCATAATTTAAAATTAAAATTAAGATTATTGTTATATCTTATTAAGTTAACATTATGATAGAGATATAGAATATAGATATTGATAATTGATATTGATAAATAAGAAAAAGATAGAAAAAGGTGTGTTTTTACATTACGATTACAAAGCCTTTTATAGGCGAATTTAGAAATTGAATTTTCACTTATGACCCCTGAACTATGCTCAATTAACAACTTTTTATTATTTAATATTATTCTTATTATGAATTATTTAAATATTATATTTTATTCTTGTGCATAGTTGACTCGTAATTTTTACACCGTTGCGTCGAGCGTTGAGAGTTGACTCTGGTCCCGGTTCCGGATTTTCGAACGTCCTTGCGTACAATTTTATATTTTGTACTTTGCGTTTTGTAACTTGTACTCTTGTCATTTTTAGACGTTCTTCATCAATAATTTGAACCTTTTTAATTGTATCTTGTACATTTGAGCTTTTTGGACGTTTTGGTCTTTCAAATCTTCGTTTTTGTCTTTAAATCTTCATTTTCGAGCGATTTGCGTCTTTCGTCTTCGCACTTATTTATTTAACTATTACAACTAAAAATAAGGAAATTACATTTAAAAACTTTACATATTGGAACGATATTGCTACTAAATATATGTTCATTTGGAACACTATCAGTAATGTTGATACATTTAATATTTATGTTAATATTGTAATAGTTTTGATAATTTTCTAACTTTTATTCTTAGATTTTAATAATTTTTGAATGTGGGGTAATATACCAAACTTCAAAAATATGTACATATGTTTGCAGTTTATCTTATGTACACAACAGGGTAAAACAACGCATTTTCAAAGACTGGCATTAAGTTCAGCAAAAGCAACTAATTTTGACGACAAGATGCAAAATATATGTGAAATAACAACAAGACGGAATGAACAAATGATGTGCACCATTTATCATTCAGCAAACAAACGCCAATATGTTTGGAAACTTTGGTAAAATTTAATCATTTTCACACAAATCACCCTCAATAATTTAAATTGTTACTGATTTCTTGCATATGAGGGCATTGCAAGATCTTAAGTGTGGGAAGGGTTAAATTCTTTCGGAATTTAAAATTTTTTACTTTATACACTTGGTTACCATTAAAAATACTAGTAAAGCAGTAGTTGTATTAGAATCTAGTGCTCTCTGATAATAAAGAACAGCCCTAGTCTTATATACTGACTACCCAATTCTAGTAAAATTTTTAAAAATTTTCAATTAAATGAACTCAAAATCATGTTTATACATATTTATGAACGATAAAACTAGGTGTTAACACCGAAATTATTGTTACCTCGGAAAGGACATAAATTGAGAAACAAACTAAAATGTTAAAATTCATTTAAAATGGAATAGAGGACGATAAAAAGGAAGATAAAAGCCAAGTGTGGGAAAATTTACCAAGTTATCTTAAACATATGTCACATATATCTGTAACAAATAACTGAAAATACTTTTGCTTTGGACTAAACTAAACTGTTTTACCCGATGAAAGAAAAGAAGAGATGGATCTACACGATGAATCAATTCCATCATTAAAAGGAAGTAAAGTCTTCCAAAAAAGAAACGCGCTTCTTGATTTAGGTCATGAAGTTGTCGTCCAGGCCAGCTGTAGGTTGACGAAAAATCCAGAAAAGTCATCACTAAAATCAGCAGGAAATCCACAGACCTCAGCATTAAACAGGTTCACCAAGTGGTCAGATTTATCCTAACGATAAGAAGGATTTATCTCGTACAATGGGGGGGCACCATGCAAATTAGCTGGATAAGACTAATGAATCAGATCCCCAGAAAGGATAATCTCCTTAAAGATTAAAAATCAGCTTTTAAGACTGATATTACTCAATCCTAGAGATTGACCTTAAAGATTGAGAATTACAAACTCATGGAATTCGATGATATCTAAACTCGAGCTTAAACGAGAAAATATTTTGATCAAAATTACAAACCGATTTGTTTTCTGAAAACCCTATTTTCAATGCGTTCATTACCATTGAACGTAAAATCCTAGGAATTCACCTGGAATTCATTAGGTCACCTGAACTAAATCGGGTGTCAACCGTAAGAACGGTGGTTGTATAGTGGTCAAAGACAGGACCTTGTGCCATACCGAAAAATTATAAGGGTGAGCTTTACTATTGCTCCTACCAAGGATAGTAATTGCGTCCGACACGTTATAGACCATAATTAAAAGCATGTCAGGGGACATTGCCTTAACAGTTGCTTGTTCAACGCTTTCCTTTACAACCGGACGGTAGTTTACCGAAAAGTAATATACGGGACAAGTAAACTGGACATGTTGCTTTCCAAATACAAGGTTAGCAAGTGGGTGACACAAAACCGCAAGTTTTGAGCTAAAATTTTCAAATCTGAAACCCACCAAACCCACAAAAATATTTTGCAAACACCGGTAAAGGGTTATTCCGGAAAACTTATCTAGGGTAAAAACTAGATTTAATTTTCAAAAGATCAAATGTTTTCATAAAGATCCAATTTTCTTAATGGATCTAAATTTTTATAGTCATGTGGGACTGTAAACCATATCGTTACTACCATTGTTTATATCACCGTATAGAAATCACTGATGTACAAAGTGTGAAGAATAAAGAAGTGATTATAGTATTGCAAAAAGATATTGCTTGAGGACAAGCAACGCTTAAGTGTGGGAATATTTGATAATGCTAAAAACGAACATATATTTCATAGCATTATTCCTCAAGAAAGACAAGCTTTTAGTTGCAATTGTTCTATTTACAAGTGAGATTCGTTTAAATAATAAAAGGTGAAGACAAAAGACAGATTCGACGAATTGAAGACGCAAACGACCAAAAAGCTCAAAAGTACAAAAGACAATCAAAGAAATTCCAATTATTGATAAGAAACGTCTCGAAATTACAAGAGTACAAGATTCAAAACGCAAAGTACAAGATATTAAATTGTACGTAAGGACGTTCGAAAATCCGGAACCGGGACCAGAGTCAACTCTCAACGCTCGACGCAACGGACTAAAAATTACAAGTCAACTATGCACATAAATATAATATAATATTTAAATAATTCTTATAATTATTTAATATATTATATTTATATTTAAAACCGTCGGTAAACAAAGAGCCAAGCTTGTGTGAGCTGTAAAAGTAAACTCCGCGACTCGCGGAGTTTGAAGGCCAAAATGGCCGCGAGTCGCGGAACCCCAATTTCAGAAACTCCCTATAAAGCTCGCGCATTCTGATCGTAAAAAAACATCTTTTTCTTCTTCTCTCATAATACTACGTAAATATTTATATTTATATTTTAATTTTAATTATAATTCTAATAATAAGGGTATGTTAGCGAATGTTGTAAGGGTGTAAGTCGAAATTCTGTCCGTGTAACGCTACGCTATTTTTAATCATTGTAAGTTATGTTCAACCTTTTTACATTAATGTCTCGTAGCTAAGTTATTATTATGCTTATTTAATCCGAAGTAATCATGATGTTGGACTAATTACTAAAATTGGGTAATTAGGCTTTGTACCATAATTGGGGTTTGGACAAAAGAACGACACTTGTGGAAATTAGACTATGGGCTATTAATGGGTTTTATATTAACTAAACAATACCTTGTTAATTTAATATACAAACTTATAATTTGACGTATTTATATATAACCACATACGCTTGACTGGGTACGGTGGGCGGGATATCTATAAATACCAATAATTATTCATTTTACCGGATACGGAACTGGATTAATAGTTAATAAACTTGTTGAAACAGGGGTGAATTACATTCAAGGGTAATTGGTGTAATTGTTAACAAAGTAGTAAAACCTTGGTTTACACGCAGTCGATAACCTGGTGTATTCATTAAACAAAGTATTAAAACCTTGTTACAATTCGAATCCCCAATTAGTTGGAATATTTGACTTCGGGAATAAGAATAATTTGACGAAGGCTTTCGCTCTTTATATTTATGACTGATGGACTATTATGGACAAATCCGTATGGACATATCAAATAATCCAGGACAAAAGACAATTAACCCATGGGCATAAAATTAAAATGAACACGTCAAACATCATGATTACGGAAGTTTAAATAAGCATAATTATTTTATTTCATATTTAATTTCCTTTATTTTATATTTAATTGCACTTCTAATTATCGTATTTTTATTGTTATTGTATTTAATTGCACTTTCAATTATCGTACTTTTTAATTATCGCAAGTTTATTTCATCGCACTTTTATTATTCGCAATTTCATTATCGTTATTTACTTTATGCTTTAATTTAAGTCTTGTATTTATTTTTAATATTTTACATTTGGTTTTAACTGCGACTAAAGTTTTAAAATCGACAAACCGGTCATTAAACGGTAAAAACCCCCCTTTATAATAATAATATTACTTATATATATATATTTGTATTTTTATAAAAGTAAACTAATATAGCGTTAAGCTTTGTTTAAAAAGATTCCCTGTGGAGCGAACCGGACTTACTAAAAACTACACTACTGTACGATTAGGTATACTGCCTATAAGTGTTGTAGCAAGGTTTAAGTATATCCATTCTATAAATAAATAAATATCTTGTGTAAAATTGTATCGTATTTAATAGTATTTTCTGTAAAAATATAAGCTATTTTATATACTACTCTGCTAAAACATCACTTGTCCACGCCTCATATAGAGTTTCATTTGGCTTTTGTGTGAGCGTAACAATTTCTCCTTGAAGTCTTACGGCTTTAGATGCCGGAAAGAATTGTTTAAGAAATTTTTCAACTAAGACATCCCATGTATCAATCGCCCCTTCAGGTAATGATTCTAACCAATCTTTGGCTTCTCCCTTTAAAGTCCAGGGAAATAACATGAGATAGATCTGTTCATCCTCAACTTCTCGAATTTTGAATAAAGTACAAATCCTATTAAAGGTACGAAGATGTTCGTTTGGATCTTCCTTCGACGCACCACTAAATTGGCATTGATTAGTTACCATGTGAAGGATTTGTCCTTTGATTTCATAATCTGGTGCATTAATGTCTGGCTTAATAATGGCGTGACATTGGCCAGTGCGTTTAGCTCTCATTCGATCTTCCATACTTAGAGGTTCCGTTATTTCCATATTTGAATTTGTTGAATACGAATCACTAGAAGATTCTGATTTAACGATTTGTGGTTCAGTAGGAATGATTATTGGTTCGGGATCTTGGAATTATCCTTGAATATCCTCCGGGTTCTCAATTGTGAGGTCGGGTTTAAAAAATGGATTATCGAAAATTTAAATTGGAGTACTTGGTCGACTTGATGACGATTCTAAAGAAAAATCAACGGCGACAATATTGACTAGATGTCTTGATCGAGTTACAGTAGGTGAACGTATGAAAGGTGGTGAACGTTTTGCTCGGTGCATTCACTGAATATCCTATTAGTTATAAAAGATAAAAATTATATAAGTTATCAAATTAATAGACTTTTCTGATTTTGCCCACGTTTCGAATAGCCAATAGATGCAGCTGGTAGCCAGGACCCTTTAAATCGGAAGCCCACAACTCGCCACTAACAAATCCAACTATTACTACGAACCAGAAAATTTTGGATGTCTATCAATTTATCCACTTAAAATAATTTTTCGTTAAATTCTAAGAAAATAAAGAAAATTCTATGTCCTAAAAACTAGAGCGTCGAGAAATAAGAAAGAAAAAGAGTGCGTCGAAAAATGTCGGAAAATAAAAGGTCGAAAAATAAGCGTCGAAAAATAAAAATAAGAAAAATAATAATTATAAAATGCAGCGTCGAAACTTAAAAGTCTAAAAACTAAAAATTAAAACTTACGTCTAAAGGTATTAAAGCTTGAAGGAATTCTATATCCAAAACGGCAATAACTTAAAAAGTACTAAAATCTTAAAATAGCGTCGCAAAATTCTAAAGCACTTAAAGCTTAGTCTAAAGAAAAAGCACTTAAGGGATTTTACGGCAAAACCTAAAAATATAGAAATAAAAATAAACTTATGGCAAACACTAACTTATAACTAATTACGAACGATAAATATAAAATTTACGAAATAAACGATTAAAAGAAAATACAAATTATAACTAAAATGATAAAAATACAAATTTTATAAAAATATTATTTTTATATTATATTTTATAAAAGTATTAAACTATATAATTAATAATAATGACACTTAATGCAACAAATTATAAATAAAACCAAATACAAATTAATAATATTTAAATTAAAACCCTAATTATTATTAAATTAATTATAACTATAATAATTAAACCCTAAACTGTGTCGGCAGAGGTTCAGACCTGTCACCTCACTCCATGCGATCGCATGGAGTGTATGTTGTAATTCTATGCGGTCGCATGGCCTGCGGATCCAGAAGTGGTTTTGGGCTGCTACAGTTCGGCCCGATTTCTATTTTTGTTTTTTTTGTTTTTTTTAATTTAAATAAAATATTTATATAAATAAAACTTATACTAAAATAGAAAAAAAAAATACTTTATAATTTTATATATTTTAAACAAACTCTTAAAAATATATATATTTTGTTTTTCTTTTTATATTTTTGTATTTTTAATATTTAAAACTTATTTTACAAAAAGAAATTAAAACTTAATAAAAATCTTTTTTTTATAGCGTTTCGCTTTCGGCGTTGTTGAGTCCCCGGCAGCGGCGCCAAAAGTACTTGATGTGTGCAGCAGCGTATATGAAATAGTTATATTTTTATTACGAAATACAATTAAATACGATACAATTTTATACAAGTTATTTATTTATTTATAGAGTGGATATACCTAAACCTTGCTACAACACTTATAGGTAGTGTACCTAATCATACAGTAGTGTAGTTTTTAGTAAGTCCGGTTCGTTCTACATGGAGCTAGCCAAGTTTAACACTATATTTTAAAACTATATTTATATCAATATATATATATATATATATATATATATATATATATATATATATATATATATAAGTAATATTATTATTATTATTATAAAAGGGGGTTTTTACCGTTTAATGACCGGTTTGTCGATTTTAAAACTTAAATCACAATTAAAACCTAATGTAAAATATTAAATATAAAAATGACTTAATTTAAAGCGTAAAGTAAATGATGATAATTAAAATGCGATAAATTAAAAAATGCGATAAATAAAATGACAGTAAATAAAAGTTGCGATAATTAAAAGTACGATGAGATATAAAATAAAGGAATTATGCTTATTTAAACTTCCGTAATCATGATGTTTGACGTGTTGATTTTAATTTATTACCATAGGTTAATTATCCTTTGTCCTGGATTATTCAATATGTCCATCTGGTTTTTGTCCATAACAGTCCATCAGTCATAAATATAAAGTGCGAGTGTCCTCGTCAAATTATCCTTATATCCGAAGTCAAATATTCCAACTAATTGGGGACTTAAACTGTAATAAGGTTTTAATACATTGTTAATGATTACACCAGGTTATCGACTGTGTGCAATCCAAGGTTTTAATACTTTATTAACAATTACAGCAAGTGTCCTTGCATGTAATCCACCCCTGTTTTAATGAGTCCATTGACTATTAATCCATTTCCGTGTGCGGTTAAATGAACGATTATTAGTATTTATAAATATCCCGCCCATCGTGTCCGATCGAGTGTATATGGTTATTTATAGATACGTAAAATTGTAAATCTCTATATTAAATTAACGAACTATCATTCAGTTAAACAAATATAAAGCCCATTAATAGTCCATAGTCCAATTTCCACAAGTGTCAGTCTTTTGTCCAAACCCCAATTATAGTACAAAGCCCAATAACCACGTCTTTAATATTTAGCCCAACATCACGATTACTTTGATTTAAATAAGCATAATAATAACTTAGCTACGAGACATTAATTTAAAAAGGTTGAACATAACTTACAATGAGTATTAATAGCGTAGCGTTACACGGACAGAATTTCGACTTATAAACTTAAAACATTCACCACTATAACCTTATTATTATTAACTTAAAATTAAAATTAAAATTAAAATATAAATATAAATATAAATTGAGAAGAGTGAGAGATAGATAAAGGAGTACCTAAATCAGCCGAATTCGTTGCTTTTTATAGCACTTGGGCAGCTACAGGCTTCCATGCGATCGCATGGATTTTGGTCTTCCTGGCCATGCGATCGCATGACCTTCTTTTATAGCTCAGGTACTTTTGTTTGCAAGCTTGCCGACACTTATTAAATATATATATATATATATATATATATATATATATATATATATATATATATATATATATATATATATATATATATATATATATATATATAATTTTATATAATTATATATATTATATTATATTTATATGCATAGTTGACTTGTCATTTTAGCTCCGTTGCGTCGCGCGTTGAGAGTTGACTCTGGTCCCGGTTCCGGATTTTCAAACGTCCTTTCGTACTATTTAATATCTTGTACTTTGCGTTTTGCGGCTCGTACTCTTGTAACTTTTAGACGTTTCTTATCAATAAATTGAACCTCTTAGATTGTACTTTTTAGCTTTTTGGTCGTTTGCGTCTTCAAATCGTCGAATCTATTTTTTGTCTTCACCTTTTAATATTTAAACGAATATCACTTGTAAATAGAACAATTGCAACTAAAAGCTTGTCTTTCTTGAAGGATAATGCTATGAAATATATGTTCGTTTTTAGCATTATCAAATATTCCCACACTTGAGCGTTGCTTGTCCTCAAGCAATATAGAACTTGAATATAACTTTACTAGAATCACTTCTTTATTCTTCACACTTTGTACATCAGTGATTTTAATAAGGCGGTATGAACAATGATAGTAACGTTGTGGTTTACAGTCCCACATGACTATAAAAATTTAGATCCTTTAGAAAATTGGATCTTTATGAAAACATTTGATCTTTTGAAAATTCAATCTAGCTTTTACCCTAGATAAGTTTTCCGGAATAACCCTTCACCGGTGTTTGCAAAATATTTTTGTGGGTTTTGTGGGTTTCAGATTTGAAAATTTTAGCTCAAAACTTGCGGTTTTGTGTCACCCACTTGCTAACCTTGTATTGGGAAAGCAACACGTTTAGTATACTTGCTCCGTATATTACCTTTCAGTAAACTACCGTCCGGTTGTAAAAGAAAGCGTTGAACAAGCAACTGTTGAGGCAATGTCTAATGACATGCTTTTGATTATGGTCTATAACGTGTCGGATGCAATTACTATCCTTTGTAGGAGCAATAGTAAAGATCACCCTATAGTTTTTTGGTCTGGCACAAGGTCCTGTCTTTGACCATGCTATGCAACCACCGTTCTTACGGTTGACACCCGATATGGTTCAGGTGACCTAATGAATTCCAGGTGAATTCCTAAGATTTTACGTTCAATGGTAATGAACGCATTAAAAATGGGTTTTCAGAAAACAAATCGGTTTGTAATTTTGATCAAAATATTTTCTCGTTCAAGCTCGAGTTTAGATATCATCGAATTCTATGAGTTTGTAATTCTCAATCTTTAAAGTCAATCTAAAGGATTGAGTAATATTAGGCTTAAAAGCTGATTTTTGATCTTTAAGGAGATTATCCTTTCTGGGGATCTGATTCATTAGTCTTATAAGCTAATTTGCACGGTACCCCCCACTGTACGAGACAGATCCTCTCATGGTTAGGATAAGTCTGACCACTTGGCGACCTTGTTTGATGCTAAGGTCCGTGGATTTTCAGCTGATTTTCGAGAAAACTTTTCAAGGTTTTTCGTAGACTCTACAACTGGTCTGGACGAAAACTTCCTGACCTAAATCAAGAAGCGCGTGTCTTTTTCTCGGAAGACTTTACTTCCTTTTAAATTTCATTTATATTACAATAAACTGGGTAAAACTGATTAATATTGTCCAAAACAAAAGTATCTTTAATTATTTGTACAAAAATATGTGATATATGTTCTAAATAACTTGGTAAATTTTTCCCGCACTTGGATTTTCTTTTCCTTTCTTTGTCTTTTTATTTTCCTCTATTCCATTTTAAATGAATTCTAACATTTTGGGTTGTTTCTTAATTTATGTCCTTTCCGAGGTAACAATAATTTCGGTGTTAACACCTAGTTTTATCGTTCATAAATATGTATAAACATGATTTTGAATTCATTTATTTGAAAATTTTGAAAAATTTTACTAGAATTGGGTAGTCAGTATATAAGACTAGGGCTGTTCTTTATTATCAGAGAGCACTAGATTCTAATACAACTACTGCGTTACTAGTATTTTTAATGGTAACCAAGTGTTTAAATTAAAATTTTAAAAATCCGAAAGAATTTAGCCCCTTCCCACACTTAAGATCTTGCAATGCCCTCATTTGCATGAAATCAGTAACAATTTAAATTATTGAGGGTGATTAGCATAGAAAAATGATTACATTTTACCAAAGTTTCCAAACATATTGACGTTTGTTTGTTGAATGATAAATGGTGCACATCATTTTTTCATTCCGTCTTGTTGTTACATCACATTTGTTTTTTGTTTTGTCGTCAAAATTAGTAGCTTTTGCTGAACTTAATGCCAGTCTTTGAAAGTTCACTGTTTTACCCTGTTGTGTACATTTGACAATATACATACATACAAATAATAACATGCTTGGTAATTTGAAATGGGACTTAACATCCCACTTTCAAATTATAAATACGAAATATTAGTAACAAAATAAAAAAAATGTTAAAAATTACATAAAAGTATCACAATATTATATGTTTTAAACATAAGTAAATAAAAATAATAAAAGATAAAAATCACCAACGGGAACTGTATCAATCTGGATAGGGGTTCCAGTTCATGTCGTCGGTCGGGTTCCACGGTTGGTTATAGGTGTACTGATAGGCTTGGTTGGGGTCGTAAAGAGTAAATGGTGGTCGCATATCGGGCTGGTGTGGCGGATAGTAGGCAGGTCGGGTCGGTACGTAGTTATTTGGTACCTGAGGTGATAGCTGGCTCATGATCTGATACTGATGATAGTGCCATCTATCATGCTGTCGTTGCCTGAAATACTCGTACACATTCTCGGCGTGCCACTGCTCGTACTGACTATGTCTAGCCTCGTTTGTCATTTCTACCTCATCTATACGCTGGTAAACGTCAGTAACAGCCTCCCTAATATCATCCGCTTCCACCATTTCTTCATCTGAACCTCTCTCTACCTGTGGATGAGGGCCCTGATATGGTACTGCCTGATTGCGTCTGCTTTTTAATACCTTTGCACCTTGATAGAGACGCAATCCTAAAGTCTCATCATGTTCCCTACACACCATCAGTAGACCCCCTTGTTCCCTATCTACACCTAAATACTCTCCAATGAGAGTAACAAAAATACCTCCTCCTATTATTCCCCCGTCCTGTATACCTTCCACCATTTTGGACAGATAAAAACCAACACAATAGGGGATATTAACAAAGCTTCTAGTGTTTTGAATGCACTTACGGTAAAATAAATCGTGTAGAGTCATTTTCTACTTATTGTTACCTCTTTGTGTAATCGAATTAGCTAAAAATCTATGTATAATACGAAGCTCTGCTTTGTTAATATCTAAATAGGAGTGTCTTCCTCCCCGCGTAAAAACATTATAAATTGACATACACCTCCAGACGGCGTCCGCGTCAAAATTCCTATCTACCCTTTCACCATGATAAATCAAATTTGTACAATCAGGTAGTAGTAATTCAGCAGGAGTGTAAATCTGTAAATCCCTGGCCATGTCCAGCATGCACATCCTGTACATCCTACGGCCAAGTAAAAATCTAAGAAAACTCTTATCGTCTAACCTATCTACATCCTTATTAAAAGCTATAGAACTCATAAGCTCAACACACCACTCTTTATATACAGGCCTACGAGTGGTAAATAAATGTTTCCAATCGGAAAAAGAAGAGCTGCCATACCTTTGGATTAGATGCTGCCTAACTGGGTTAGCTAGGTGGACCCTTTACAAAGGCTCCCAATCGATTACACTCGGTACTTCTACATTTTTCGTTACCAGTTTAAATTTATTACTTTGGTACGTCAGGTAATCTCTCCAACTTCTATCAATCCTTAAATTGGGATGCAACTGTTCTTCATGAATTGTTGGGTGTTCTACTATATGATGAGCGGGAAATACTACGTAGAAAATAAAAAATTGTGGGTCTGGCTCATAGTATGGTACGTGTTAATCAGGTTGTTATTGTTGTTCCTGTGGTTGTTCTTGTTCAGGTTCTGGTTCATATTGCATTTCTGGCTGTGGTTCGTTTTCAGGTTGTCTGGATGATGATGCACCGCCAGATTCAGTATATTTCTGCAAAACACATTAAACACAAAATTTGTGCATCCAAATATGCATTAGTGTTAGCAAAATAACAACTTGAAACAATTACAATAACATGTTTAATCCATATTAAACTCATGCTCATTTTCATATTTTTTATCAATTCTACACTTTTTCAAATAAGCACATATGAAAATGTTTACAAAGTTCATAAGCATTCTACTCAAATAACATGTCAAAATAATCATTACTAGCAATTGAACAAGTTTCAAATGGCATTTATATCAAATTAATCAAGTTCATGAATTTTAGACTTAAAAAGTCCACTTTAATTCTCAAAAATCATGTTTAGGATCAAAGTTTGGATCATTTAGCTACCTAAACATGTTACACTACTTAATTTAGCAATAATTCATGACAAAAATCGGCCATAACCTGTTTATATCAAAAAGCCCCAAATTGCTCAAGAACACAAACCCTATATTTCTAAAAAATTTGAAGTTTTTGGCTTCAAATCATGTTAAATAACATCAATCTAGGTTATATATACATAATATACTAATAATTTAACTCTAATTACACTAGAAATTAACAAAATTAAATTAGGTAAAATTTAGCTCAAGAACACTAAAATTCAATTTTAAAGAGTTTTAGGGGTGAAATCTTTACCTTTTTGCTTCCCCATCTGAGAAAAGGCATGATTGTAGCGGATTATTGTGAGAAATTTGGTGAATTTTGGTGAAAAATGGCGAATTTTTGAGAGTGTTTTGGTGTGTGTTCGTGTTTATGTGTGTGTTGTGAGGATACATAACAGCTCGATGGACTTTTATTTCTGGCCAGTTTTTAGGCTCCATGCGACCGAATGGTTTTAGTGAGGAAACCCCATGCGATCGCATGGGGTCTGAACCTTTTTTTTTTTAAACCTTTAACTTAATAAAATAAATAATTAATTAAAAAAAATTTAAAAATTTTGTTTCTTTTTAGGATGAGGGCGTTTCGGATCGTTGTCCTAGTTCGTCTCTCGACAAAATTTTAAAATTTGTCACTTTAAAGCGTTGTTTTAAAAGCAAAGATTTTTGGTTTTTTTTTGTTTTGTTTTTTTTATGTTTTTGGCATACTTTAGATCAATAAGATTAAAAATAATGATAATAAAATTTCTCGTCCCGCCCTCGAGTAAAGCAATTTCGGTTCAACGACCTAGTCTTCAACTCACGACGAATTTTAAATATCAAATTTTTAACTTAATGAAATAAAGTAAATTTTTGTTTTTAAATTCACACCAAACTTAAATTTAAAATGCATAAAATTAAAAATTCATATAAATATCATTAATATTTTTATACATTAATTTTACAAACTCATATTAAAAATATTAATTTTTAAAATATTTAAAAACTTAAATATATTGATTTTAAAAATTTACATTAATAATTTAATATTTATATATTAATTTTAAAAACAAGGTAAAAATTAAAATGAAAAAATCTTTTTGGTCTTTTATCTCACTTTAATCAATCAAAGATATACGCCCCTCTTTTGAGTAAAGTAATTTCGGTTATTTTACCTAGTTTTACTCTTAACGAATTTTTGAAATATTTTGGGTTGATTGATTAAAGATATTTATACCTTATGAATAAACGGTAAATTTCGCAGTGATGTAATAAATTTTTGTATGATATCAATAATTTCGGTTTCGCATACCTAATTTTATTGAATACCAATTTAATACTTTATAGCGAACGATTCAGCGTTTATTATCAAAAGGTTAAAAACAATAAATAAAAACAAATAAAAACTGTACATACTTACCTATGAGATAGAATTCTCAGAGACCTGCTTTAGCCGACTCATGGGAGAGTCGTGTGATTTGATTTTTCATAGCTACATAAGCATAACCTCGATTCTTCAATAATTTTTCTTCTAAATATATGAACGGTCCTTCTCTGCATAGAGTAACAAATTCGGTATTTGAATATGTTTGATTGTTCAAACATTTATCTTCATGTGACCATTTTTCGCATTTATGACATCTTTCAAGGTGTCGTGCTCTTCTTTTTATTTCGGATTTTGATTTTCCTTTACCAAAATGTATCTTATGGTGGTCTTTCCTGAGTTCTCTCCTTACTTCGTCCATTTTGCCTCTTATGAAGGATACCAGTTCACTCAGAAAGATGTTATTATTACGTTTAGTAATCATAGCGTGTAGTAGTAGACCATGGTTCAGATTAAAGGAATTCTTCATCTCGTAAAACTTAAAAGAAATAAAAATTCAGAATGGAGGGAGAAGACTAGTTCTTTAGGGTCTGCTAAGGAAAGACTATTCGGATTCCATTCTCGAGAACTACACGAGAACAGAATATCTAACTCTAACAGAAATACATATTACCCTAAAAAGATTCGAATCTTCCCACACTTAGTTAGCTGTGGTGTCGAAATTGTGATTAACTTCATCTTCAACTTCCATTGGGTTATCTATGTAATTTTAACTCTGTGACCATTAACCTTAAATTCAACCACATTTGAATTTATTAATTCTACTGTTCCGTACGGGAAAACTCTTTTGACTATGAATGGTCCAGACCATCTTGATTTCAATTTTCCAGGAAATAGCTTGAATCGTGAATTGAAAAGAAGAACTTTGTCTCCTTCTTTAAATGCTTTTGAACTTCTGATTCTTTTATCATGCCATTTCTTCATTCTTTCTTTATAGATTAACTAATTTTCATATGCTTCATGTCTCAATTCTTCTAATTCATTTAGTTGACTTAATCGTAAACGTCCGGCTTCATGCAAATCAAGATTACATGTCTTTAAAGCCCAAAATGCTTTGTGTTCAATTTCTACTGGAAGGTGACATGATTTTCCGTAAACGAGTTTAAAAGGTGTGGTTCCAATTGGAGTTTTGTAGGCTGTTCTAAAAGCCCAAAGTGCATCCTCCAATTTCATGGACCATTCCTTCGGATTTGATCCTACGGTTTTCTCTAGAATACGTTTTAAAGCTCGGTTGGTATTTTCAACTTGTCCACTTGTTTGTGGATGATAAGTGGTTGAGATTTTATGAGTTACTCCATATCTTTTAAGAACTTTCTCAAGTTGATTATTACAAAAATGAGTACCCCGATCACTTATTAAAGCTTTCGGTGTTCCGAACCTAGCAAAAAGACGTTTTAAGAAGTTGACTACAACTCGTGCATCGTTAGTTGGGAGAGCTTGTGCTTCCACCCATTTAGATACATAATCAATGGCAGCGAGAATGTAGAGATTATTATGAGATTTTGGAAATGGACCCATAAAGTCAATACCCCAAACGTCAAATACTTCACATACTTGAATGACATTTTGTGGCATTTCATCATGTTGACTTATTTTTCTGGCCCTTTGACAAGCATCACAGGATTTACAAAGAAGGTGCGCGTCTTTAAAAATTGTAGGCCAATAGAATCCAGCATCGTAAACTTTTCTTGCTGTGAGTTGAGGCCCATAATGCCCTCCTGTTGGTCCTGTGTGATAATGGTTTAAGATTTGACTAGCTTCATCTCCGAATACACATCGGCGTATTATTCCATCGAGACAATTTTTAAACAAATGTGGATCTTCCCAAAAATAGTGTTTTATATCACTAAAGAATTTCTTTCATTTTTGGTACGATAACCCTTTTTCAAGGAATCCACATACTAAGTAGTTTGCATAGTCTGCAAACCATGGAATTTCATAATAATCTATTTTCAATAGATATTCATCAGGAAAGTTATCTTGTATAGCCGATTCATTTAGAACTTCTAATTCGGGATTTTCAAGACGAGAAAGATGATCGACGGCGACATTTTCTGCTCCGTTTTTGTCTCGGATCTCAATATCGAGCTCTTGTAAGAGTAAGATCCAACGAATTAATCGTGGTTTGGCATCTTGTTTTGAAAATAGGTATCTAAGAGCAGAATGGTCGGTATAGACCACCGTTTTAGCTAGAACGAGATATGAACAAAATTTGTCAAAAGCAAAGACAATAGCAAGGAGTTTTTTTTTCAGTAGTTGTGTAATTCGTTTGTGCTCCTTGTACCTTCTTACTAGCGTAATAAATAGGTTGAAATCATTTTTTCAATCCTTTATCCTAAAACGGCTCCCATTGCAAAATCACTTGCATCGCACATGAGTTCAAATGGTAGATTCCAATTTAGAGTTATCATGATTGGCGCATTAGTGCGTTTCTCTTTAAGAATATTAAAAGATTTGATGCATTCATCTGAAAAGATGAATGGAGCATCTTTTTCTAAGAGTTTATTCATAGGAGTGGCAATTTTAGAAAAATCTTTTATGAAACGTCGGTAAAAACCGGCATGCCCTAGAAAACTCCTAACTCCTCTAACATTGGTGGGATGTGGAAGTTTAGCAATTACATCTACTTTAGCTCTATCCACTTCAATTCCTTCCTTTGAAATTTTATGACCAAGAACGATGCCTTCTTTAACCATGAAATGGTATTTCTCCCAATTAAGAACTAGATTTGATTGTTCGCATCTAATAAGCATTCATTCAAGATTAAATAGACATGATCCAAAAGTATCACCGAAGACTGAGAAGTCATCCATGAAAACTTCCATGCATTCTTCTATCATGTCGTGAAAAATCGCCATCATGCACCTTTGAAAGGTTGCAGGGGCGTTGCAAAGTCCAAATGGCATGCGTTTGTAAGCAAAAGTACCATAAGGGCACGTGAACGTGGTTTTCTCTTGGTCCTCGGGTGCTATTGGAATTTGAAAATATCCGGAAAAACCGTCAAGAAAACAATAGTAACTGTTCCCGGCTAATCTTTCTAACATTTGATCAATGAAAGGTAAGGGAAAGTGATCTTTTCTGGTGGCGTCATTTAATTTTCTATAATCATTACAAACACGCCATCATGTTACAGTACTAGTAGGAATAAGCTCATTTTTTTCATTTGTGATGACAGTCATGCCACCCTTCTTAGGTACGCATTGAACTGGGCTTACCCATGGACTATCAGAGATTGGATAAATTAAACCTGCATCTAGCAGTTTAATAATTTCTTTCTTAACAACATCTTGCATATTAGGATTTAGTCTTCGTTGGCGTTGCACATACGTTTTATGACCTTCTTCCATAAGGATTTTATGTGTGCAATACGAAGGACTTATACCTTTAATGTCATGAATCTTCCATGCAATAGCTGGTTTATGAGCTTTTAGCACAGAAATGAGTTGAGATTTTTCATTTTCCGTAAGAGAAAACGATATTATTACAGGTAATTCTGATTCACCATGTAAATAAGCATATTCCAAATGGTTTGGAAGTGGCTTTAACTCTAATGTCGGTGGTTCTTCTATCGATGATTTGTATCGATATCTGTCTTCTTCTTTTAACATTTGAAGTTCTTCTATTGTTGGTTCGTAATCATTAGCCATGAGTGTGGCTAACATTTCAGCTTCATCAATTGGTTCAGTTCCTTCTCCTAAAGAACATTCTCCTGTTCCTTGTAATTCTGGAAATTCTTCTAACAATTCTGCATGTGAATCTATAGTTTGAATATAATAACATGTATCATCTGCAGATTGCGGTTGTTGCATAGCTCTATCAACAGAAAAGGTAACACTCTCTCCTCTATACTTTGGGTCAGTTTCTTACCGAACACGTCTATTATTGCTTTAGCCGTGTTTAAGAATGGTCTTCCTAATATGTGAGGAACTCGAGAATCTTCTTCCATGTCCAGAATAACAAAATCTACTGGAAATACTAAAGTACCAACTTTAACTAGCATGTTCTCCATTATCCCTCTAGGATATTTTACTGATCGATCGGCTAGTTGTATGCTTATTCATGTTGGTTTCAATTCTCCAAGGTCTAGTTTAGCGTATAGTGAATACGGCATTAAATTTATACTAGCACCTAAGTCTGCCAATGCTTCTATTGAACTAAGACTACCCAGAAAACATGGAATTGTGAAACTTCCTGGATCTGATAATTTTTCTGGTATCTTATTCAACAGCACTGCAGAACAATTAGCATTCATAGTAAAAGCTGAGAGTTCTTCCATTTTCTTTCTATTTGTGATTAGATCTTTCAGGAATTTGGCATATCTTGGCATTCCTAAAATCACATCAATGAAAGGAAGATTTACATTTATTTGTTTAAACATATCCAAGAATTTGAATTGCTCGGCTTCAAGTCTTTCTTTTCTCATTTTACTTGGGTATGGAAGTGGTGGTTAGTATGGTTTAACATAAGGTTTAGCCTTAACTGTATTCTCTTCATTAACCTTTTCAACTACTGGTTATGTTTCCTTATCTTGTTCAGGTTGTGGTGCCTGTGGAGTGGGAATAGAGTCATCAGAAATTACAGGTATTTCAGGTGGTTTAAGTGTAATACCACTTCTTGTGGTAATGGCTTTAGCTGTTTCATTCCGGGGGTTAGCATTTGTATCACTAGGTAAACTTTTCGGTTTTCTTTCACCTATCAACCTTGCTAGGTTGCTTACTTCTTGTTCCCGATTTTGAATAGAAGCTTGTTGATTTCTAAATGCTTGAGCATTTTGTTCATTGGTTTGTTTCTAAGATGTGAAAAATTGCATTTAAGATTCAACTAGCTTCGACATCATGTCTTCTAGGTTTGGCTTTTTATCATTAGTTTGTGGTGGTTTATTTGGAAAAATAGGTCTTTGCTGATAGTAAGTATTATTAGATACTTGTTGATTGCTAGGACCTTGTTGATTGTTGTATAGAACATTTCGGTTATAATTCTGGTTTTGATTGTAGTTTGGTCTTGGCGGTTGATAATTATTTCCAGGCCTTTGGTTCATGTATGAAGCATTCTCTCTTTGTTTCATTGTTTGTTCAATACTGAGACAATCTTTTGTCAAATGTGGTCCTCCACACTGCTCACAACTAATTCGTATTGAGTGAATATCCTTAGTCATCTTTTCCATTCGTCTTTCGACAGCATCTATCTTTGCGAAAATGGAATCAAAGTCATGGCTAGCCGCTTTAGATGATCTAACGATGTCTTTTTCTTGATGCCACTCATGTGAGTGGGAAGCAGTGTTATCAATAATTTTATAAGCTTCAGTTGCGGTTTTTTTCATAATGGAACCACCAGCTGCTATGTCGATGTCTTTGCGTGTAGTAATATCGCATCCTTGGTAGAATATTTGTACTATTTGATAAGTGTCTAAACCATGTTGAGGACATCCTCTCAACAACTTTCCAAATCTTGTCCACGCCTCATATAGAGTTTCATTTGGCTTTTGTGTGAACGTAACAATTTCTCCTTGAAGTCTTACGGCTTTAGATGCCGGAAATAATTGTTTAAGAAAATTTTCAACTAAGACATCCCATGTATCAATCGCCCCTTCAGGTAACGATTCTAACCAATCTTTGGCTTCTCACTTTAAAGTCCTGGGAAATAACATGAGATAGATCTGTTCATCCTCAACTTCTCGAATTTTGAATAAAGTACAAATCCTATTAAAGATACGAAGATGTTCGTTTGGATCTTCCTTAAACGCACCACTAAATTGGCATTGATTAGTTACCATGTGAAAGATTTGTCCTTTGATTTCATAATCTGGTGCATTAATGTCTGGCTTAATAATGGCGTGACATTGGCCAGTGCGTTTAGCTCTCATTCGATCTTCCATACTTAGAGGTTCCGTTATTTTCATATTTGAATTTGTTGAATACGAATCACTAGAAGATTCTGATTTAACAATTTGTGGTTCAGGAGGAATGATTATTGGTTCGGGATCTTGGAATTGTCCTTGAATATCCTCCGGGTTCTCAATTGTGAGGTCGGGTTTAAAAAATGGATTATCGAAAATTTGAATTGGAGTACTTGGTCGACTTGATGACGATTCTAAAGAAAAATCAACGGCGACAATATTGACTAGATGTCTTGATCGAGTTACAGTAGGTGAACGTATGAAAGGTGGTGAACGTTTTGCTCGGTGCATTCACTGAATATCCTATTAGTTATAAAAGATAAAAATTATATAAGTTATCAAATTAATAGACTTTTCTGATTTTGCTCACGTTTCGAATAGCCAATAGATGAAGCTGGTAGCCAGGACCCTTTAAATCGGAAGCCCACAACTCGCCACTAACAAATCCAACTATTACTACGAACCAGAAAATTTTGGATGTCTATCAATTTATCCACTTAAAATAATTTTTCGTTAAATTCAAAGAAAATAAAGAAAATTCTATGTCCTAAAAACTAGAGCTTCGAGAAATAAGAAAGAAAAAGAGTGCGTCGAAAAACGTCGGAAAATAAAAGGTCGAAAAATAAGCGTCGAAATACAAACAGTCGAAAAATAAAAATAAGAAAAATAATAATTATAAAATGCAGCGTCGAAACTTAAAAGTCTAAAAACTAAAAATTAAAACTTACGTCTAAAGGTATTAAAGCTTAAAGAAATTCTATATCCAAAACGGCAATAACTTAAAAAGTACTAAAATCTTAAAATAGCGTCGCAAAATTCTAAACCACTTAAAGCTTAGTCTAAAGAAAAAACACTTAAGGGATTTTACGGCAAAACCTAAAAATCTAGAAATAAAAATAAACTTATGGCAAACACTAACTTATAACTAATTACGAACGATAAATATAAAATTTACGAAATAAACGATTAAAAGAAAATACAAATTATAACTAAAATGATAAAAATACAAATTTTATAAAAATATTATTTTTATATTATATTTTATAAAAGTATTAAACTATATAATTAATAATAATGACACTTAATGCTACAAATTATAAATAAAACCAAATACAAATTAATAATATTTAAATTAAAACCCTAATTATTATTAAATTAATTATAACTATAATAATTAAACCCTAAACTGTGTCAGCAGAGGTTCAGACCTGTCACCTCACTCCATGCGATCGCATGGAGTGTATGTTGTAATTCTATGCGGTCGCATGGCCTGCGGATCCAGAAGTGGTTTTGGGCTGCTACAGTTCGGCCCGATTTCTATTTTTGTTTTTTTTGTTTTTTTTAATTTAAATAAAATATTTATATAAATAAAACTTATACTAAAATAGAAAAAAAAAATACTTTATAATTTTATATATTTTAAACAAACTCTTCAAAATATATAAATTTTGATTTTCTTTTTATATTTTTGTATTTTTAATATTTAAAATGTATTTTACAAAAAGAAATTAAAACTTAATAAAAATCTTTTTTTATAGCGTTTCGCTTTCGGCGTTGTTGAGTCCCCGACAGCAGCGCCAAAAGTACTTGATGTGTGCAGCAGCGTATATGAAATAGTTATATTTTTATTACGAAATACAATTAAATACGATACAATTTTATACAAGTTATTTATTTATTTATAGAGTGGATATACCTAAACCTTGCTACAACACTTATAGGCAGTGTACCTAATCATACAGTAGTGTAGTTTTTAGTAAGTCCGGTTCGTTCCACATGGAGCTAGCCAAGTTTAACGCTATATTTTTAAACTATATTTATATCAATATATATATATAAGTAATATTATTATTATTATAAAAGGAGGTTTTTACCGTTTAATGACCGGTTTGTCGATTTTAAAACTTAAATCACAATTAAAACCTAATGTAAAATATTAAATATAAAAATGACTTAATTTAAAGCGTAAAGTAAATGACGATAATTAAAATGCGATAAATTAAAAAATGCGATAAATAAAATGACAGTAAATAAAAGTTGCGATAATTAAAAAGTACGATAATTAAAAGTACGATGATATATAAAATAAAGGAATTATGCTTATTTAAACTTCCGTAATCATGATGTTTGACGTGTTGATTTTAATTTATTACCATAGGTTAATTATCCTTTGTCCTGGATTATTTAATATGTCCATCTGGTTTTTGTCCATAACAGTCCATCAGTCATAAATATAAAGTGCGAGTGTCCTCATCAAATTATCCTTATATCCGAAGTCAAATATTCCAACTAATTGAGGACTTAAACTGTAATAAGGTTTTAATACATTATTAATGATTACACCAGGTTATCGACTGTGTGCAATCCAAGGTTTTAATACTTTATTAACAATTACACCAAGTGTCCTTGCATGTAATCCACCCCTATTTTAATGAGTCCATTGACTATTAATCCATTTTCGTGTGCAGTTAAATGAACGATTATTAGTATTTATAAATATCCCGCCCATCGTGTCCGATCGAGTGTATATGGTTATTTATAGATACGTAAAATTGTAAATCTCTATATTAAATTAACGAACTATCATTCAGTTAAACAAATTTAAAGCCCATTAATAGTCCATAGTCAAATTTCCACAAGTGTCGGCCTTTTGTCCAAACACCAATTATAGTACAAAGCCCAATAACCCCGTCTTTAATATTTAGCCCAACATCACGATTACTTCGATTTAAATAAGCATAATAATAACTTAGCTACGAGACATTAATTTAAAAAGGTTGAACATAACTTACAATGAGTATTAATAGCGTAGCGTTACACGGACAGAATTTCGATTTACAAACTTAAAACATTCGCCACTATAACCTTATTATTATTAACTTAAAATTAAAATTATAATTAAAATATAAATATAAATATAAATTGAGAAGAGTGAGAGATAGATAAAGGAGTACATAAATCGACCGAATTCTTTGCTTTTTATAGCACTTGGGCAGCTACAGGCTTCCATGCGATCGCATGGATTTTGGTCTTCCTGGCCATGCGATCGCATGGCCTTCTTTTACAGCTCAGGTACTTTTGTTTGCAAGCTTGCCGACACTTATTATATATATATATATATATATATATATATATATATATATATATATATATATATATATATATATATAATATATATAATTTTATATAATTATATATATATTATATTATATTTATATGCATAGTTAACTTGTCATTTTAGCTCCGTTGTGTCGCACGTTGAGAGTTGACTCTGGTCCCGGTTCCGGATTTTCAAACGTCCTTTCGTACTATTTAATATCTTGTGTTTTGCATTTTGCGGCTCGTACTCTTGTAACTTTTAGACATTTCTTATCAATAAATTGAACCTCTTAGATTGTACTTTGTACTTTTTAGCTTTTTGGTCGTTTGCGTCTTCAAATCGTCGAATCTGTTTTTTGTCTTCACCTTTTAATATTTAAACGAATATCACTTGTAAATAGAACAATTGCAACTAAAAGCTTGTCTTTCTTGAAGGATAATGCTATGAAATATATGTTCGTTTTTAGCATTATCATAAATATATATATATATATATATATATATATATATATATATATATATATATATATATATATATATATATATATATATATAATTTGATAATTATAAGTTGTTATATTATTATTATTAGTATTATTATTATTATTACTAATATAAATATTATTATATTATTGTTAGTATCAATAATAATAGTATTATTATCATTATTTTTAATTATTATTAGTATCATTATATTAATATTATTACTCTTATTAATATTATTATTAATAGTATTATTATTAATATTATTAATTGTGATTATTAATAATAATTATAATTATTAATTAATAGAATAAATTCTATAAAATCATATAGATATGAATTAGATTACTGAATCTGTTTCATGTTGTTATCATACTATGCTTGATTTCAAAATTCGTACAAATCACTATTAATCACATGAACAAATCCAAAATCTGTTGTAAATCAACATACGATCATACTGTATCTAATTTTGTTCCTTGCCACTAAAATTGTACAAATCAACATACGAACATAAGAATCAAACAAATTCCGTTGGATGTCAATTTCACTTTTCTTGATTTTCTTCTGACAGAATAAAAATTTGTCAATCCAATCAAGCTTTATAACTTTTCTTCTTCCTGGATTGATTCTATCTGTCGACATCTTCTTGAATATAAAATAATCGATCGTACCTCGAGTTCTATTTCAATCAATCAATTGCACAATAATATTTGCTACAGCAATTGTAAAAATAAAAACGAGAATATTAAGATACACATATATGTATTACTTACACAAGCGCTTGCAGGGAGATACTTAGGATTCATAAACAAACATAAATCACCATCGACAAACCAAGAGCAAAACTCACCATCACAATAAACAATCACCACCACTCTTTGCGATCAAACCATCACCAAGAACTAATACTTTTAATTACCCACATTACCACCATCACATGAAAACATTTTCTGTCATATTCAAACCGAAACCCACTTATAATTACTGCTGCAACTTCTACTAGTCACCACTCCACCACCTTAAACCACCAGCTACACCCACCATCGCCCATCACCATCTTCAACAAATCCATTTTCATTTTTGTGTTCTTGCTCGATGAAACAAAACCACCATCAACCACCTTCTTCGTGTTCATTCGAACCATCTCGAACTACCACCGTAAATACCACTTTTATTATTATATTTTTTTTGCAACAAAGGCAGCTGCGGCGGTAATCGTTATAGCTATTTTTTTCTTTTGTGTCTTCTTTTGCTCGATAATTGCACTTAGATATTTATTTCGGTTGAAACCTATACAATTACCACTAGACCACTAAATGCTTTATTTAAAGAAAATGATTATGTTGGATGGACAAGCGTATGTCTACTACTACCTCCACTACGTTTTTATTATTTTAAATCAACAACTTTTTGACTTAGTTTGTGGACTTTGTTTCTAAGTGAACCATAAAAGTTATTTAATATTCGGATGGATGGTTTGCATGAAGTCGAGAACTAGCTAAGTTGATGGGCCGTGAGGATTAAAGAATTAAGGGTGGTCGAATAAGTTATGTTTGTGGGACAAACCATACATTACTTTGCCGACCAATATCATCTTTATAGGATAGTGGGCATTATTTATTTGGAAGATTCAAATACAAATTCATAATGTGAAATCTTGCTGGACGTATGACGTGTATATGATGATGATTAGCCGAAAGATAAAGCAACATGGGACCAGTTTACTTTTTGCAATTGGAGCTGAACGATATTAAAATGCAAAAGATGATATTAGGATCATACTTAATTAGTTATTTAATCCTACAAAGTATCATTATTGAGGTTGCCAGCAAGCTATCTTTTATGATTAAGATATTGGGATGTGATGTGAGGATGACGAATTGTTGAGATGAGGAGAATGCACACGTTATACTTTTTTTTTCGCTTTGACAGTTCGAAAACTCCCTGTATCACCTGCTCAAACCATTTAATTTTTCATTGGGCCGAAAGGATCCAATACAAGTTGGGCCGTGAACTGAATTTTAGATTGGGCTGTTTCTTTGTTATTGCTTGGGCCGTGATCTTGGGCCAATAACACGCTCAAAGTTCTATTGTTATAACAATAATGACTTTTCATATTAATGATGATACAACGATACAATAAGGGTGGTGGATTGATAATCGAAGAGGAAATGAAGCGAATTTGATTGATAGAAAGATTAGACGATGAATATGTTGGTGATGATAATAAGATGAGTTCAATGATGGTCACAGGTGTGATTAGGACTATGATCAATATTACGATAAGATGATACGGTTAATGACGATATCAGAAAGTAATAGATAGAGGGATGGATTAGGGATGTTGTGTTTAACTGAGGGGTCTCGGGTTCGAGCCCGGGCAAAGGCAGTTATTTTCCTTTTTGGAGCTTTTTCTTGTGAGGTAGTATTGTTATTACTCTTATTATTATTATTTATATTATTATTATTATTATTATTATTACTATTATTATTATTATTATTATTATTATTATTATTATTATTATTATTATTATTATTATTATTAAGTACTAATTATTAAGTATTGTATTAGTAAGTATTAAGTACTATTATTATTATATAAGTATTATTATTAATACCATTATTATTATCATTAGAAAAATCATTATTTTTATAAATATTATAATTATAATTATTAGTATTATTATTAACATTATTATCATTTTTAATCAAAATTTATAAAATTATCATTTAGGTTATTATTAGTATCGATATTATTATTAATACTATTATTATTATCATTATTACTTTCATATTAACAATATTATTATAAAAAATAAATATTTTCTATATAAGAGTATATTAGTTACAACTACCTCAATACATCAAATTATATATATTAATATTATTTATATAAATATTTACCTATAACAAATTGTTGATTCTTGATATAATATTAATCATATGTATATATAAAAACTATAAAACATTACCTATATTAAATATATACTAGTTAAATATATAAGATATATAATTTAAGATATAATATATTAATTTATTCGAATATGATTATATGTATTAATATACATATAAATGATATAGGTTCGTGAATCCGAAGTCAACCCTGCATTATTCAGTTCTGTCATATGCATATTTTTACTACAAAATATCATACGGTGAGTTCATTTGATTCCCTTTTACTCTTTACACTTTTGGGACTGAGAATACATGCGCTGTTTTTACAACTTCTTTATTAAATGCTTTTGAAATATATTTTGAACTGAGAATACATGAAATGTTTTTATAAATGTTTGACGAGATAGACACAAGCAAAACATTCCTCGAATGAATTATGTGGACATGATAATTGCCACCATTGAATTATGTGGACATGATAATTGCCACCATTGATGTGATGCCCCGTACAAAACCATCGTGTACGATTCGTCAACAACAGGATCTTTACACGGTTGAATACTACATGTTGTTTCAAAACTGATTCGCATTCATTAAAAAGATAACGTTTTACAAATATAACATGTCATAAGACTTATTACAAACCTTTTTTCCAAAATAACATGAGTTTACGAATGCAAAACATAGGTTTCATAATTTGAGACATCTCTAGTAATGCAGCGGATAACTAGTACAGTAGGTCCATAATAGTAATTCAATAACAGTATGACAGCAAGTGTAACAGCGGAAGCAATAAACCTCTAGGCACCTGAGAAATACATGCTTAAAAAGTCAACACGAATTTTGGTGAGCTATAGTTTAAGTTGTAACAGTAACGCAAGATAGGCCACAAGATTTTAGTGCTGCAACAGCGTATCAAAACAGTATGAAAAGTATATGCATAACCGTGGGCACCCGGTAACTAGACTTAACGTTTATAACCCCCTGAAAGTACACTTGGCGAGTGCGTATGTTCACGAAGTATTAAACACCCGTTAAATGCTAGTGCAACTAGCCCGAGTGGGGATGTCAAACCCTATGGATCCATATCTAAGATTCGCGTTCACCGGTTCAAAGACCAATGACTAAACGTTACCGTGCTAAAGGGAATGTTTATGCCGTTGTATAACCCACACACATATAAAGTTTAAGTACTCGTGCCTAGTATGTAAAATGTAAAAAGCGCATGTATTCTCAGTCCCAAAAATAGTAAAAGTGGTAAAAAGGGATGCTATAACTCACAGTGATAAAAGCAGTAAAGTCGGTAATGAAAGTACGCAAGTAGTAAGTCGGTCCGAAAGGTCGTCAACCTAAATCAAATGTTACTAGGTCAATAGGTTGTCTTTATAAATTCTAATAGTGCATAAAATAAGTTTAAGTGTCATCATCATGATCATTGATCATCATAAAAGCTAAGTAAGTTTGACAAGAATAGAGATCGAAACAATAGGCTGACTTTGGTCAGCTGCTACGACCTCTACGTAAATCGAAAAGACGCATGGTCAGTGGCTATGGCTCCGTATATGAGTCCCCTAACAGTTGACCAATTTTCAGAACCTAACTCGTCTTCGTTTACTATGGCGACGGTTTAAGTGCGAGTAGGTCTGAAATTTTAGCACAACGTTAATAGGGTGTAGTGACTATCGGAGGGCCATAAATCCTAAACCGTAACTCGGATTAAGACGAGGCCTAAACGGAAAATCATCTACTCGAACCGAACTAACTGAAAATCAGCTTTACAGTAGCCTAGGTGGTTTGATCAGATACGAAAATCAGTGGACAAGTGCTCCGGTGGGTTCTTGGTGCTTCATGCTCATCACAGTTCTCATCCTTGATGCTTGCAGCTTCAAGTGTACAACTCGTTGATGGTTTAGCATCACTTTTGACCAAGATTCACCATCAATACACAATATGTTAAGACCAAGTAAGAACACAACTCATTCATGAGTCTTAGATGGATGATGAACCAAGGTTACATCATATCCTTAGTCTTAGCACAATTTCAATTCACAATAACAACTAAAGTTACAAACTTTACATTAATTCAACAAGTAATAGCACAATCTAAGTCAAATGAGGTGATGGAACCCTAAACTAGAGAGCTTGGATCCATTTCACACAAGTTACAAGGTTGCAAAGCTAGAAAGCTTGAACCTTTAAGTGTTCTTGAAGATCTTGAAGCATAAAGCTTGGATCTTTAAGATATATGAAGATAACAAACACAAGTTTGAA